>NC_058133.1:419768675-419823789 GCF_016433145.1 Gracilinanus agilis | reverse complement strand
AAAAAAAAAAGCTTGGACAATCAATGAGTTAGAAATTCTATTACACAGATATGTCCTGGGATGCTCTACTCTCTGGGTTTTTGTTCAAATGGTTTCTGGTGTCCAGTATCAGCTTCTCTCTTATTTTGGGCAGCTTATCTCTTTTACAAATAGCCTTCTCTTATTCCTACCCTACTGACCAAAGGCCATCGTTCCCTCCTTTAATTTTTTGTAACAATTTGTGCCTTTCTTGTATTCTACTTTATATTATATATATGTGTATGTGTGTTTTGTGAACACACCCATATGTGTATATATATATATACATATATATATGATATATATATGTATATATTGTAATAGGGAAATAGACTTAGGTTTTGCCCTTAGCCTGCCTGCTAAATCTGCTTTCCTACTTTTAAAGTCTATTTCCCTATTAATACACACACACACACACACACACACACACACACACACACACATATATATGTTGTGAACTTTGATGACAATAGTTTTCTTCTTCCTCTATGACTTTCCCTCCACCTTTCCAGTCTTCTTATTCCTTATACACCTCCCCATACTCTGTGATTTGGTGACACTCATCTTCCTGATATTCCTTGAACAATTATCTCCATCTCCCAACTCTAGAACTTTTCATTCACTATTTGCAATGTTTGGAATTCTCTCCCTCCTGGCTCTCTGTTTCCTGCTTTTCATCTGGTCCTAGATAAAATCCCGCTTTCCTTAAGAAGCCTTTCAGATCCCCCTTAATTTTAATCCCTCATTATCTTCATGTAATCCTGTATGTAGTTTGTGTGTATATAAATGTTTCCATGTTATCTCTGCCATAAGATCAAGAGTTCCTTAAGGGCGAGGATTATCTTTTGCATTCTTTGTATCCTCAATTCTTAGAACAATGCCAAGCACCTAGTAGGTACTTAATGCCTATTGATTAACTGACTGTCTGCCTGTTATTGGGGATATTTGAACCATTGACTATTCCTGCTCCTTCCTGACATCTAGATTTCTTTCTTTCTGAGGTAATGCAGTCTAATACAAAGGAGCATAGACATAAAATCACAAGACCTAGTTCTGATTTTTGACTCTGAGAAATTGACTTTGGCAAGTTATTTAATAGCTCATATTCAAGAAATTATTTCATATTTAACAATACAAAGTGGTAGGGATAAGGGAAGGCTCTTTGTAATAGGTGTTGTTTGAGCCGGACTGCTAAAGATAAGGGAGGAAGAATTACTGGACACCAGGAACCATATGAACAAAGAACAGCCCAGGACATACTTGAGTAATAGGATTTCTAGCTCACTGCATGTCCCAGTTTTTAAGATTTTTTTTTTGTTCAGAGTTCTTTTCTAAACTCTACTATAGTCCACCTTTGATTTACTAAGTGACAATTAGGAAAACAAAAAAAGACAAAAAATACACCCACTTCTTTTCCTATAAAAAAGAATATGATAGTGCAGTGGAGTGAGGGACCCTCTAGAGATCCCAAGTCACTAGAGAGACCCCAGGCCATAAAAAGCATACGAGGAACACTTCTGATCCAGACCCCAGGAATGTGAGTGCCCTAAGAAAGCCCATCTAGGTGCATTTAAGGGGACAGCATAAACAATAGCGTCTTGAAGATACACATTGCATATATTTTTATGATGGGGATTTTCTCACGGATATATGTACCTTTTTTGCTTATCCAGACATCAAGACTTCTTGCACAAATATGTTACTGATAGTGTGTATCTTTTGCTTGCATGTCAGACATCAAGGCACCTCACACAGAAGGGTTACTGAAAGACCATCAGTCAAACCTCACAACCACCCCCCATTTGTGCCCCTCCTCACCTTTCTGTAAATCTGTTCTTGTCATGTACCCTCTTTTGTCTCTAAGATATATAATCTTGACCCTCCTGTCCCTCCAACCTCACTGTGCCTTCCAGCCATTTAATCCTTTCCCCTAATAAAATTTCTTTATTTTATAAGATTTTCTGCCAGTCTCCCATTCTTGGAGTGAGTAAGCCCTCCTGACTGATTTGGAATTCCTCCCACAACAATAGGCAGGGTAATATAGTAGATAGGGGCTGGCATTGGAGTGAAGACACAAGTCCTGCTTTGGGAAAATACTCTATATCTATAGGCAAACCATTTTAACTTTCAGTGCCCCAGATGACTAGACATTACAGACCGTGTGTGTGTGTGTGTGTGTGTGTGTGTGTGTGTGTGTGTGTGTGTGTGTGTGTATCCTAATACTTGGCTGATTAATTGAAAGTGTCTTTGTTGCTGGGAAGATCTACATGAACTGATGCAGAGAGAAATAAACAGAACCAGGAGAACATTGTACACAGTAACAGCAATATTGTAAGATGAACAACTGTGAAAAATTTAACTATTCCCAGCAATACAATGATCTGGGACAATTCTGAAGGACTTACATGTTATCCACCTCCAGAGAAAGAACTGTTGGAGTCAGATTTAGTTCAAAACATGCTATCTTTCATATGAGTTTATTTATTATTTTATGTTGGGGTTTTGGTTTTATATGAGTATTCTCTTACAACAATCACCAATATGGAAATATATTTTGCATGATAATACATAAAGATCAAATTGTTTACCATCTCTCAAAGGGGAGAGGGAATGAAAGGAAGGAAGGAAGACAATTTGAACCTTATAATTTCAGAAAATGTATGCTGAAAATTGTTGTTACATATAATTGGGAAAAATAAAATAACTTGGAATAAAAAAATAAAGTTTTTGTTTTTTTTGAGGATGAAATGAGCTGATCTTTTCTAGTGTTCCATAGTGTTCTTATGTCATATTTTCACAATAAACTTGTTATATAGTATTAGGAGTGGGAATGATAGAAAAATCAATCAAATTATACCACCCCGTATAAGATAAATGACTACATCTTGGCCCTTACAACTTAAACATGTTAGGCTTCATTTTTATTGAATCAAATAAATCATAACCATTCTAACCAAATGTAAAAAGGCTTTAGCCAATTTAGATGTCTCTTATGAGTCACTGGATGAACTCAAAGAGATGATGCATGGGAAAAAATGTTTGGACTGGCTGAGGAAACTTGGTCACACCTTTGAGACCATTGAGTCAGAGCTGGGCATCTGGTTATAGAGAGGAGAGAGAGCTTCCTCTAAGAAGAAATCATTTGGGTAGGGTATGAGGGAAGAAGGATAACACTTGGCCTTCAACCTTAGCCTTCTTTTTTTTTCTCCCCCTGCCTTGTTGAAAGGAGGTCCTTAAAAACTTTGAAGGCCCAGAAGACCATCAGCATTCAGTGATATCTCTAAAACAGCTGGCATCAATGTTTACATCAGAGGGCAAGGATAGACTGGCCAGGGATTCACAGCTATAAAAACAAAAAATGATGTCATTTTTGAATACCTTTGAGTAAAAGAACCACCAGGTGCTATATTTAGAGTCCATTTTCTTCTGGACTTTGTATGTGTTTATAGTAGAGCAGTGGTTCCCAAACTTTTTTGGCCTACCACCCCCTTTCCAGAAAAAAATATTACTTAGCCCCCTGGAAATTAATTTTTAAAAAAAATGTTAATAGCAATTAATAGGAAAGATAAATATACCTGTGGCCATCACCACTCCCCTGGATTGCTGCAGCACCCACCAGGGGGTGGTAGTGCCCACTTTGGGAATCACTGTGGTAGAGCATGTCACAGTCTTGGGAAAATATTCATAAATGATATAAATATTTAAAAATTAAAAAATAATACAGTAGGGTCTCTTTATGGGCAGGTTTTATCATCAGGGTCTACTCAAAGTACTGGAAGTCTGCCAGAAGTCTTTCCATCTCCCACCCCTGCAGTCTATTCTTTTCACTTTCACTTTTTTAAGGATATGTGTGTGTGTGTGTGTGTGTGTGTGTGTGTGTGTGTGTGTGTGTATGTGGGGGCAGTGGGAGTCTGAGGTGCCCAGGAGAGAGGAAAGAGAGCACATATATATGAGGGTCAATAAGTATTTACTTATATCTGAAGTTTCAGCCATCCACAACAGGTCTTGAAACATATTCTCCATGGATGCAGGACCTTATTTAAAAAATAAGACAGACAATTTTTACCTTAGCAAATACCCTCTTTCTTTAAAAGCTACAGAAGTCCACTTGACTAAATGATTTTCAATTGATAATTATAGCAAGAAGGATATTATTGGGGACTCATTAGCATAGCAAATCCCACCCCAAAATCCTCAGGGCTACCTCTAGACCCCCAAGCTGATGAATTACTCATGTTCTGATGATCCCATTTGTCAATATGAGTGAGGATTGGGATAGTAACTTCAGAGGCTGTGATACAAATGTATTCTTTTTTTCACAGTTTAAATAAGAATTAAGTTGTAAAGTGAATACTGGGCATTTGAAAAATATAAAAATCCTAAATATTTATCATCTCAAGTACACACTTCACAAAACACTTTGTATGCTGCCAAATGCCACTAAGAGACTCAGTTAGCTGTAGTTCAGGAACCAAAAATAAATTCTTTCAGCCAAGGCTTTTTAATCTGTTCTAAGTTCTCTGGGTTGCCTCTTCTCCCACAGACTAACATAGCCCATAAAATCATTTAACAGTATAGGAGCAATCAAACCAGCACTGTACCGGGTAAATAGCCCTGTTTGAGCCTGCAGGGGATTTGTTGATTACAATCTCCTGGAACCTACATTCAAATATTGGCAGGCAGGTAAACCAACTAACAGTTGGAAAAGGCAGTCAAACCTTAAAAGTAGAATCAGAGCTATAAAGAGGCATTCTATGTTCTAAGATTACAAGGGGGAGTAGGTGTCCCTTATTTCTCAGCTCTCCCAGGCAAGAAAATGATACCAAACTCCTTTCAGAAATGATTCTCATGATTAATACTTTTCCTGAGCTAAAATTCATTTTGAATCCACCTAACAGTTTTTGTGCTATAGTTGAATATTACGTCTCACCGAAGAGGTGTGTGATATTTAGTTCTTACTGTACTCTTGAAGCTATCAAAATAAAACAAAAATACCCCAAACCCTGAGTTAGTTTTTCTTTACATTTATGGCCCTTGAAAACAATGGGATTCTGAATGAATAGTTGTCTGCCCCCCACCTCAGTAGAATATAAGGATTTATTTTTCAAAAGCCCCT
Source organism: Gracilinanus agilis (assembly GCF_016433145.1). Lineage (NCBI taxonomy): Eukaryota > Metazoa > Chordata > Mammalia > Didelphimorphia > Didelphidae > Gracilinanus > Gracilinanus agilis. The sequence continues at coordinate 419,818,655 of NC_058133.1, read as the reverse complement.
TCTTATTGGTGCAAATATATTTATTTACCCTTAAAAGTTTTTATTTCAACTATGTTTGCTTTCCAAAAGTATTACTTAGCTTTGGTCTTTTCATCAAGAACTCTTGAAAATACTCAGTTCTTTTAAGAACTGATTCCATTTCCCATTTCCTCCCTTCCACCTAAGATTATATTTAGTCTTTCAGGACACATTATTCTTGGCACTAAGTCTTTACCTTTTGGAATGGCAGATTCTATCATTTCTTCTCCTTTATCAGTAGGTGCAGTATTATCTTGTGGAATCTTGAGTAAGGCCTCTTGTTACTTGAATTCTTTACTTCTGGTATTGTTGTTGTTTAATTTGACCTGAAAGCCTTTGACTTAGCTATAATATTCCTAAATATTTTCAATTTGGAGTTTTAGAAACTGATTCTATTTTCACTTGACCCTCTGAAGTTTTTTGGCTCATTATTTTCAAGGGATTCTTAAATGATGTCTCCTTGAACCATTTTTAATTTCAGCTTTTAATTTCAATCTTTTGATTTTGTTCTAATATTTTTTGTTGCTTCATTGAATCCATTCCATTATTCAGGGAGTCCACTACTTGGGTCATTTCTTTCTGCCTTCTGTTTTAAGCTACTTCCTTATTTTTCAGAACATTTTCTTCAAGATCTCTAATTTCAGTTAGATATCATGTTTCATTTCTTCATTCTTTACTTGAAGTCTTTGAGGTAGAACTATTCTTTTTGTATGAAGTTCTAATTAAAATCGTTGAGTTACTATCTTTTGGGCTTATCTATCAGATTTATATTGTTAGCATCTTATTTGATATTTTCTTCTGTTTGCTCATATGTTCAGCTATAGTTCCATGGCAAGGTTATGTAATTTTCTACACTCTTAGATTGGGCAGGCTCTGCTTGATTCTGTCTGCTTCATAGTTTGAATATTATTGCTCTGCAGAAGTTCTAGATGGGGTGCCTGGGAGCAGGTCCTACCTTGTTCTAAAATCCCTACCTTTTCCCCACTCCCAACAAAGGTATTGGCCTCAGTCCCATCTCTTGATTTCTGCTCTGTATGGAATCTTCATCTGAGGGTTGACTTTCTGCCCTGCTATGGCTTTTACTGGTCCCAACTTGATTTTGGAGTTTGTGCTTATTTCAGGTATTATGGAGGGGCCCTCTCTTTTTCTTACACAGATGGCCCCAATACTGTACCTCTCCATTTCCTAAAATAGTCTCTTGGAGAATTAATTATATTTCTTGCTTCATCTTTGACAGGATCTTGAAGCCAGGTTGGCCTCAGGTCTCTTGAAAGTTCCTGAGGGATACAAGTACGGTCCTTTTTCAGAGCCCTCTTAGTTTCCTTGAATAGTAAATTTCTGAGAGCTAGTCTTGTTTCTTACTGAACTCTAGAAGTCTAGGGCTGAAATCTCTCTGGCTTCAGGTCTTTTTTTTTTTTAACAAGAGATTAGGCCTGCTTCAATTCCCTCTATCTTCTCTACCATACACACATTAACCTGTTCTAGCTTTCACTGATTTCAAGACTTCTCCTCATATTCCTAGATAGGATAGAATATTTTACTGGTATTTCCCTTTACTTCTGTTGATCATTTCTTCATTAAGTTTCATTTGAAATTTCTGCTCAGGGATTTATCTGGGGAACCATGTTCTGGAAATAACTTTCATATCAGTCTATTGTCCCTTACCTAAAAAATTCTAGAGAAATTGATGATGCTAATGATAACAGTTTACAAAATATTAGAATCATAAGGGACTTTAGGTGCCATTTAATCCAATCCATAGCTATCTAAAAATCCACTCTTAAAATATTTTTGGACAAATAGTGCTACAATCTTTGCTCAAAGACCTCAGGGAAAGGAAATCCCCTGTGTTTGGAATCAATTCATTCCAAGTTTCCATAATTGTTAGGAAGTTATTACTTTGTATTAAGTCTAAATTTGTCTCTTGTATAAATATTAAAATTAATATTCAATATTCTAAGTATTATATTTAATAATATTTATTAAAAATAACTTGAAGAAAAATAAACAAGCTAAAGTAAAAAGGCCCCAGTTGGTAGAAGAGAGAGAGAGAGAGAGAGAGAGAGAGAGAGAGAGAGAGAGAGGTAGTCACAGAATTTATAAACAATATGTGAAGACCCAAATGTGGGGGAAGGGAAAAGGATGCTGGGAGATGAAAGGAATTCTGGGGAACATAATTCAAAATATATAAATTTCCACTTATACACTTGCAACTTTCATGAAATCATTGAACCTGGTTTCAAGTTGTCTTTTAAGAGTGGATTTTTAGATAGCTATGGATTGGATTAAATGGCACCTGAAGTCCCTTATGATTCTAATATTTTGTAAACTGTTATCATTAGCATCATCAAGTTGTCTAATACTTCTGCATGACAGCCAGTTATCACTAAAGTCCTACTATGTTCATGGGATTGTGCTAGGTATTAGGGGTACAAAGACAATTTTTCTCTTCTCTAGGTTAAACAATTGCAGTTTCTTAAACTAAATATTTATAATATAATAAATATATAATATAGATTTGAGATCCTTTACTTTCTTGACTGTCCTCTTCTTGACTCCCTCCAATTTACCAATTTTTTCTCAAATTGTCTCTTAAAACATGATACTGCAGATGTGGTATGACCAGAGAAAAATAAAAAGTCTGTAGTCCTGGGTGGCAACTAGCAACCAGGTCATAGCCCTGCTCTGTTCATCATCATTTACTCTTATTCCATATGCAAGTGGTCAAGTCCCTAACATCCTGGCAGGATCTCAAATTCTCTGTTTAACTAGCACATATTGATTCTTCTATGCTAATCAATTCCAGGTACAAACACTGAAACCACCATTCTTCCAGCCCTCCCACCCCCTTACCTCACAGACCTTACTCTGTAATATGCAACTGGAGCACATTCTCACTATAATCACTGACTCCTTTTCCATTCTGCCATACACTCAACTCCCAAGCTAGTCTAACTACTAATTAACCCATACCAGCCCAGAGGCTGCTTCCTGCCATTACTATATGCCTCCTCTCCCCATGAAATTCTGAACACCTGCTTTTCTCCTTTGGAGCATCTTGGGAACACCTGTTTCTCACAAATTCTTTTCATTGTCCTTTCAATCACAATTCAAAGTTGACAATCTTGAATGTAAAATTATCTTGTACCTCCTGAGATACTCCCTTCTGCCCTCAAACACAAGCTTTTAGGTAACCCTTTCCTTAAGACATTAACTAAAAACACCTGCTGTGAACTGCAAAGCTTCCTTGAAGTAGACTAGGTGCTGGAATTACAGTTTTTCTTCTTCATCCCAACACAGGTCTTGGTGGAAAGGAGAAATCAGGAGAAAGAAAGCACATAGGCTTTATGTCTCTCATATCTAGAAAGTAGGTGTTACTCAGAATGGATGGGAGGAAAATGAATTGAATTAGTGTCATCCTCTCAAAACTTAGATTTATTTATTTCAGCTCTAAAGAGTGTTCCTGTAAGGATATCTGAGAAGTGTTAACCTAAGACAAAGGGATCATGTGGGAATCAGAAAATATTGTTTGGATCTCAGAAGAAACATCTGAAACTATTAGCCCGATTAGAACTGTGATGGTCTCTCCCCCCAAATTCCATTTTTTCCTGTCATCATCATTAAGAAATGGATATTAGAGCACTGAAATGGAGAAGACCTGAATTCAAATTCCTATTCTGACATTAGCAATGTGATTCTTATGTGTCTTAAGCATTCTTCCAGAACTTAACTACTAAGTCATGGATGGTTCATGAGAGGTGAGTGGAAGGAATTCCCACAGTGGATATATTCCCCATGCTCATGAAATCACAGATTCTTTGAGGGTTGCTGGAATGGACGTAGGAACTATCTAATTTTCTTCCTTTACTTTTTTCATTCTTAGAGTTTGTGATTAAATGCTAAGTATGGTGGTAAGGGGGCACTACAATAAATGGTTGAACAGAGAGAGAAATTGTCCAACAAAATGAAACATTTAATAAACATCTTCTGTTGCCAGGTACTATTTTGAGCCTGGCTTCAGAGATGAAAAAAATTCTTGCCCTCAAGGAGCTTACCTACAACTGGGGGAAACAGCATGTATGCATTTACTTTTCTACAAAATAAATATAAGGTAAAATCAAGTTGATTTTGTTAGATGGGACTAGTAACTTGGAGAAGAGAAAGATTGGCACATAAACATAAATATCTACAATGATAGTTGACAAATGAGTGATACATACATGTAACAAGAGTTATAAAGTTTAGAACAGAGAGAACATGCTTTTTGTTGGAGGTGACCAAGGAAGATTGTACACAGAATGTGGGAATTAAGTTTGGCCTTAATTTCAAAAAACATTTATTAGGCACTTACTATATGCAAGTACTATATGCAGCTTGAAGGATGAGTAGCATTATTGAATAGTAGAGATTAAAAGAGTTTTCTGCCTTTAGACATTGGGTTTGAGGCCTGGTTTGCCCCTTATTCGCATTCTATGATAAGCTCTCATAAGAGAAGCAAACTCATTTTATGTGTAAAGTCTCTTTTCCTCCAGTGTGTAGAATTTTTATGTATAGATATACAAATAGCTAATGTTATCACAATGAAAATTACAATAGAGTTATGAATATTCCAATACTTTTTCATTAGTAGTGGACTGTAATCAGCCCTCAGATTTAAGACAAAAAGAAACAATCAACAATGGTGTCGTAAAAGCTTTAGTTTTAAGGCTCTTTAATTCTACCATTTGTGAGAGTGAAATAAGGGTCTTCAAAAACTCAGATTTAATGGAGCTGTAGCAATGCTCTGGGAATTCCCCAGATGTTTTTCCTTTTGTATCTTACTGATGTAGGAAAGACTATCCTCTGGGAAAGACTCCTAGAAGTGTGTTCATAGCATTTCCTCAGTTAAGTCTGATATTTCTGAAATCTGCCACTCCAGTAGCTCAGTTTTAAGGATGGTGGACATGTAAAGGAAATTGCCTTTGATTAATATCTATCACAAGATAAACCTTGCCCTTGATGGTACCTTCTGAACCATTTATTTTCCTATTGGGGATCTTGTTCCAGAGGTTGTGGATTCTTGATAGACCCGACATCTAAATACAGGTTGTTTTACCTTCTGCCTGGTATTCTAGGCTAGGTCACGGGTAGTAGCAGCACAGGGGTCAAAAGACATTAGGCAAGCAAGCCTGAAGTTAAAGAATTTTTAGTTATCAGAGGTAATGAACAGGTTGGAGATTAGGCATTCAGATGGTAAAGCAGTGTTTGGAGAAAGCAAAAAGATTCCAGCAGTAGGAAATTTATAGGAGGTCAGGAATCCAGGTAGGTAGAACTAGAGGAAGAGAAAAATATCAGTAGTCAGAAACAAGCAAGAGGTCAAAAAGCCTGGTAGACATGTCAGTTAAGTCATAGCCTCATACATTAATAGAAATGCAGAGTTATAAGAGGTCTCAGAGATCATGCAGTTCAATTCCCAACCAAAGCATGAATTCTGACTAGAATATTTCTCAGGGTTGGGCTATTCAGTCTTTGCTTAAAGATTTTCAGTGATGAGGGATTCATTAGCTCCTAGTTAGCATATTCTAATATTAAATATCTCTAATTATTAAAGAGCACTTCTGTTGCATTTGTATATATGTATATTATATTATATATAATTCATGCTTTGGTTTATTTATATGTAGACATATAAATGTGTTATATGTATATAGAAATAAAATCAAGTAACTGGGTTGTCATCTCTGTGACACTGAGATTCCTGGTGTGTGTGTGTGTATATATATTAGAGAGAGAGAGAGAGAGAGAGAGAGAGAGAGAAAGAGAAGGAAGAAGGGAGGGAGGGAGAAAGGGGAGTGATGGGAAAGAAATCAGGAGAGACTGAGAAAGACTGACAGAGAGGGGAAAAGAATAAAAGAGGAAGAGAGTGGGAAAATGTACATGTATGTCTCCTCTGTGAGTCAGAGAGTCAGATACACACTTAGACAGATATGATTCCCAATTGATTGGAAGACCTCAGAATCCTTACTGATGAATACTTGTATAAGTGTAGAGGAGACTTCTTTGGATTTGGTGTATGCCTGAGAGAAGTGGAGAGGGATTTTAATGATTGTAATGAACATTGATGTAAAAATTTTAAATTAAATACTAGCAAACTTACAGCAGTATGTCACAAGAATCATACACCACAATCAGGTGGGTTTTATACCAGAAATGCAAGGGTGGTTCAATATTAGGAAAATCATTAGCATAATTGACCATATCAATAACAAAACCAACAGAAACCATATGATTTTTTCAATAGATATAGAGAAAGCATTTGACAAAACACAAGAACCATTCCTTATAAAAAACATTGGCATAAGTGGAACCTTCCTTAAAGTGATCAGCAAACATCTATAATGGCAATACACTAAAATCCTTTCCTGTAGGATCAGAGGTAAAACGAGGATGCCCATCATCACCACTATTATTTAATATTATACTAGAAATGCTAGCTATAGCAATCAAAGCAGGAAAAGTTCATGCTTGTTTCTCTAATTCTCTTCCAAACAGCTCCTCAGGAAACTATGTAGCCTTGTGGGGAAGTTGGGAGATTACATATTTGTGTATATATACCTACATAGGTATACATACATATGTGTAATTATATACCTTGAATAACATAGCTATAGCCTATCTACATATCTTATATTGAAGCTAGTTAGCCAAGATATGAATTTTAAAACCCTCAATGACTCCTCACTACCCACTGAACAAAATATAAACTACTTTGCTTAGCATCTAAAGTCCTTTATAATTAGTCTTTAAATTACTTTTTTAGTCTTATTTCACATTTCTTCCCTGCATACACTCTATGCTGCAGTCAATTTAGATTACTCATTTTGCTCCTCAGCATTTTGTAAGCCATTATTCCCAACCCCCTCAGCCTTGAGTGTACTTTCTTTTCATTTTCACATTTCAGAATTCTTATATTACCTCTAGGTTTGGCAGTACTACTTATTCCATGGACTCTTTTGTGATTCATCCTCCTTTCCTCCCTTTTTTAGTGTTCTTTCCTTTGTCATACTATTTTACATTTATTTATCTGTGTACCCTTCCTACTTTTGGTAGAATATAATCTCCTTGAGGGTATGCCTGGTTTCTTTCTTGTATTTTCATTTTCAGGACTTAATATATGATAGTTGCTTAATAAATATTTAGTGAATTGAAATGAAATTTGTCTTCCTATAGCTTTCACTAATTGTTATGATTTCTTTCCTCGAGACCAAGTAATATAAGACTATTCCTCCTTTGAAGTGACATTCTTTTGAATATTTGATGACAGCAACTTTTTCCCCTTAAATCTTAATTTTTGGGGGCTAAACATTCCCAGTTGCTTCAATTGATTATTACCCGACTCATTTTTTTTTCTGTCCCTTCACTATCTTGGACACATTTTTTGGGAATCATTCTAATTTCTTAATACCATCTCTAAAGTGTAGTTCCCAGAGCAGACCCTTGTATTTAAAATATGTCCTGTCTAAGGTGTAATAGAATAGATTACTACTTTCCCTGCTTTGGGCACCATATCTTGAATTCACAGTCTATTAAAACTCTCTAGGCTTTATGGCATGACCTGTGTTCTATTCATGTTTTACCTAATCTGTATTCAGGAATTAATTTTCTTAATTCAAGTACAGAACTTTACATTTGTCCCTATTTAATTTATATTTTTGTTAAATTCTTCCAATTACTGGAATCTTTTGAGATCTTTTAGGATTCTGATTTGGTTATCCAATGCATAAGTTAGCTATTTCTCCTTGTTTCATCAACAAATTTGATAAACACAATCTTATATCGATGTAATTCAGTGTTGAAAACATTGAACCTTCTGACATCCAACTAGAGATTTTTCTTTGTCAAATACCTTATTGACCTGAATAGGTTACCTCTTGTCTTAAGAAATTTGAATAACTTCCTATCACCTCTGTGATAAAACACAAATTCGTATTTTTTGTATTTAAAAGCCTTCCAAATCTCTTTTCCTAGAATGATTTTACATTGTATAGTGATCTCTGCTCTGCATTCCATGAAGATAATGTTACAGTACTACCAACAGACACAAGCCCATGTAATTCCCCTTCCCATACTACCATAATCCTAATACTTCATTATCCTTCCACTCCCTCGTCCTGTCAGTAGCCAAGAACAAACACCCAGAAGCACTTGACACTTTCTACACTTCATTCAAAGTGGCCTACTTACTGTTTTCTCTACCTGACAGTCCATCTTCTACCTGCTTGCTTTTGTTTGGATTGTCCTGCACACCTGGAATGTTTTCCTTCCTCACCTCTACCTTTTGGATATTTTAGCTTTTTTTAAGACTCAGCTCAGGTGCTACATCCTGAAATAGGTCTTTTTTGAATCCCTTAAGCTATTCAGGTTTTTTTTTTTTATGAGATATTGCTTCCAAATTTGCTCAAGTGTGGAAGGATGATATTGAATTAATTCATCTTCATTATTCTATTTTTACATATTAGTGTTCATGCTATCTTCCTCATTTGATTATAAGCACCTGGAGGACAGAAACTGCCTTTTGTTTCTTTTTGTATTTTTTGTGTCAGTAGTGTCTAGCACATAGTAGGTCTTTAATAAATGTTTATTGATTATTTTCATTTTCACATCTCGGGTACTTTTTATATAACATAATTATTTTTAAAAATACTAGAAATATAATTTTAAACTTTCACTAACATGTTGAAATTGTTTGAAAAAATATAGATCTGGCTTTCAGATGCTATTGCCTACCAAAAACAAACCAAAAAAAAAATCCCTCCATTGAGCTGAAGAACACCAGTCATTCCCAGTAGTTAAGCAGCACTGATGCTTACTAGAACATGTAGTAAGTTTTACATCTCAGAAGCTATTTACATTACCAGGAATAATTTTTTAAATTATGAGATATATTTAAACATCACAAGGAAGATTATGTGCAAGATATGAATTCTCATGACTTTGAATTACCTCAGCATGAGTTACACTGAAATTTTTGAGGACAAAAATAAAACTATGGTCAGCTTTACAAAGAGAGCGACAAGACATGGTTAAATTTATTAGTAACTTTTGCTGTCTTCTGGACCCATATCTTGATATTTGTCTTATGGATCTATGTCTCAATCTCTTAATCTGGGTAATTCCTGGTTCAAAGAACCATTTTCATTTTTTACCTTGGTGTATATACTCTTAAAAATTTTTTAAATCGATTAATTAAGAAAATTTTTCTATGGTTACATGATTCATGTTCTTTTCCTCCCCTCCTTCCAGCCCCTCACCCCATAGCCAACATGCAGTTCCACTGGGGTTTTCACGTGCCATTGATCAAGACCTATTTCCATATTACTGATATTTGTACTAGGGAGATCATTTAGAGTCTACATCCCCAATAATATCCCCATAGACCTATGTGATCAAGCAGTTGTTTTTCTTCTGTGTTTCTGATAACACAGTTCTTTCTCTGAATGTGAATAGAGTTATTTCTCATAAATTCCTCTGGATTGTCCTGCATCATTGCATTGCTGCTAGTAGACAAGTTCATTACATTCTATAGTACCTCTGTGTATCTGTCTGTGTATAATGTTCTCCTGGCTCTGCTCCTTTCACTCTGCATCAATTCCTGGAGGTCCTTTCAGTTCACATGGAATTCCTACAGTTATTCTTTTGAGCACAGTAGTATTCCATCACTAACAGATACGACAATTTGTTCAGCCATTCCTCAATTGAAGGACTTCTCTTCATTTTCCAATTTTTTGTCACCACAAAGAGCATGGCTATAAATATTTTTGTATATGTCTTTTTCCCTATGATCTTTCTGGGGTATAAATCAAGCAGTGATATGGTTGGATCAAAGGGCAGGCATTCTTTTAGTGCTCTTTGAGTATAGTTCCAAATTGCCATCCAGAACGGTTAGATCAATTCACAACTCCTCCAGCGATGCATTAGTGTCCCTATTTTGCCACATCCATGGAGAATATACTCTTGAAGTGTTGACTTTGGGTTATATTTTTCTTCTTAAGGTAGGTAATTGGTTCCTAGGTGCCCAGGTGTGTGTATTTGTGTGTGCATGTGTATGCATGTGTTTGTGTGTGTAGTATTCCAACTTGTTTCTTATTTTCTCCTATCTCCAGTACTAGAGATTATCAAGAACTCTAAATTTTTAAAAATTTGATAGTAAATGAAATTTGATAAGATAGGTCAAGAATGCAGAGATGTGTTGTGGAATGAAAGAATTATTTTTAGGATTCTATTTCTAGTATTGGTTTGTTAGACTCACAGAATTTTAAGGCTTGAAAGAAACTTAGATAGATCTAGTCTTGTCTCCTCAGTTTATATATAAGTATACTGAAATACAAGTGTTTAGTACCATGTGTGAGGTCAATGCAGCTGAGACAGAAATTGGTTTCCTGAATCCTTGTCCGGTGGCATAATATCCAGCCTCTTCGGCTTTTCACCTACTTTCCCAGGTCCTCATTTTCTTTATTAGTTAAAATAATATAATGCCAATTGTTCTCTCTATTCTTTACAGGATTTTATGAAGCATATTTAACCAATATATGGAAGATGCTCAGAAAATCTTGGATAAATTAAACCCTAAAGTACTATCATTGCTATTATGCAATTCATTATAGAGAATGGTCAAGAATGAATGAATTGATGAATAAGCATTTATTAAGTGTTTACTATGTGCCACATAATATACCATTTGCAAATGTAGGCCCACAATGTAGAAGTGTAAAATAGCTACTCAAAAAAGGAAAGATAGCAGAAGGAATCTGTGTTACAGTGGACTGGACTTTGAAACACAATGATAAAGTAATTCAAAAATGTACCAACAGCTCTGAGAGGTGTGAAGAGAGTGTATTGAATTTGAGTCAAAGAGAATTATTCTGGTATTATATAAAAGACTGGCAAAGCCTCATTTAGAATATCATTTTCAATTCTTATCACTTTATTGTAAAAAGGATATTGTATAGAAGGAGAAAGTATAGCAAAGGGCAGTCAAAATGATTCAGGGACTCGGGGAACTTAGTTATGCTGAAAAGCCAAAGGACCTGGGCCTGTGTTCTTTGAAAAATAGACTAAGAGGTAATGCCATTGAGGGATGCACAATCCTAAAGAGAATAAGAAGAATAGATACTACAAGGCTACTGTATTTGAGCTTGTGTTAGAAGAAAGAAGCAGGGGGCAGAAACTAAAGCTAAATGCTGCATAGAAGCAGATCCCTAAAGGAATCAGGCAGAATTTCTTTACAGAGAGAGTAGATAATATATGGAGCTGACCATTAAAAAAATTACTTGCCTCCTAGAAAGGTATCCATAGGGATACTTGGTGCTACTGCTCAGACATTGTATTCTTCATCTCTGTGTGTCTATCCAGTACTTTGAAATATATTACCACAGTCCAAAAGAAATACTCACGGGATACCCATAAATTGGGACATAATTTGGGGGAACTTCTAGACAATGGTTTATCATTTAGGTAGATTTATTAAATATTCTGAAAATGAGAAATTGAACAAAAACACATATTTTAAGAGATTAAAAGGTAAAAGTTGTCCAAAGTAATATTTGGAACCCAGAACAGGGGAACAAGGATAGCCAAATTAAGAAAGATAAGCAAGGGAGTATGTGTTTGTGTTAATCTGACATCTTTTATGAGTATATTCATAAATATATCAAATATTCACATATTGAAAGAGTATGTAGTCTTGGGGGCAGCTATGTGGTTCAGTGGATAGAGATGGAAGATCCTGGTTTCAAATCTGGCTTTAGACACTTCCTAGCTGTGTGACCCTGGACAAGTCACTTAACCCTCATTTCTTAACCCTTACCATTCTTCTGCCTTAGAGCCAATGCAGCCAATACACAATACACACACACACACACACACACACACACACACACACACACATACACATAGTCTTCCCGACATGGCCACTTTTTTAGGCTAGGAGGATCTCTTGATTTTGATACTAATACTTTCCCCTTGTCCTTGGCATGAAAAGTTGGAATTCTACTACTTTATCCATAAGTATTCTATATTTTCTCCAAGGATTAACAGTTAGTCTTGTCCTTCCTAAGGGGGGGGGGAGGAAAGGATTAAACAATTATACATTTTAAAAAGGCAGGGTGGGGTTGCCTAAGGAATGGAACCAAGATGGTGAGGGGACTTAAAATCAAGTTCTTTAAGGATTGATTGAAAGAGCTGGGGGTATTTAGCCAGAAGGGGTGAAGAATGGGGTGTGTGAGGAGGCAGGGTTGATAATTATCTTGAAATATTTGAAGGGTTATCATGTAGAAGATGGATTAGATTTGCTTTACTTATCCCCAGAAGGCAGAACTAAGATCAATGGGCAGCAGTTATAGGGAAGCAAAATTCAGCTCAATATCAACACATATACACACACACTCACACACACACACACACACACACACACACACATCTCTTCTATTTATATATACATATATTACATATATCATCTCTCTCTATATATATGCATATATATCCAATGATGCAATGGGCTGCTCTATGAGTTAGTAGTATTTTTCCTTATTTCTTCTCATCTTATATTTGCATCTCATTCTTTTTTTTTTTAAAGGATATAACAATGAGGCTCAGGAGTCCTTAGGGTGCAATAATAAATCATATGTTATTGTCTAGGGCATTTGAAGGGCATTGAGGGAGGGTAGATAGTAATGTCTGGGACTCTTAGAGGGAGTAATATTAGAAAGGTGGTAAGGCTGGTGCTCATTTTTTTTTTTTTTTGCAGGAGTGATTATAGTTGATGACTCTTTGCTCATGCAAGCATAAGTACTGATGTCCCTGACTGCTAGGGAGGGAAAATGGGCCTGTAGAGGGGAGTTTGAAAGAGGCTACTGGGTAAATCCCGATAGGATGTGGTTGATCAGCATCCAGATGGGAGCTAACAAGGGCAAGGATTCCCCCTGACTTGTTCTTGCTGGGCCCTTGAGCTGGCCATTGGGATTTGGGCAGTCAGGCATGCACTAAGTCCAGAAAGCACAAAGGAAATCTGAGCTGTGCAAATCTAGAGCCACCTCCACCCTAAATGTTCTAATGGACCATTTGTGCCTGATCTGTGGTAGTGCTGGCCAAAGTCATATTGAACTGATTAGCCGCAACCAGGCACATTGTCCCTGGACTCTAATATTATGATGTCGTAGGTCTTCTTCAAAAATAAAAGAAAAACAAGTCAGGGCAGGGAAAGGTCCTGGAAGGACTTTTTGGGGGGCTTTTCTTTATATCTTTAGTACCTAGCACAGTACCTTAGCCAGTTTTGCCACAGAGTAAATGCTTAATAAGTATTTTATCGATTGACTTCTGATAACCTTTTAAAATCCAAGATCCAGTGATTATATTTTACCCACATTTCCTTTCAGATATCAGGAAATGAGCATTAGTTGGGAGTTTATCCTTTTTACATGGATATCTAGTTTGGGGGAAATGGGAAATTTTAGAATTGTACTTGATAAGGAAAAACCTTTTCAGAGTCCATCAGTTGGAGGTGAATACAGAGCTCAAATTGTAATTGAGCATACATTTACCCATTTGAATGGATGGCAAGAAAAGATACCTTCCCATCCTTTGAACTAAAATGCTGTGATTTTGTGTCTCTTCAGAAAATTTCAAAGTCTCATTTGACCCATTCATTCTTTACTGCTTATTCTTGCTTCTCTGTATGCCCTCTGTGTTCTGGTCCCAAAGTCAGACCTGCACTGCAATGGCAAATGGATTCCATCTTTACCATTTGAACAACACACAAAAGTATAGGTCAGATCTCTAATGCTAATAGTTAGGCAGCCTTTCACAAAAAGAACAGGTTTGTCCAAATGAGTTTCCCTCTGTCCCTGCCTCTATCTTTCTCTTTTCCGGTTTGTTCTGTGGCATTAGTAGTCTGAACTATCTAAGTGACCTGTCAATGACACCTTCCTGCATATCTCATCTCCAATCTCACACACAAAGCGCTGACAGTACCTTTAAAAATCTCAACCTGAGAAAGGGGTGCCAGGATTGCAAATGAGTCTTTCATACCATGTAGAGAGCTGAGCACACTTATAGAAGCAGGAGCCTAAAGCCAAAATAACTCTTGGGTGCCTGGAGCCTAGCTTTCCTAGTGTTTTGTTGACAGTGAACACACACCCCACTGAGCAGCACTTGCTGACACCAGGAGATTTAAACGTGCAGAGAGAGGCAGACCCAAAGGCAGCTGATGAGAGCTTAGAGCAGAGTAGATGATATTGCCGTAAGTACAGTGAATTATTTTTACGTAGATAATTAATACCAGGGAAACAATATAGTGACAGAGAGCATCCCAGGAGAGAAAATTGTCAGTCTATTCATTTATTCTTTTCCAACCAAATTGATGGGATAGTCTGCTGCCTTTCCGGATTCCACACGGATGATGAAACTGCAAACAAGTTTCATTTAAATAATGGGCAAATCTTCCAATTAGTCAAAGCCTAATCTTCATGCCTTAAAAATGACAAACTGCACTCAATGCTGCCTCCATCAGTAAAAGGGGAAAAAAAGCCCTGAGGAAAACCCCCAAATGAAAATATTGATCAAAGAAATTTAGATACACAGATTCTACTGCACATTAATCTAGAGAGACCTTTACAAATTCAATGACTGTCATAAAGATTCATTAGTCAGCATTTAACTTGCTATTTAAAAAATATATGTTTATTGTTTTGTTTCTAGGGAGGCCAAACTTCCAGAAAATTGGAGTATTATAGTCTCTTCGCTTGATCAATGGAAGTCCCTATCCAAGGAGCAAGTATATCTGATAGAAATAAGTTGTCATTTAAAACTAAGTACTTTAAAAACGAAATTCTCTTCTGTGCTTTCACGAATTTCTGCCACTAAATTCCCTTTGGAATATAGGAATTTCCTTTATAAAAAATATCAAGTAAGTACATGGTAATTAATCTTACTTTATTTATATTACCAGACATACATTATGATCTAATTTCAGTAGCATGATGATTTATCAATTAGCAAACCTTTATTAAAGCACTTACTATGTGTCAGATACGGTGCTAGGTGATGGAAATACAAATAAGAGACAACATGTTCATAGATAAACACAAAGTGATTATATGGGGCAAGAAATGCATGTTGAATCTTTCTATTTTGCATATTTATACTTATAATTTGTTTTTACATTTAGGAGGAAACATAGGCCTATGGACAGAACCATGGATCTGGAATTAAGAGAACTACATTTGTTCTGAGTTTCACTATAATTTTCATTGACATCTTGTGACTGATCAAGGTATTTTCATTGCCTCTGTTTCTCAGTTTGTGAAATGTCACAATTATAAGTTGACTTCTGTTTGCTAAAACAGTTTATGGATTTAACCTTTCTGTTCTGTTTTCAGAACTACTATCTTATTGTAGGCACCACCAAGTTTTGGACAACTTCAATAAGATCTGAACTAGTCTTTCTATCCCTAGACTCTTCTTGCGTTAGCCCATTATACACCTATGGTCAGGCAAGTTTTTTTCAAATGCTATTTTGATTGTAACACTTTCCTGCTTAAGGACATAGTGATTTCCTCCTTATTATGTCAAATGGAATCTCTTCAACCCTCCATATCTTTTCTTCCTCTACCTTTTCAGCTTCACTCTTGACACTTCCTAACAAACCTCCCTCCACATTAGTTCATCTATGTCTAACATAGAATGTACGAAATCCTGCCTGTATGCTTTTGCATTGAGAGCTAATATGGGATATTGAAAAGTTAGTCATTCAGTCAATAAACATTTGTTAAATGCCTACTATATGCCAGGTACTATACTAGGCACTAGGGACACAAGAGAGGCAAAAGACAGTCCCTGTTTTAAGGAAGCATTCAGTCTAAAGGGAGAGACTATATATAAACAACTATATATAAATAAGACATATTCAGGATAGATTAGAAATAATAAGGGGAAGAAAAGAATAAGTATGGACTTCTAGAGTCAGAGCCAAGATGATGGAGTAGAGAAAGAATCCCACTGAGTTCTCCCAACTTGCCCTTGAAATAACTTTAAAATAATAACTCAAATCAAATTCTAGCAACAAAAGGTTTGAGTGAGACATTATTCCATTCCAAAACAATATAGGAGATTACAAAGAAAGAAAGATATGTGACATGGGGGAGGAGGCTACCCTGAGTCCACATGGATAAAACACCAGTGGTGAGAGTAAGTGGTAGTGACAGAAACAGTATCAATTTCAGGGGCCTAAGCCAGAAATGATCCTACCACCTTAGAAGCATCAAAAAATTTCCAACTTTTTCAGAACTAGTTCTGAAAATAGCAGTGCAAAAAATTGGAATATAATATTCTAGAAGGTAAAAGAACTGGGATTGCAACCAAATATTACCTATTCAGCAAAACTGGGTATAATCTTTCAAGGGGAAAATGGATATTTAATGAAAGAGAGGACTTTTAAGCATTTTTGATGAAAAGACCTGAGTTAAATAGAAATTTTGACTTTAAAATATATGACTGTAGAGAAGTATCAAAAGGTAGACATGAAAGAGAAATCATAAGGGATTCAATAAGGTTAAATTGTTTACATTCCTTTATGGGAAGATACTTATTAACTCTTAAGAACATTATCATTATTAGGGCAGTTGTGAGGATTCTACATAGAAAGAGGGTGTAGGAATGAGTTGATTATGTTGGAATAGGAAAAAGAAAAGAAAGAGGGATGCCCTGGGTAAAGAGGGAAAGAAGAGGAAGAATGGGGGAAGTTATCTCACATTAAAGAGACTTGCAAGGAAGAGATTTTATAGGAGAGAAAAAAATGGTAGTGGGAGGGCAGGCAATGCTTTAAAATCACTCAAATCTAAACTGATCCAAAGAGGGAAATTATATCTATATCTGTATCTATATCTATCTATCTATCTATCTATCTATCTATCTATCTATCTATCTATCTATCTATCTATCTATCTATTCATACATGCTCAACTGGTAATAGAAATCTATCTTACCTATCAGTGAAGTAGGAGGAGACAGGGATAAGAGAATGAGGGATGGAGCTGATAAAAGGTAGGGTAGCTAAAAAAAGGCAATGGCCAGAAGAAAAACAATCTTTAGAGGAGAGACAAAGTAAAAAGAGACAAAGAGATAAATTGAGTCATAACTGTGAATGAGGATGAACTTACACACAAAATGGAAGTAGATAACAAAATGGATAAGAAACAAGAATCCCACATACACTTTTTATAAGAAATGTGTTTATAACAGAGAGGCACACATAGCTGGAGCAGAATCTATTGTGCATTAGCTGAAATAAAAAATGCAGGGATAACAATCATGATCTCAGACAAAGCAAAAGCAAAAATAGACCTGATTAACAGGGCAGAGCAGAGAAATTACATTTTACTACAAGAACCAGACAATGAAGTAATATCAATACCAAGCACATGTTAAGGGAAAATTTAAATGAATTCTAGGAGGAAATAGAAATTAAAACCATACTTGTAGGGGACCTCAATCTTCTCTGAGTAGAGCGAGATAAATCTAACCATAAAATACATAAGAAAGAAGTAGTTCAGATGAATAGAATCTTAGAAAAGTTAGATATGATAGGCCTATAGGCCTATTATAAAACTAAATAGGAATAGGAAGGAATATACCTTTCTTTCAGAGCTATGTGGAACCTTCACAAAAGTTGACCATATATTTGGGCATAAAATCCTCACAACCCAATTAAACAATCAGAAATAATAAACGTATCCTTTTAGACTACAATGCAATAAAATTATATTTAGCATATTTAATATTTAGTAAAGGATCATGAAACATTGATTAAAATCTAATTGGAAACGAAATGATCTAATACTAACAAGTCATTGGACAAAAAAAAAAGCAAATCATAGAAACAATAAATAATTTCATCAAGGAGAATGACAACATTGAAATAACATTCCAAAATTTGTGTGTTGCAGCCAAAGCAGTACTTTAGGGAAATTTTGTATCTTTAAGTGTTTATATCAATAAAACAGAGAAAAAGCAGATAAATTATTTGGGCATGCAACTAAAAAAACTAGAAAAAGAATAAATTAAAAATCCCCAATTAAGATCAAATTGGAAATCCTGAAAAATAAAAAGAGAAATTAATTAAGTTAAAAGTGGGGAAACCATTGAACTAACAAATAAGACTAGGCATTGGTTTTAATGAAAAAAATTATAAAACAGGTAAATCATTCGTCAATTTGATGTTAAAAAAGAAAGAAGAAAATCAAATTATGGGTATCAAAAATGAAAAGGGTGAATGCACCACCAAAAAAGATTAAATTAAAACAATTATTAGGAGTTAATTTGTCTGGTTATATGCTAATGACTATCTAAGTGAAATGGAAGAATATGTACAAAAAATTAAACTGCCCAGAATAACAAACAGGATATAGTATACTTAATCCTATCTTCAAAAAAAGAAATTGAACAAGTTATCAATGAGCTCCCTAAGAAAAAATCCCCAAGAACAGATGGATTCACAAATGAATTCTGCCAAACATTTAAGGAACAATTAATCCCATTACTATATACATAGACTCTTTGAAAAAAAAAAGTAAAGAAGGAGTCCTCCCAAATTGCTTTTATTGCACAAATATTGTATCAACACCTAAAAAAGAGAGAATAAATTCAGAGAAAGAAAACTATAAACCAATTAATGAATTTTCATACAAAGATTTTAAATAGAATATTAGCAAGCAGATTACAAAGATTGTACATTATGACCAGGTAATATTTGTACCACAAATGCAGAGCTATTTTAATATTATCAAACCTATTAGCATAATTGATCATTCCAGTAGCAATAACAAAAATCATATGATTATCATAATGCATACAGAAAAAGTCTTTGACAAAACACAAAACACTGTTAAAAAACAAACAAACCCTAATCTTCTGTCTTAGAATCAATACTGTGTATTGGTTCCAAGGCATAAGAATGATAAGGGCTAGGAAATAGGTGTTAAGCGACTTGCCCATAGTCAAACAGCTTGGAAGTTCAGATTTGAACTCAGGACTTCCCATCGCTAGGCCTGGATCTTAATCCACTGAGTCATTAAGTGCTTCCAATACAATACACTACTAAAAACACTAGAAAACATAGGAATCAATGGAAACTTTATTAAAATAAGAAGTATCTTTCTAAAATCATCAATAAAGATCACCTCTGGTTAAAGATTATCTGAAATGGGAATAAATCTGACACCTTCTTAGTAAGATCAGAAGTGAAGCAAGGACATCCATTATTACCATAAGTGTTTAATATTGTACTAGAAATGCTATCTATAGTAAAAAACATGTGAAGGAATAAAGTAGACAATGAAGAAACAAAAATATTAATCTTTGCACATGATATGATGTTATACTTAGACAACCCTAGAGAATCAACTAAAAATCTTTTTGAAATAACAGCTTGAACAAATTTTTAGGCTATAAAATAAACCCCCATATATTATCATTTCTGTAAACTACTATCAAAACCCTGCAGGAAGAGATAGAAAGACAAATGTCATTAAAATAATTGTAGATAATAGAATATCTCTGGGAGTTTATCTGCCAACTCAAAACCAGGGATTATGAACACAATTACAGAACAGTTTTCATCCAAATAAGGACAAGTTTAAACAATCAGAGAAATACTAATTATTAATGGTGTAGATTGAATCAATACAATGAAAATGACAATTTTACCTAAGATAATTTACTTATTCAATGCTGTACCTATCAAACTATCAAAGAGTTATTTTATAGCACTAGAAAAAATAGTAATAAAATTCACCTGGAAGAACAAAATGCCAAGAATAACAAGAGGATTAAAAAAAATGTAAAGGAAGGTGGCCTAGCAGTTCCAGATTTTAAACTATGGTACAAAGCAGTAATCATCAAATAATCTGGTACTGACTAAGAAATAGAATGGTGGATCAGTGAACTAGATTAGTTACACTGTACACAGTAGTAAGGATAATAGTAATTTAATGTTTGACAAATCCAATAAAATTTTTGGGGTAAGAATTCAACATTTGACAAAAATTGCTGGGAAAACTGGACAGCAGTTTTACAGAAACTAATTATAGATCAACATCTCATACTATATATTTAGATAAGGCTAAGGGGGATGTGATATAGACCTAAAGGGTGATATAAATAAATTTGGGGAACATGGAAAAATGTTCCTATCAGCTCTTTAGATAAGGGAAGAGTTTATAATCAAACAAGGGATAGAATCCTGGGAAGGAAAATAGATCATTTTGATTACATGGAATTAAAAACTTTTGCACAAACAAAACAAAAGCAGCCAAAATTAGAAGAAAAACAGGAAACTGGGGAACAAATTTTAAGGTAAATTTCTCTGATAAAGGCCTCATTTATCATCCATATAAGGAAATAAGCCAAATTTACATAAAGAATAAGAGCTATTCCCCAGTTGCTAAATGGTTAAAGGATTTGAACAATCAGTTTTCAGAAGAAAACATCAAAGCTATCAAGTCAATGATAAAATGTTCTAAATCACTACTAATTGGTAAAATGCAAATTAAAAGAACTCTTTGGTATCCTTTCAAACCTACAAGATGACAAATGCTAGAAAGGATTTAGAAAAATTGGCACACTAAAGGACTGTTGTTAGAATTGTAGATCAATCCAAACATTCTGGACAGTGATTTGGAGCTATGTCCAAAGGGTTATGAAACCACGAATACCTTTTGATCTAGCAATACTACTACTATATCTGTATCCAAAAGAGATCAAAGAAAAGGGAAAAGAATATATTTGTATAAAAACATTTAGAGTAGTTCTTTTTGTGATTGCCAAGAATTTGAAATCAAGTGGATATCCAACAGTTGTGGAATGGTTGAATAAATTGTAGTATATGATTGTAATACAATATAATGGTTATAAGAAATGATGGGAGACCTGGTTTCAGAAAAATCTCTATGATTTTGAATAAAGTAAAGTGAGCAGAACCAGGTGAACATTGTACAAGGTAATCACCATGTTGTAAGGATGGATTAACTGTGATGGACTTTGCTATCCTGATCAAGACAATTAGCAAAGACAATTCTAAAGGACCCATGATGAAAAATGCTGTTCATCTCCAGAGAGAGAATTGATAGACTCTGAAGATTAAAAAAATTGCTTTCTCAAGGAGAGATGGGGAAAGAGAGGTTGGAGGTAGGGGAGAGGATTTGGAACTAAAATTTTTTTAAATGATAAAAAAATTTTTACATGTAATGGGAAATATTTAACAACAAAAAAAATAAAGGCAAAGCACTAGCATTAATAGGGATCAGGAAAAGCTTCTCATAGAAGATGAGATTTTAGCTAAGGAGTCAAGGGACATCTAGCTTCAAATATAACTTCTAACATTTAGTAACTATGTGACCATAGACAAATCATTTAACTTTTCTAAATCCCTAATGACTTTCTCCAACTAATCAATCAATAACTCTAAGACTTCCCATCCTTGATGTATTGATCTTTGCATATGTTATTATTCCATAGAATCAGAATGAAAATGGACCTTATAAGACATCTAATCTAACTCCCTTATTTTACAGAAAAGGAAAGTGAGGTTTAGAGTTGATTAATGACAAAAGGTTATACAGTTATTGCATAGTTGAATAGTATAGTTTGAGGGCTAACCAAAAAATCTCATTCCACCCATTGTATTATCCCCAGAGGCCAAAGTGAACAAATTAAATCTCTTTTCCACATGACTGCTTTTCAAATACTTAAACACAGCAATCATTTTCCAAGTGGTTAACTGACTCTCATCCATTCTTAGTCCCCTGTCACAATCCTACCTGCTTAAAAATAACCATTCTTCCTCAAACTCAAGGGGTCTACTCCTTTCCCATGTACTTCATACCTCTTTCCCTAATGTTCTAGTTCAATTTATTTCACCCTTTTCACTCTTTCCTTTGGAATGCCTGCTCCAGAGTAAAACAATTTCCTTTCATCTTGACTTTCTAGTTCCTTTTGTTTTCTGGCAGGTAGATGGCACAATGGATAGAGGTCTAGATTTGTAATCAGGAAAAGTTGGGATCATATCTGACTTTAGACATTAATAGTTGTGTTAACCTGGGTATTGATGCTCTATCTCAGTTTTTGTAAAATGGGAGAAATTATAATACCTACAACACAGGGTTGTTGTGAGATCAAATGGGATAATTTTTAAAGCACTTATTCCAGTACCTGGTATATACTAGGTGTTTAATAAATACCTGTTACTTCCTCCTTTTTTCCCCTCATTGCAGCCTGGCTCTTTCATATTCATACTACATCCATCTTTTCAATTCTCACTGCACTTTCATACATAACTCTCAACTAAATGGTGGTGGGAGAGTCAGAACCCTCCTTGTTCTCCATTAATACTTCCAAATTTGCTATCCATCCTCACTCAGCAAGACCCATTTCAGTTTTGCGTATCCAGATTTAGTACTGAGTCCAAACATTGGTGGACTAAATCATTTTCTAATGACTAGCAGAACATTCTCCTTCATTTTGCAATAAGTTCAATTGTTAGTTCAGGGTCTTCCTCTCTATTCCAATTCCTACTAGCATTCTAGGAGATTTCAACATAAATGTGGATGCTACCTCATAAACTTTAATTATATATTCCCCAATCTATTTAACTCTTATGACCTATTCCTTTAATGATGTTCTGATATACACAGGGGAGGTTATACTCTTGATCTTGCCATCACCCACAAATGTTCCATTTCCATATTAAAGAACTCCAGATATTTTTTACCTGATAATTTTTTTGTCTTTCCATCTCTTGCTCCCCACACCTTACTCCCTCTAAGCCCACTCTTTATGCTCACTGTGATGTCTAATCTCTTTATCTTTGGTACTATTTTAGGCCATCACCCTTGTTCTGGCTACATTCTCCTCCCCATTCAGTCTTGACCCAATGGTGAACCTGTTCAACTCTACAGTATCTTCTCTGAAAATCCTTGTCCCTTTGTCCCATGGCTAATTATGCCTTGCCAGCTAACAACCTTGGAATACTCTCAAAATCCACTTCCTTAGATACTACTTATCTCCTGCTCAAAGGAACTATGCTGAATACACTAAAAAATTGTGCTATGTAATCTAAACTGAACTCACTGTATTAAGGCAGCCTTTTCCGTTCCTTAATTGATTCTCTATGCCTTTCACAACATAGTGTTTGTTTTAACCCCTCTCCCTTCAAGTTCCCAATGCCACCCAATACTCCCAGCCTCCAAGGTGAAGATCTAACCTCATGTATTGGTCTGAAAAATTGAGGCCATTTACTAGAACTTCTTCTCTCCTTATCTTATCATGGTAACAGCATATTCTCAAAATCTCCCCTTTCACTTCAGTTTCTAATCATGAAGTGGCTTTTTTTTTTTTTGACAAAGCCAGAACCACCACGAGTATTCTTGATCCTATCCAATCCCTTCTTCTCCTATGGAATACCCTTGTCATTCACTCTAATCTCTTCCTATATACTCTCCCTATTCACTGGTTTTGAGGTGTATAGAGTATTCAGAGGGGGGATTACACTTCTGACACGTGGGCTTGTTACATGTTTATTCACTTTCTTTATTTTTTATTTTTCTAAACTCTTATGTTCAGTCTCAGTATCAATCCAAAGCGGAAGCGCACTAAGGGCTAGACAATCTAGATTAAGTGACTTGCCCAGAGTCACACAACTTGGAAGTGTCTAAAGCCAGTTTTAAATACAAGTCTTCCTGACTCCAGGTGTGGTGCTATATTCCCTATGCTAACTACCTGCCCTTCATCATTCATTTTCTAATAGCTTAGGAAATGGACAAAACCAACTAGATACAGGAAGTATTTGATTATATCACATAGTAAATATGATACATGGACATCTCTAACAGGTAAACTGTGAGTCACATTTCATTCAACATTCGCTATCAAGGACTACATTGTTGCCTGGTAAAAAGATATTTTACTATGATTATCCTTGGATTTGAAATTTCCCCTCCAAGAATTTCTATTCATTTTCCCCCTGTGCATTAATTCTTATTAAATTTGTTGTTCCCTTTTGCATAGGTAGTTTATTAAGTTCATCACTTTATAGCTCACATGTTAGCACTGGACCATTACTTGGCCAGTGAACACTTTGACATCAGTAAGACTATCAAAAGCATTATTATTCTTTTTTTAGTTACCATTTATTTATATTTTATATGTCACATATAATATGATACATATGATTTGTTGTAAACATATGATAAAATATAATAAATTTGCTTCTCCAAGAAAGCCAAATTCTCACATTAGTTATGTTTAAAAATCTCTCATTCTTTTTTTCCTCTTCCCTCCTCCTCCTTCCCCCTCTCCAAGAAGGCAGGTAATATGATATGGGTTGGACATATATTATCATATAACACATTTCCCTGTTCATCATGTAAATGATATTCTTTTTCATGGGAGTTCCAATCAGTTGGGATAGATACTAAGACCAAGTGTCATATTTGGAGCTACAGGAGGGTTATTTAGGACCTAGATAAGTCAAAGCAATAACAACTGAACTTTCAAATGTTAATCGAAATTCCCAGAAAAAGAGACATTTTTTTGAGTTTCCCAGAGATTCCATGTACATAATTTTCTAGAACAATAAGATGACAATGTGTCTGCCCAGTGAAAACACATGGGTTTGTGCAATGCAGATTTGAGATGTCATCATAGCATCCTTCTGCTAATGACCTCCTTTGAACAAGTCTACCTACAATAGTTCTAGTACTAAAAATAATTAACATTTAAAATACGGTTATTGATATCTTTTATTGTTATATCACCTACATTTCCTGATATATTTCTTCCCACTTTTTACTGAAGAAGAAGAAAAATTAACTTATGTAGTACTAGGAGGTTTGAAAAGTACTTCATAGAAGATGGCAAAACCAAAACTCAACAGCTCTGCCAAATACATCAAAAAAAAGTATGATATCATATGCAGTGTTCCGTATCCATAATCCCCATCCTCTCAAAAATCTCTTGTGTTTTCTTTGGGCCTAATTTTATTTATTACAATTTCATAGCATTTAGCTTTACTTTTTTCTTATTCTTTCTATTTATATTGTTGTAGTCACTATGCATAATGTTTTCCTGGTTCTTTTTTTTCTGCATTAATTTATATCAGTCCTTGTAGGCTTCTCTGAATATATAGCACAATAGTCTTCTATTACTTTTATGTATCTCAACTTGCTTAACTATTCCCTGATCAATGGGCATCTGTTTTGTTTCCAGTATTTTGCTACTACAAAAAGTGTTGATATAAATATTTTGGTGTATAGGGGAAGTTTCTGTTAAGATTAAATTCTTATGCGTGGTAGTGAAATCTTTGGTTTGTGAGGGCCCCTTTCTTCTAATATTTCCATGTTGCTTTTCAAAGGGACTGAACTAGTTCACGGTTTCACCGACAGTAATTAGTGTGTTCATATTTCTACAGTTCTTCTACCATTGAATCTTCCTATCTTTTATATTTTTTACCAAATTGCTGAGCGTAAGGAGAAATCAGTCATTTTTACTCACATTTCTCTGATTGTTTAAGAATACTCTTTCAAATGGTTGTGAACAATTTTTAATTCTTTTAAACTGTGTTCATGTCCTTTTATTACTTACCTATTAGGCATTACTTTTGGTCCTGATATAGGATGTCTTAAAGGTCTTAGTATAGTTTTAAGCTATATTAAAACTTTTGAACTCTGAAGGTTTCTATTATTTGCTTTTATATTTTGAATATAAGATTATTATCAGAAATATTTATTGCAAAGTTTTCCTCATCTGACCACTTATATTAGGTGAATTGATTTTATTAATGCCAAAGCTTTGTAAATTCATATAACAAATTATCTCTCTTATTTTTTATAATCACCTCTATCCCTTATTTGGACAAAAATTTATCCCCTCGTCATAGCTGTAAAAGGTACTTGATCTGACTCTTTTCTTATTTTTATGGTTTTATCTTTTGTTTTCATCTCATATATCTATTTTCAGCTTATTGTTTACATGCCACAAATATTTGTTTAAACCTAATTTCTACCACATTGCTTTCCAGTTTCCCCAGCAATTTTTGTCTAATGTGGAATTCTTTCTAGAGTAATTTATGTTTGGAAGTTTATCTAACACAAGGCTGAGTTAAATCGTTTTTGATTTTTCCTTGTCTGCTCTGTTTCACTGCTCTGTTTTTACTTCATTGCAACTCTTGCTTTTGGGTATTCACTTGATGCATACTAAAATTTTGTTCCAACTTCTCATATTGATTCTATGTGTCAACTTTTTTTAGATATATTTCTTGTAAACAATAGATTATAGGGTGTTGTTTTCTTATCCAATCTATTGCTCTTTTTTCATTTTGTATGAATTGTGTAGTCAATCCGCACTTAAAATTGTGAAAGTTCGACTTGCATTTTCCTTGACTTGTTTCTGCAGCTTTTAAAAATTTCTTTTATGTCAAAGCTTGTCCATGAAAATAACTTTGCTTAACCTACTTTGATGCAATTCTGTTCTCATAGGCTTTCTTTTCCCCCCTGCACATCCCAACCACAAGTGCTCTTATTTGTTTACCATTTTCCATTTGGAGTCTCTTAGAGAGTAAGTATGACTTTTTTCTTTTTCTTTTTTGGGGTTTGCAGCACCTTATATACAGTTATGAGTCACTAAATGATTTAAGATATTTCTACATGTCTAGCCTTTGTGTGTCAACTGCTGGCTTTTGAATTCTTTTCATAAACTTTAATTTTTTACTTATTTTAAATTAAAAAAGAAATTGTGTATATGGCATTAAAAGATAAAATAAGTTGATGTTTTAACAATACTATACATATATTTTATGCATTTCTAGGTTTCTAAACTTCTTCTTTGTTATATGCTGGTTTTTGCATGTCATCTGCTGGCCTTTGCATGTTGGTTTCTGCAAAAGTCTCAGAAAATTCACATTTAATTTCTTATGCCAACTTGTGATAAATCAGATTTGTAATGAGGAAAAGCCATGATGTGGAAAGTATACATGTAATTCATTTAATTTTAAATTTAATTTTAATTATTTTTATTTCCTCCCCTATTTTTCCTCTCTTCTTTCTTTTCTTAGCTCAAAAAATATCTCCCTTATGTTCTCTCTAACTTTATATATTTGGGTTTTTTGGTCATTTAATCTGTTTTTCCCCCAAGAAGTATTTTTAACATTTGTAGTTCTTTTTTCCTTCCAGCATGTCATGGAATTTTATTCTCTATATTTTTATTTAGTTCTTTAATATATGGTCCTCAAAGAGTTAAAGATTCTGGGTTTAAGTAGCAGATTTGAACATCTTTCTCTAATATTTTTCTTTGTTTTTGCATTTAGTGAATCTACCTCATCATCTTTTTAAAAAATTATTATTATTATGATGTCTCACTTATAGGCATATCAATTCATGAGGAAGAAACATTCAATAGAAATAGCACCATATAATAAAAATTACCCTATATAATCAAATTATTCTCTTTTCCAAAGACTATTTCATCTCACCTCTGTGTATACGTTCCTTACCCATCTTCTAGATACAAGCTGTCTCCGGGAGCTCACATATGTCCTGGGCTAGGATGTTGTCCTTGGAGACACAACACTTTTAGAGGTGCCTTCTCAATGCACCAAATTTGTCCACCCAGATTAAACACATCATGAAGTTCCCTATTACAGACACACAATTCTTTCTGCTGGGTAGCAGTAAGGAAGGGAAAAGAATAAGCATTTTTAAGTACCTAAAATGTACAAGGTACCCATGCTAAACTCTTTAGAAATATTGTGTCATTTGATTTTCACAATTACCATGGGAGGTAGATGCTATAATTATCCCTATTTTACAATTGAGGGAGACAGAGGTTAAGTGACTTGCCTAATGTCACTTACCTAGTAAGGGTCTGGGGTCAAATTTGAAGTCAGATCTTCTTGAATTCATGCCCATTGTTCGGTCTAAAATACTACCTAGTTCCCTCTAGTTTTTTCCTCCCATTAGTCTGAGACTTTTCCTCCCCCCCCAGGAAGTCCTCAACTCAATTTTCCCTTCTGTCACTTCTCCCATTCTCCTGAATCACTTTCTTCTTGCCAAGAAATCAACATTAGCCTGTCACTGTTCACACATAATTTTGGTAGGGCTATACCATCCATTCTCTTATATCCTCTACCTTCTCCATCTTTGACCATCCCCCCATTCTGCAATTCCATTATGAAAAATACATCAATTATCTCATATGTTCTGTACTTGAACATCTTCATTTTACATACAAGAAAACTGTCTCAGAGAAGTAATATTCTTTCAATTTTTCAAAGTCAGTAGATTCTTATATATTTTTTATCTGTATCTAGATCTTTTTGGGAACAGAGATCACCTTAGAATGTGGAATCACAGATACACACATTTAATTTATGTGGTCAAATATGCATATAGGATAAAAAGAGGAAGAAATTTGAAAATAGTAGTGTATGAGCCAGCCATTCCAATCAGTAAGCATATGCCTGAATAGGAGATTGGAGATTCAACTGTTCAAAAATACTTACTGTATTTTATGAACAATGTGGAGGATTTTCAAGGACAATTTTGATGGTCTACAGTTTTTTTAGGCACTGACTTTTGAACCTAACATTCTCTTCTCCTCCTAATTAATCTTCTTGAATCAAGACCATCCCCACTCCAATCCATTCTCTACCCCACTGAAAAAATAATTTTTCCAAGTGTTGGTCTGATCAAGTCATCCCCCAACATAGATATTTAATAAATTCCCACAATTCCCTATTATCTCTAGTTGTTATTCCTACTTCTCACTAAGATTAATTCTTCCAATGAGGCTGTTCCTCAATCCCAACTCTTCTTATCTTCTTTAAGACCTTGTTCTAGACATATCTACTGTCTTATTTTAACTCCAACTCTTTACTTTCTTCCTTTCCATTGTTTCTTTTCTGATTTTCTACAAACATATTCATGGGTCTCTCTAATACTTAAAATAATTTTCTCTTTATGTCTATACTTGATCTTGATGCTCTGTACTTCTCTCCTCCTTTTAGAAGGGGGAATCCTAATTGCCTGACTTCCTGATTCATAAAAGGTATATTTTCCCCCAGAGCATAGGTTTTAATTCTTGTAACTTTGAGTTAGGAGGGGCAACAGTTGGATGACAATGGCACAAGTAAGAATTGAGGTGAAATGGTGAATTGTGAAATGAGGAAACATTAGTTAACCTTTTATGATATAGGCAGTTTAAAAAAAAGAGGTTTTTGGGAGTGCTGAGATAATTTTAAACAGTCTTCGAGATGCATTTGTTACATACTACCTGGTGCTGCCACAAGTAATATATGTGTCATTGAATAGGGAAGTTTAAAATGTAGTAGTCTGTTCTCTGAATCAGGAAGTCGGGCAATTAGAATTCCCCCTTCTAAAAGGGTGAAGATAGAAGGAAAGTTTACATCATCCACTTTTATCATTACTGTATTAAAGAGAAACCTTTTAACGTTTTAAAAACATACTGAAGCAAATTTTAAAAAAAAACCCACCACCCCTGATAGATTGCCCAGTAGAAAATTATTTATATGAAAACTCCTACCTAAGCATAATTTTTCTCAAGTTGACATGTGCTTTGAAAATACAATGTGATTTCATCTTGAATGTAAAAGTAACTCTGTCTTTTTTTTTTTTTTGCTGACACCAAGAGATACGGAACCTGCTGATGTTACATGGACGGTAGTTGGCTCAATCAATCCTAAAGGCTCTATAAATCCATGTGATATACAGTCCAGAGGAAAATATCATTGATTTATGTAATTGGAAATTTGAGCAATACAATTTTTGCGTAATGATGTTTGGTTTTCCCCTTCAAGAACCTGCATCCTTGATGAATCTGAGAGCAGAAGTGACTTGCCAGGGCCCCTGTTTATTCCACACTAGTACATCTTTTGAGCATAACTTATGATGTATTAGCATTGTCTCTGAGGTCTACTGAGTCTGTGGAAATGCAATGCATTGGAGAGTGAAGATGGAATGAAGTTTAAAGGATTCATGAATAAAACCTAAGTGAATGAGATACCAAAAAGGAAAAAAAAAAACACATGAACAAACAAAATATGACCCTTTTACTCCACTGCAGCACTTTCATCACACTACAAAATTCCTGGGGTTTAATCTTACCTTTTTTATTACTTGATTATTGTATACGTAGTATTTGATTTTTTAATGCTTCATGATGGCTTCTCACAACAGGAGAAAATAATATAAATTTCAAAAGGATGATTCCAACTAGAGTATCTATTTTTAAGTAAATGATGGAGTTTGGTACTTTTAAGAATTAACTGGTGGGCAGAAGTTACATAGGGGCAAGGTTTTGTATCAGCAAAAGGAAGAACTTCTTAAGAGTTCATAGTGTCTTTCAGGAGAATTGGGCTATCTTCTAAAACGATGAGTCGCTGTTGCTGATGGTGTTCAAAGGGTGAGATTTCTGTTTCTAGAAAGAAAAACAAATCATAAGTATTAGGTTACTTGGCCTGTAATGCTCATGACTCATAATAAAGTCAAAGCTTTATGTTTGAGTTTCTCAAACTCAGTTTGGTTAATGCCTACTTTACATTTCTAATCGTTGGACATGTACTCTATAGCAAGTTTCCTTTGTTCTGCACTAGCAAAGTGATCATTACGATAAAATTAGCCAAGCTGTCAGTGTTTCTATTCAGATAATGCCTTGTTTCTGTTGTTTTAAGTTTTCTTCTATTCTATGTCTTCCCTCTGAGCAGTTATATGTAAAGATAATTAATAAATCACTAAGCATTTATTAAGTGCCTACTATGTTCCAACCCCTGTGCTAAGCAGTGGGCTAATAACATGCCTATTGATTCATCCACTGAAATAACTCTGTTCACTGAATATTAACACTCGGACCCGCTTTCCCATCTTTTATAGCTTCTTTTCACTGAGACTGGAAACCCCTTGTTTGTGCTTCTCACAGAGAAGGAAAGAATGGAGGGATTTCAAAGCCTCCCTTGGCAGAAATCAAGAAACTTTTCTGACCATCTATGTGTAGCTTCCTTCCCAACAAGGTATGTGAAGCACTTAGTAGAAATGGGTATGACTCTACTTTAACACTTCGGTGATCCATGATTTCATGAGCATATAGTTACTCCCTTTTCCAATGGCAGCCATAACAGTGCACAAGACGCTTGTCCCAAGATCTATGAACTTTAAAGAAATATATAGTTTTATAACTAAGTTTCAGGATAATTGATTTCCTTTGCAATTTTGTATATCTTATGCTTTTATAAACATTCTAAGATGGGCTCTATAGACTTCATGACTCTTCCAAAATATGGGGGACTATATTGTCAGCTAGATGACTCAGTTGGTAGAATATAGGACTTGAATTAAGGAAGATAATGAATTTGAGTTCAACTTTAAACCTTTTTTAGCTATGTGACCCTGGGCAAGATACTTAACCTCTCCTTGCCTCAGTTTTCTAATTTATAAAATTGAGATAATAATAATACCTACCTGCCAGGGTTGCTGTGAGGATCAAATAAGAATAATTATAAAGACCTTAGCACAGTATCTGGCAAATTGTAAATGTTATAAAAATTTTAGCTATTGTTGTTGTTATCCCAAAGTGGCCTATGACACAGAAAAGGCTATGAATCCTTGCTTTAGTGCAAAGTTTGCAGGAATTTACTATGGCAGAAGGATTTCATCATCCAATGATTGGTGTCTCCAAACTTAGCTGGGCTAGTCTTCAGCTGTGAGACACAGTTTATCTCTGAGCTGTCCCTGGAACCTTTCCAACTTGATAAGACTTGCTGGAGTTTATATTCTACCAACCTTGTCTTCAAGAACTCAAGGTCACCTCCCTGCCATGATGACACATGGTGGCAACAAAGTATGTATAGGAGGTAAGTCTGTACTCCTATTCAATAATAATAATAACAATAGTAGTATTGCTTTATTTGCCCAAGGCAATTCTAATACTTATATCATTAGATAAAAATTCATCTTTACTTCCATCTTCACATGTTATACTTTAACAATATGCTGATGCCCTTAGCACTTCAAATTCACCTCTTGGCCAATGACTATACCTCACTGATCTGGATTGAGTAGATGAAAGATAGTAGCAGCTTCATAATATATCACCTCCTGCAACATTTTGTCATCATTATGTGACTTTTATGGTTTTTCTATTTTGAATGATTCATATCAGCCAGATTGTCAAAAAACCACATAAACAACCCTATTGTGATGTTCCAACTATGGCCCATCTACATCAATACAGTATATAAAAAATTTAAATACTAATGTGTATGTTATGTGAATTTTGGGTAAAACAATATACTTTGAATCACATATTCATTAAAAGTTTGAAAAAGTCACATATTAGTCTCCTTATTATAGAGGCAGATAGATAGCTTTGTGGATTGAGAAGCAGGTCTAGAGACAGGAGGTCCTGGCTTCAAATCTGGCCTCAGACACTTCCTATGTGATTAGGCAAGTTTCTTAATTTCATAGCCCAACTATGACCACATTGGAACCAATACTTGGTATATATTTCTAAATTTTTGATTTCCAAATTCTCTCCCTCTTTTCCATTCTTCTTTTCTTATTCCCTTCCCACCTCTTTGAGACAGTAAGAAATCTGATATAATTTTACATGTACAATCACTTGAAAAATATTTTTCCATATTAGTCATTTTGTAGAAGAGGTCTCAAATAGAAAAAAGTAGAGTGGAATATAATATCTTTAGTCTATATTCAGCAACCACCAGTTCTTTCTCAGAGAGTAAACAGCATTTTTCATCCTAAGTCTCTGGGATTGTCTTGGGTCACTGCATTGCCAAGGATAATTAGGCCATTCACAGTTATTCATCAAAAAATATTGTTATCACTGTTTATAATGTTCTTCTGTTTCTGCTTACATCACTTTGCATCAGTTCATATATATCTTTCCAGATTTCTCTAAAATCATCTTGTTCTTCATTTCTTATAGCACAATAGTATTCCATCAAAACCACATATCATAATTTGTCCAGCCATTTCCCAGTTGATGGACAACCCTTCAATTTCCAATTCTTTGCTACCATGAAAAGAGCTGCAATAAATATTTTTGTACAAATAGGTTCTTTTCCCTTTTAAAAAATCTCTTTTGGATATAGACCCAGAAATGTTAATGAATTTTAGTTTTAGAATCCTTTGAGAATAGTTCCAAATTACTCTCTAGAATGGTTGAATCAGATCACAACTCTACAACAGTGTATTAGTGTCCCAATTTTCCTGCATCCCCCTCTACATTTGTCATTTTCTTTTCTGACATATTATCCAATCTGATAGGTATAAGGTGGAACCTCAGAGTTGTTTAGTTTGCATTTCTCTGATCATGAATGATATAGAACATTTTTTCATATGACTATAGATGGCTTTGATTACTTCATCTGAAAGCTGTCTGTTCATATCTTTTGACTATTTATCAATTGAAGAATTACTTTTATTTTTATAAATATGATTTAGTTTTATGTATATTTGAGGTTAGATTTTTATCAGAGATACATAACTTTAACATCCCAGTTTTCTGCTTTCCTTCTAATCTTGGTTGTTTTTGTTTTGTTTGTACACAATCTTAAACTTAATGTAATCAAAATTATCCATTTTACATTTTATAATTCTCTCTACATCTTGTTTAATCCTAATCCTCCCCTTATTCATAAACCTGTCAGGTAAATCATTCCATGTTTTCTTAATTTGCTTACATTATTACCTTTTATGTTTGGACCATGTCCCTGTGTTGACCATATTTTTGTGTATGGTATGAGATGTTGTTCTATTGCCAGTTTTCCCTCCCCTTCATTTGTGCCATATGTGTGATAGACCTCCTATTCTCTATCTGCAGTCATTTTTCCATCTGCGAGGCTTAAGTTTTGCTTTCAGGTTCCTTCTACGGCTTTCTACTCAGCACTTCCCTTGGCTTTTTGGGAGAAGTAAACAAGATGCTTTCAGGGAAAAGATCCCATGGGGTTTCTTTCACTCTTCCCTTTTCCCTGGTACCAACCTATTGTTGCTTTTAAAAGATTTATTATAAAGCCACAGGGGAATATACAATAAGGTAAAGAATAGGAATGATGCAATAACAGATGAAAAGGCTAACACTTTCAGTTTCTGGTTAAATCTGGGTCTTGCACACTTGCTATAATCCATTCATCTACTTTCCCTGGATCCCTCTTTTGTCAAGCCTTCTTCTACCCAGTTCTACCATCTTGGCCTTTATATGAACTTCACTCCAGTCAAGTACCTTAGGAGGAATTGTTTGAGTGAGGAAGAGGGGAAAGAGGATAGAATCTCTGTTTCTCCAACTCCCCTCCCAAACTCCCACCAGAGGATGACTGTGTCAACTTCAGAAGGACAGAACATTTGGAATTTTTATCTCCAAATTTTGTAGCAGCATCTCTGAAACAGTAGTCACTGATGACAGCATCTGTATCAGGAGCCAGGGATGAACTATACACACTGATGAAAGGCAGCTTCAGGAATCCAAAAAAGTACCAACCTCCAGAGCCCAGCAGAGAGGAATATACTAACAGGGGACTTAATAAGTGCTCCATGAAGGGAGAAAATGACTTTTAGGAAGGGAGTTGCCCTTTGGCTACAGAGACTCACTATAATTTGAGCCTAATTGTCCCAATGATTGTACCTGTTTATAAGGAGAAAGTGTGTCACAGATTTTGATGGGCGTCCAGGCAGATATTTTAGACCATTATTATGTGACCTTAGTAAATCTTATTATGTCACCTTAGTAAATACTCTTTTCTAAAGTTAATTAAATTTATTGGCAAAGGAGAGCACCCTAGATACAGGATTGTGTAGAAAAATACTGGAACCCCTATCCCAATCCCTCAGGGATACCCATATACCCCTAAGAGGAGAAGTAATCAGTTGTCTTCTGGGATCCCAGCTTGAAAGTGTGACTGTGTGTTGCGAGAGTAAAATCAGAGAGGGTTTTACTCAGTGATGTAGGACAGGACCATGAATAGATTCTCCTAACTATATGCTTCTCAGCATTAGCAGTCTCCTTTACTATATCACCCTCCTATCCATCATTACCTTTTATCTTATGGGTTTGAATACAATTTTTTACAAAAATAGTAATGGAAAGAAAAGAGTACTACACTCAATGACACTATTGTGTGCTTAGCTTACCCTTACTACCCCAAGTACCTCTTTTGGCAGCCTTGCCGAAAGTGTGTCACAGATTTTGATGGGGGTCCAGGCAGATATTCAACAGTTCTGACAATCTGGCAAACAATTCAACAATTTCATGTGTTTTACCCTTGAATCTTTTGCCTCCTTTTCTTTTTGCCTTCAACCCTGAGTTATTCTCACCTGATCCTAATGGTCAGGGACTATTTCTGTCTCTACCACCTAACACAGTTCCTTGTGTAAATGTACCTCTTAATTAGTGTTGGTTGAAAAAAAATTGGTTGAATGGAATTGAAATAGCTAAATTATAAACTCCTAGTTTCATAACAATTAAAGAAAAAATCAGAGACATTCATAAATGATATTTATGTATTCCTTGCTATTCCATTCCACCCTTCCCTTAATAACAATCAAGCAAAATCATTTTGCTCAGCATATAAGGGCATGGGTGGAACTTTCTGCCCCACTGTCAGCTGAAAAAAACAGGAAGTGTTGACATTTCTTGAGAGTATACCTTTTGCCATTTTAATATGCACACTTGCAAGAGTTCCCACTTTATGGTTCTGAGTTGTCATCATCATCATCATCATCATCATCATCATCATCATCATCATCATCATCATCATCATCATCATCATCATCATCCTTACATTTATTTGTATGGTGCTTTGTAGTTTAAAAGGTGCTTTACATATAATACTCTATTAAATGTTCATACCTAGTGAGACTAGACAAGTTTTATCTCTGTTTTTACAGATGAAGAAACCAAGGTTCAGAAGATTTTAAGAAAATTGTCCTTGGTCACACTGCTAATAAGTATAAGAATGATAACTTGAACCTTATTGTGTGGCTTTAAAATACAATTCTTTCCTCACTGTACTGACTGCTATTTTGAATGTTTGGTTTCTCAGCTCTCGATTTTCCCTCCCTCATCTAACTCTGGGAGCAAAAGCTTCTCATTTCCTACAGATGTGAGCCATTGAGGAATTTTCTGCTATTCTATTGCTGAATGTCAAAATAGGAAAGAATATGATTGGCCATCTTCTACAATCCATACCTGAATACGAATTCCTCTCATACAACATCAGCATAAAAGTGGTCATTCAGATGTTTCTTAAAGACTTCCTATAAGAGGAAACTGAACAACTTCACACTACATCCCTGGGTAACCCATTCCAGATTAGGATAGCTTTAATGATTAGTATTTACTTACATACAGCATGTATCTGATCCTTTTAAACTTCTAATCACTGTTTTCTCTTTGAGACCAGGAAGACTAGTCTCATCCTTCATGATAGTTCTTCAGATACATGAAAACAAATATAATATATTGTTTCTCTCCTTCCCAGTCTTCATTTTCTTTAGGGAACATTCTCATGTGTATTAAACGTAAGACCTTCATCATCCTGGTTGTTTTCTACCTCTCGGGCAGAAAATAATTTATTAATTGTGACTTTGAAGGTGGGAATCAGATTCTATATTTATTAGAAAAAAAGCAGTTTTCAGTTCAATATTGGGGAGATCCTTTTCTAAGAATTAGCATAGTACAAAGATTAAAATTGTTGCATTAGAATCTATTGAAATAATAAGTTCCCATCTTTTTACACGTTTAAGGGTGAGAGCATCAGGGACGTTATAAAGAAGATTCATCTTTAGGTTGGGTGTTATGGACAGGCTATACCCCAGCATTCTGTTAGCTCAGATCCAATGTTGGAATGAATTGAGATACTTTCAAGTCTCTGAACAACTGACATTAAAATTCACAGGTATCTCCCTCCTTCCCTCCTCTCCCCACTCTGGTGAAGGCATTATTTCATGAAAATAAAGGGGTATATATAAAATTATGTTTTGCTTGTTTCTGTTATCAGTTCTTTCTCTGGAGGTGGACATACACAAGTCATTCTTCACACAATATTTCTGTTGCTATTTATAATGTTGTCTTGGTTCTGATTATTTTGCTCTTCATAAGTTCATGTAGGTCTTTCCATGTTTTTTTTTAAACCCTTGTACTTCGGTGTATTGTCTCATAGGTGGAAGATTGGTAAGGGTGGGCAATGGGGGTCAAGTGACTTGCCCAGGATCACACAGCTGGGAAGTGGCTGAGGCCGGGTTTGAACCTAGGACTTCCTGTCTCTAGGCCTGACTCTCATTCCACTGAGCTACCCAGCTGCCCCTCCATGTTTTTTAAAAAAATTAACCTGCTCATCATTTCTTAAGGCACAGTAGCATTCCATTATAATCATTTGCCCCACCTTCTTTAGCTATCCCCTGGGCATCTTCTCAATTTCTAATTCTGTGCCATCACAAAGAGAGCTGCTATTTGAGAATATAGATATTCTTTTCCTTTTCCTTTTCCCCTGATCGCCTTAGGAAATAAGCCTAATGATATTTCTGGGCCAAAAGATAAATATGTTTTTATAATTCTTTGGGCATAATTCCAGATTGCTCACCAAAATGGTTGGATCAGTTCACGATTCCACCAATAGTGTATTAATGTCCACATATTTTAACATCCCACCAAGGTAAACATGTGCATGTGGAGAGAGGGCAAGGATTACTGAGAGCTCAAGGACCAATCCTTCAGTCTCTTTCTTTATTGTCCAACAGTGCTCTTTTAAAATACCTCAATCAGGATTTTTCCATCACTTACATGGCCTTGGCTTTCTTTTTGGCCAATGCTTACTCTTAGAGCTTGATGAGAGAGGCATGAATCCTATAAACCTCTGATGCCTTAAGGAGTAAGAGAGTATGCCTGAGGCAAACACATTGAGCACAAGCATAAGATGGAAAGAAGGAAGAAGAGAAGGGAGGAAGGAAGAAGGGAAGGAAGGAAACGAAACAAGTATATATCAGGCTTTGTCTCTGTACTAGGCACTGTGCTAAATGCTTTACAAATATTTTCTCATTTGATATTTGCAACCACCCAGTGAGGTATTATGATTCCCATTTATAATTTAGGAGACCGAGGCACACAGAGATAAAATGACTTACTTGCCGAGGGTCAATTAGCTAGTAAATGTCTGAAGCTAGATTTAAACTCAAAGTCTTCCTGACTCCCAGCACAGCATTCTATCCACTGCACCAGGTAGCACTCTTATGAGAGAATTTACTGAGGTGGAATACATAGAATTTGGCAATTAAATGAGAGTTAAGGGAGAGGGAACTATAAAAGATAACACTAATTTCTAATATGGAAGACTGGATGAATGGTGGCACCATTGCAAAGTAATGATGTTAGAGGGAGCAGATTCTGGGGAAAGGCTATAAGCTCATTTTTGGATATATTGAAATGACAATGGGTCAATCCAAGGTGGAGATGTCTTCTCCTAAGCAGCTAGAGAATCTGATTTGGAACTCAGAAGAGAGGAGGGATGGAGATTTGAATGCTGGTGGGCATTCATTGTCTTAGTTGATCGAGAGCCAGGACTAGAGATGGGAGGTCCTGGGTTCAGATTTGAACCTCAGATACTTCCCAGCTATGTGACCCTGGGCAAATCACTAACTTCAGTTGCCTAACCCTTACCAGTCTTCTGCTTTAGAACAAATACATAGTATTGATTCTTAGATAGAAGATAAATTTTTTAAAGGTTTTGAATGTTATTTTGAATTGAATTCATAGTTATTGAAACTATGAGAAGGAATGATAATTCTGAGAGATCTTAGAGAGAAAAGAAGGGGCCTAAGATACAGTAGTGGGCAACACCCACTTTAAAGAAGACAGTGAGTTTAGTCATGATTTGAAGGACATTGGAAAGTTTGCCTGATCAAATTTATCTTCCTTGAAAGTCTGGCCAAGTGCCTGAAATTAATTCTCCACTTTTATTGAGTTAAGGTACTCTATTACCTGGGAGACATGACAAGTAAACAGATCCCTGCTATTGTATTAACTAGTTCATTTGATTAAAGCATTGTCCTAAAAGGCAGTAGGATCTTGAGGGAATCCTCAAAAGCATACCTAAAATATACTCATATGCCTTCATTACCTAGATTCTATTCATTTTGATTGGGGAAGCAATTGAGACAGTTGTCCTGAAGTGAATGATTGCAGACCTACCCAAACTGATTATAGACTGGAGGGGGGTTTGATGTTTGAAATGTGATTGATCAATAATCCATCAACCAATCAACACTGATTAAGAACCTCCTATGTGTCAGGCACTGTGTTAAGCAATGGCTATATAAAAAGAGGCAAAAGACAGTCCCTGCCTTCAAGGAGCCTGCAATCTAATAGGCAAAGGCAACATGCAAATAAATATATACAAAACAAGTTAAATACAGGATACATTGGATGTAATTAATAGAGGGAAGACATTGGAACGAGGAAGTAGTGGGAAAGGATTCTTGTAGAAAGTGGGATTTTTGTTGAGACTTAAAGGAAGTCAGAGAGGCTAGTAGTGAAATCCAAGGAGAGAAGAGTGTTCCAGGCATGGAAGATAGCCAGAGAAAATGCCCACAGTGGAAAGATCAAGCGACTTGTTGGCTTAAAAATCAAGAGGACAATGTTACTGGATGGAAGAGTTTGTGTCATATAGGGATGTAAGGAAAAAGAAGAGTGGAGAGATAGATGACTAGATTTTGAAGAGCTTTGAATGACAATCTGAATTTTAGGATGATTTGAAGAAGGAGAATAGCTGAGGCCGGCTGACCCACCAGGAGGCTATTGCAATTTTCCAGATGTGAGGTGATGAGAGTCTGTACTGGAGCTGTGGAAGTACCAGAAGAGAGAAAGGAGCATGCCTGGGGAGATATTGCAAAGATAAAATTGATAGGCCTGGGCAACAGCTTGGATATGGGGATGAGAGATAGTGAGAAGTCCAGCAAAGCAAGATTGTAACTGATAAAAAGGTGGAAACCATTCAAACTTTGTCTACCTTACAGTTTAGCATAAGGCTGGTTCTGTTGGCAGGGGAAAAAATGTGAAGCCATTAGCCAGTCAGAGTGGATAATAAACTGACTCAGAGACCATGTGCGTATAAGGCCATGTCTGGATAATTGAATGTAGCTCATTAAGTTGGCCCTGTAAGTCACAGGCCTTGTATTTATAGGTTCCTGTAACAGACTGTGGAGAATTGGAACAACTGCATCTTCAGGGCAGATTTGATTCTGGTAGTCACACAGACATTGCTTAAGGCACTATTGTAGCTGAGAATTGGAAAAGCAAGCAAAGCCAGGGAATGAATGCATTCACTCTATGGCTCCTGCTTTAAGGCTGGACCCTATAAAGAAATGAGTGCTTTTTATCAACATTTGGGGTGAAAAGTCTGTGTCTGTATGAATTATTCTGTTTCTGGGTGATAACAAAAACACTTTCTAATTGTGTTTTCTTTGAGGTTTCTTTTTTCCTCTAATGAGAGAAGGGATGAGGAGAGGAGGTGGGTAATTAGTTAGAGAGTGATTATGTAGGAATGTGTGGGCCCAATGTTCTGACAATAGGAAACTTCCCAATTGCCAAAGAGTCCCAGTGGTTTAGTATAGCTAAAAAATGAACTCCATCCATGGTGACTGGTTTAGCCAATCTGAAACCCAATAGAGGGAATATTCTGGGAGCAAAGTGATATACAATAGATCAGGTTGGTGAGGTTCTGGTAAATGGACCTTCCTGGAGCACCAGAGAGGAATTATAAAAAGATTGAGGATTAAGATCTGGAATTACATTTTTTTTCCAAGCTCAGCTCAAGCAGAAGCTTCAGATGCCCCATCTGATCCCTCAACTCTCTCCTGCAGTTTACCTTGACCAAAGGTTAAGATTAGAGAATAGCAATGGACACATTGCAGAAGAGAGTCATCCCAAGGTTAAGAGTAAGTATTCTCTGTGGATAGAGCTACAAATAATCTACTTTTCCCCTGGAAACAAGAGGTCTGTCATTATATATATGTATATTTTAATAGCCTCTCCCCATGGGTGATATATGCAAACAAGTAAAATTGGGTTGCAATAAACAGGAAGAGGAGCCTGGGGGAAGATAGGGATTAGGGAATTTTTTATTTTTGGTGAGGATGAAGGTAAAGGAAGTTTATAGGCTAGTTGTGAGTTAGAACTAGCTAGAAAACTCATCACCTGAATCCCTTCAGGCTGCTTCTCTGAGGCATTACCTAGGCCTTAGCAATTAATGGAATTTGGCTCTGATTGGGACATTTGAGCTCAGTCTAGTCCAATCCCCTTATTTTGCAGATAAAAAGATTGAAGTCTAGATCAGTGAAGTTCCTTACTTGGGGCAGATTAGATAATAAATAGCGGAGTTTATAATCAGAACTCAAACAATTTTCAAAAACTT
The DNA here is from genome assembly GCF_016433145.1 of Gracilinanus agilis. NCBI lineage: Eukaryota > Metazoa > Chordata > Mammalia > Didelphimorphia > Didelphidae > Gracilinanus > Gracilinanus agilis. Next base: position 419,777,125 of record NC_058133.1, on the reverse strand, counting down.
TTCAAACTCTTTCCAGAGTCCAATTTTATCTGTTTGTATATCCACTTATATGATTAGACAAGTCATTTAACTCTTTTGTGCAATACAACTCTCTCTGTCTTCAGAATGTTTGCTGAGATGCTTTGGTAGAGGAATCATTTACCTATCCATATATCAGCAGAGCATAATGGATAGAGTGTTGTCCTTGGAGCCAAGAAGATCTAAGTGTAAGCGTGTATTCTTAACACAACAACTGTGTGATCCTGGGCAAGTTACTTCATTCCTCAGTGCCAAGGAGGAGTCAGTCTGTGTTGATAGAAGACATCATCTAGATGAGTGAAATCTCTCTCTCTTTTGCCCATTTCTCTTTCTTCCTTTTGCTGTCTCTCTATGTCTTCTTTTCTCTCCTCCTCCCCTATTGTTGCTGTTTCTCTTTTGGAACTACTGGGAACACCCTGTGGGTACACATAAAACACACACACACACACACACACACACACACACACACACACACACAAATATTTCATTTAACAAAGCAATCCTTAGGACAGCCTGATCTCTTCTACCTCTCCCCAGGCTCAAACCTTTCTCACTTTCCTCCTCATACTCTGTCTTGACCCTTATCTTAGGGTTGAGCTTGAGTTGATAATGACTGATAGGAAATGCATAGAATATAAATATATGGCAAGCATGAAATTCTTGGACTTGCCCCATTTAGCTTAGACATTTAGTAGAGTTCTGGGTCCCACCCTGAGCTCCACAATTGATGCAAGATGGGGGATTTAGGAGAGGATTCAGTGGAGAGTTACAACAGTAATTAAATGATTGTAAAATAAAATTACAGCTTGGAGAAGATAATGTTGAGGGAGTGATGTCATAATCAACCTCAAGTATATTAATAATTCTTGCATAGATGAAGGTGTCTAATTTTCTCCACCTTCACTGAACAGGCAGAGAAGAAGAGATGGGCTTAAAGAATAGCACAAAGGATTTAGGTGAGGTATTGGAAAAAAGATTGTTAAATACTATGGTGTTATTGAGAGGAGTCTTGCAGTCTCTTTTTTTGGAAGTCTTTAAAAATAGGCTAGATCCTGTTATCAGGGATGGATTAAGAATGGTCCTGCGGAAATAATGGGGGATGGACTAATTAACCTTTTACATTCTTTCTCAGCTCTGAGATTCTGTTCTTCAATATAGGCCATGGAGATCATGATATATTAATAAAATGAATTTTTATTTCTCATTTTCCTTTGAGAAAGATAAATGGCTGGTGATATTTTTGAAGTGAGTTTAATTTTCAGACCCATTATAGAATAGTTCATTGCAATGTGATTGGTTATTGACTACGTCACAGGAAACTCAGTGACACAGTTAGCTTTGGTCATATTTTTGCCACTTGTATCCTATATCTTAAAATAGTAGAAACTTTTAGGTAATTGATATGCTTTTTAAAAAGTGTTAAAATCTCTTAGCCAGGGTTTTCAACTTAAGCATTCATTCCAGTTTATTTTAAATCAATAAATGTTTATTCAGTGTCTATGCAGAAGCTGTACCTTGAGGGAGATAGATACAGTTTAGTTAAGCAATGGTCATTGCTCTTTTGCAGTCTACATTCAAATAGAGGATATGACATATATACCATAATGTACAATAAAACATGAGGAGTATATTAGGGAGGTACAAGCAAAGTGCTACATGATGAGGAAGGCAAGGTTTCATGAAGGAGCTGATATTTGAGTTGGACTTTAAAGGATGACTAGGAATCCAAAGACTGGGACAGCTATATGGTACAGTGGGTAGATTGCTGGTTCTGAAGTCATGAAGACTCATCTCCCTGAGTTCAAATCTGGCCCTAGACACTATTAGGTGTGTGACCCTGGGCAGTGATTTCACTGAACCTGTTTACCTCAGTTTCCTCATCTGTAAAGTGAGCTAGAGAAGGAAATGACACACCATTCCAGTATCTGTCAAGAAAACCCCAAAGCAGGTCACAAAGGGTTGGATATGACTGAACAACAACAAGGAACTCAATGAAAGAAAGAAAGAAGGAAAGAAGGAAAAAAGAAAGAAAGATTGATTCTAGGCACAGAGAACCAACAAGCAAAGGCATGAAAATAGGAAAGTGCAAAATATGTTGGAGAGATAGTTCGTAGTCCAGTTTGACTAGAGAATACATGTGATATGAAATAAATTTGGAAGGATTATTTTCATAATTTAAAAGTTCTTGGATGCCAAGAAGATTTAATTTTAATTATAGACATTAAAGAAAGAGAAAGAAAGGGAGAGAAACAGATAGTGAGCTAGAAATAGGGAGGTGAATGGAGAAAGGAAGAAGAGAGAGAGAGAGATTTGTTTAGAGATGCCAAAGTTCCATAAGTGAAGCTTTTGCCAAGGGAAAGAATGGAGAAAGAGGAAGAGATGGTCAAAGGCAGAAGCTTAGGAAGCAATTACTTTAAGGAGTTAGAAAGAATGAATAACTGCCACAAGAAATAGGGAAGTGGTTAGAGAAGTAGAAGAACCAAGAGTGTGACCAAAAGAGTCATTCTAGGAAGCTATTGAAGAAGAATTAAGAGGATGGTCAACAGTGTCAGGTTCTTTAGCGAGATCAAGGAAAAAAGGAACCCTCTGAATAAATGAACAAATAAGGACCTTTGGAAGACATTTTAGGCAAGACATTGGAGAACTTTGACAGAATCCTATCAGTAGATTAGTTGGGATGGAAGCCATATTAAAGGGAGTGATGAGAAAGTAGAGGGCATTGACATGAAACTACTTAAAAATTTTTAAAAAGTCTTTACCTTTTGTTGTAAAAGCAATATTAGTAACAATGCCAAGTCAGAACAGCAGTAAAGGTTGGCAATTGGGGTTAAGTGACTCTTCCAGGGTTATATACAGCTTAGTAAGTATCTGAAGCCATAGACTACATTTTAAAGAAACTTGACCATAAAAGAGAGGAGAGAAGTAGACAGCACCAAGTTCAAGTAAAGAGATGAGAAAGCTATTTTAAGGATTAGAGATCCATGAACATGTTTATAGAAAAGCAGAAAAGAAACAATGGAAAGGAAGAGAGTAAAGACTTAGAGTTGGAGTAAGAGAATAGGTATGTCTAGAATAAGATCTTGGAGAAGATAAGAAGAGTTGGGATTGAGGAGCAGCCTTTTTGGAAGAATTAATCTTAGTGAGAAGTAGGAATAACAACTCTTAGAGATAATAGGGAATTGTGGGAATTAATTAAATATCTATGTTGGGGGATGACTTGATCAGACCATCACTTAGGAAAATCATTTTTCCGGTGGGGTGGAGAATAGATTGGAGTGGGGATGGGCTTGATTCAAGAAGACTAATTAGGAGGTTATTATATAATATAGAGGTGATGGGAGCCTTAACAGAGTGGTGGTACTATGACTGGAGAAAAGAAAATGTGTGAAAAAGATGCTGTGGAGGTAGAAATGACAAGATTTGATAACAATATGTGAGGTGAGAGTGAGTAGTTAAGGACCATTCAGTATTGCTAATCTGTAAAACTAGAAAAATGGTAGTGTCTGATAGAAACAGAACATGTTAGAAGAGGGATGGGTTTGGGAGGGGTGGAGATGATTTCTCTTTTGTATGTGCTGAGTTTGAGATGCCTGTAGTTCAAAATATGCACTAGACAGAGTTTGGGAGAAAGGATCAGGCTGAATCTATGGATCAGATTGTCACTTGCATAGAGATGATAATTAATCCTAGGAGTTGATGAGGGAAGTGATATAGAAACTGGCAAATGCCAGCAACAAAGAAGGAGAGAGGGTAGTAGATTATATAAATGTTAGTTCTCAGGAATAGTTTGCAAGTTATTGGGATTAAGGAGCATGCTTGTCTGTCCCTGTGAATTGGGGGAGCAAGAGAAGGAGTGGCTCCCAGTGGAAAGAATTACAAGGCATATGGCGTCCCCAAGAGACTTCCTGTTACCTGTTAGTGACTCTTCTCACTGCTGACAATGTCTAGTTCAACTACTCGCTTACTATATTAAACTTTCCCTTATTTTTCTTCATCTCATATGTACATACAGATACAAATTAGTCATAAACATACATTAATAATAGACACATAGCTTCAGAATTGTTTTCATTTTCCATGCAAATTGACTGACCAGTATACAGTAGGGTGTTTATATTCACTACTATTTCCAATGTCATTGTAAGTCATGTAAATCAACTGGAGAACATAATTCTACATGATTACATTTTTTTACAGTTACATTTTTAATTTTGACAGTTTAAGTGAGTTTAGGGTTCAGAGGCCAACTTCAGTGTGGCGTAGACAAGTCCTATCTGCTATTTCCTGGCATTGCTCTGTTAATGAAGTTTACTCTAGATTTCTGTTGTCTGTTCATTAATTATCAGTGAAGGATACTAGATTGAGATCAAATCAACAAATATTTATTGTGCAAGGCTCTCGGCTAGGCCCCCCAAAAGTTGAAGACCTGGTCCCTTCATTTAGAGTTTATAGCCTAATAGGGGTGAAAAGACTTGAGTGCTTGAAAATGTAAATAGCAATAAGAGATGTAAATAACAGCTTGACAAGGATAAAAGAGGTGTCTTTAGGAAGTACATGATTAATTGCCCCAGTGAAAAGGACAGATATTAAGGTTTGTAGTAGTTTAGAAAGCAGAAATAATATTCTTGGATGGGTTGGTAAAAGAAGGATTCCAAAAGCAAGGGTGGATTGGAAGGAAGGTAAGATTTGATCAAGAGGCAGCTAGATCCCTCCGTGGATGAAGAGCTGAGCCTGGAGTCAGAAAGACCTGAGTTCAAATGTGGATTGACTTGGGCAAGTCACTTAACCTTTGTTTGCTTTAATCCATTGGAGAAGGAAATGGAAACAATTTCAGGATCTTTGGAAGAAAACCCCAAAGGCAGCATGGTCCATGGGACACAAAGAATGGGACACAACCGAACAACAACATTTGATCGAGGTAGAGAGGGTGTCCCAAGCTTCTGGAATGGCATTAGTGAACAGTTTGGGGGAAGGAAAATATGAAGCATGTAAAATTTTGGCTAGAATGAAGAGTTCATATAAGGAAATCCTAGGAAATGGTGGCTGACTAGATCTTAGTTCCAAACTGGCCTTGGATGAGAGCCTACCATTTCTACAGTGCTGTGTTACCTCTCAAAACTGTGGATAGATGCCTCTGAGATGAAAGGCAAGTTCAAATACTAACTAAAATAGAACTAAATTTGATAGTTCTTTCAAGTAATTTTTTTTCTCATTGAAAGCTTTTGTCAGGAAGGGAAAAATAAAGTGGATAGCTCTTATTCACGCCTTTATTCATTTTGCAACATTACAACCATGTGAAAGGCTTCCTTGTGTGCATAAAGTTTTTGGCAGCAATAATTGGCTTAACTTACAAGGAAGTTCCAGTGGGAGTGTGTGTACTCACTAGTTTCTTCCTTCCTCTCAGTGGCCTCCAGGTCCGTACTTTATACTGTGTTTTGAAAATGTCACCTTCTACTATAAAAGTCTGAATTCTTTTTTATTTTTATTTTTGTGAGAGGGGAGAAGGAATAGGAACAGAGGATACAGCTGAACTGATGTCAGTATCTTTCCATTTTTTTTTTGTCACATCCTCCCTTACAGGGTTGCCTTAATGGGCAAAATGGGTTTAGGGATCAGATGTTGTGTGTTTGCATCTTTCTAATTGAATTGTTGAATCCACCCTAGAATTTGACTGGCTTTTCCCACATAGCCTGTGGAAATGATGAGGGCTGAAGTCAGTGAGGAAAAAAGCTTTATTATTGAGGGCTCTTTATAGCCTAGCCATGCCAGTCCACTGTCACTGTTGCTGTCCCTGTATGGTTCCATAGCAGCAGGAGGGATGCAGTCAAGTCAACAACATTTACTGTGTGCAGAACATTGTACTGCTAACCATTTTTTAAAGCTATTTCAAGGTCTTTTCAGGTTTCTAAAATCACTCAGAGCCTTCTGTGGGGCTGCTTAACTTCATTTAGGAAAACCTTTCTATGTTTCTACCTTATGCATAATCTATGAGTCCCTGGCTAATGACTGAATGCAAATATTGTTATCACCTTCCATTTACTGAGGACCCCATTGTTACATTGGAGAAATGTGTTAATCCTTTTGTAATTAATGCCTTATTGAGGTCTGTTGGGGTCAAGGGCAAGCTGGATCTTGGTAAATTAACTTTGAAGTCCTTCCCTTAGCCCTCATTTTTTTCTCTGACATTTAAAAGGAATCACTTCATAAAATGTTCTCATTTTTTTCCTTTTACTAACAATATTCTAATAAGACCATATTTCTCATGATCAGATGAAACTAAACAAAAAAAAATGAGGTGAATGGTAAGAAAAGACTCCTTCTGGGCTAACCAGATTAGTGGAAAAGCTGTTAGAGGTGGATATATTCCTGTGTGTAAGAATTCATTAAAGAACACAGTTTATGATGTGCCTACAAAGGTAATACTATATAATTAGGTTAATTGTATGGGACCTGGTCTTTCTCAGAGTGGTCAGGAAGGCAGGTTTTTCTTACTTCCATCCCTGATAGTGTGCAAACTAGTACCCTACTGAACTCAAAGGGGAAGAATCAAATTTATTGTGTTGTATCGATCAATGATTAAAACATATTTATTTACTAAATGTCTTCTCTATGCCTCACTAGCTTTGCTGGGGATTGGGAAGTAGAGAGGGGTGATAAGAAAAAACTATAATAGTAATAATAACAATTGTCTTGAGGAAGTGGTTCTACTGAACTGGAGTAGAATTGAGTGAGAGAAAGATATTGGAAACTGAGGAAGAAGCAAAGGATATATATTTTTAAAAAACCCTTACCTTCCATTTTGGAGTCGATACTGTGTATTGGCTCCAGGGAAGAAGAGTGGTAAGGGTAGGCAATGGGGGTCAAGTGACTTGCCCAGGGTCACACAGCTGGGAAGTGTATGAGGTCAGATTTGAACCTAGAACCTCCGGTCTCTAGGCCTGGCTCTCAATCCGCTGAGCTACCCAGATGCCCCAGCAAAGGATATTTTTAATGTATTTTTTTCAGCTGAATGAGAGAAGAGTCCATTAGATACAAAAATTAGCCAGCTTTTATTGTTTGAAAGATGAGGGAAAGAAAAAGAAAAAAAAAACCAAGATTATTTACTTGAGAGACAGAGTGTATCAGCAAATTCTTGACATTAACTTCTTGGAGTGACTTTTGGAGTTTCAAGGAGCTAAGATAAAAGTTGTTTTACCTGGAAATTTCTGGACCCCTTCCTGGTTAGATATCAAGGGAAAGTTCCTAGGATTGTTTTTAGTCCAGGTCCAGATATAATCAAGGCAGGGCAAGTTATGCTAAAAATTAACTTTATTCCAAAGGGTTAGGAATATCTGGAAAAGAAGGAAGCTTGAGTAGATCCATGTGATTAGGATAATCATTGTTCATTTCATTTTTACAACATTAATAGCAACAATATATAATACATATAATAATTATATAATAGCATAGCATATTATGCTATTAGTATATATGATATAATAATAGTATAGTAAGATCATAACTAATGAGCTTTTCAAAGCTAAAAAGCACTTTTAACTCATCCAGTTTATAATCATCATTTTATGTATTATAGAATCATAGTTGTGACATTAGAGATCATGTAGTCCAGCCCACCCACCCACCCGTATTTTAAAGTGCAATAAAATGAGGAAAATAGAGGTTAAGTGACTTGCTCAAAGCCATATAGGTAATAACTGTCAAAAGTAGAATTTGAATATTTTTTGATAAAAAGCGGTAAATTTTATTAAGAAAAGAGGTTGCCTCAGAGATAAAGCATTACTTCCTCATTCTTGCTTTTATTTATTATTATTTTTTAGTTTATTTTTTTTAAACCCTTAACTTCTGTGTATTGGCTCCTTAGTGGAAGAGTGGTAAGGACGGGCAATGAGGGTCAAGTGACTTGCCCAGGGTCACACAGCTGGGAAGTGTCTGAGGCCGAATTTGAACCTAGGACCTCCCGTCTCTAGGCCTGGCTCTCAATCCACTGAGCTACCCAGCTGCCCCCTCATTCTTGCTTTTAAAATTCTTTGCTACCACCTCCAATCCACCTTTCTTTTTTTAATTTTAATTTTAATTTTTTTAATTTTAATTTTGAATATTTTCCTATAGTTGCATGCATGTTTCATGTTCTTTCTCTCTCCCCCAAATTCCCCTATCCTCCATAGCTGATGTACAATTCCACTGGGTTTTACATGTATCATTGATTAAGATCTACTTCCATATTTTTGATAGTTGGACTAAAGTGATTGTTTAATGTCTACAATCCAATAATATTTCTATAAGGCCACGTGATCAAGCAGCTGTTTTTCTTCTGTGTTTCTACTCCCACCGTTCTTTCTCTGAGTGTGGCTAGGAACATATTTAGTACTTAATAAATGCTATCTCTTTCTCTTTTTTCCTTCTTCCTTCCTTCCTTCCTTCCTTCCTTCCTT
>NC_058133.1:419602975-419768308 GCF_016433145.1 Gracilinanus agilis | reverse complement strand
TCTCTGTCTCTGTCTCTCTCTCTCTCTCTCTCTCTCTCTCTCTCTCTCTCTGTCTATGGCTGCTAATTGCACAGTGGATAGAGTATTGGGCCCAGAGTTAGGAAGACAAGTTCAAATTCAGCTTCCAAGATATTAGTTGGGTATTAAGGATATACACTATGACTCTAGAGTTAGTTCTTCTCTCATGACGATGTTTGAGGAGAAGCTTCCATGGTCCAAGGAAATCTTCTTGCATTCTGATATCTCCAATCAGCCAATCCAACAGATTTTTTTTTGGACTTCACACTAGCTGTGTGACCCTGGATAAGTCACTTAACTCTGTTTATTTCAGTTTCCTCATTTCTAAAAGTGATTTGAGGGAGCAAATAGCAAACTACTCTTGTATATTTATTTGCCAAGAAAACCCCAAATGGGGTCATAAAGAATTGAACATGCCTGAGATGAATATCTATGTATCTATGTATCTATGTATCTATGTATCTATCTAACTATCTGTCTGTCTGTCTGTCTGTCTGTCTGTCTGTCTGTCTATGTATCAGGTTAGGGGATATGTTGAGGGCCTTGGATTCAGCCTTTGGTTGCTGAGTCCTTAGACAATGCTATAAGGAATTTAAAATTTCATTGTTTGAAGTCAAAGCCCTGATTGTTCTACAAAAACTCTTTGATTTTTCTGTCTTTCTTATGGCTCAGATGGAAGGTAAGTCAAAATCACAGGAACGATGAAATTCCAGAGCTTTAAATGTCAAACAAAGGAGTTTATATCTGACCCTAGAGATAATATGAATCTCTTAGATTTTATTAAGAAGATATATGGTGTGAGCCATCCTTTGGGAAAATTGCTCTGATAGTCATGTGGGTGATGGGTTGGAGAGATTAGTTCAGGTAAAAGGTGATGAGAGCCGGAGCTAGAGGAGTAGCTATGTGAGTCGAGAGAAGTGGGCCTATTTAAGAGATGCTGTGGAATTAGAAAGAATAGGATTTGATGACTGATTATATTCATGGGATGGAGGAGAGGGAGGAATCAAGAATGACATTGAGATTTTTCATCTGGGTGAGTGGAGGGATGTTGAAGTCCCCAACAGAAATAGGTACATTAAGAGCCTGAGTTTGGGGGGAAAGATAGTGTGTTCTGTTTTGCACGTGTTGAGTTTAAGATACTTATGGGGTCATTCAGCTTAAGATATCCAACTGGAAATGCAGAAACAATTAGATTTCTATGAGATCTATTGGGAAGATTTAAGTTCAGATCTAGTCTGAGACACTTATGAGTCAGATGAATCTGGGCAGTCACTTAACCTCTCTGTATCTGTTTCCTCAACTGTAAAATGGAGATAACAATAGCTACCACCTCACAAGTTTACTGTGAAGTTTTAAGGATGTAATATGTGTAAAAAATACTTAGCACAGCGCATAGAACATTGTAAATGGTTAATAAATATTTATTTGTTTCCTTTCCTTCTTCCTCCTTCTGCCCAAATGTAACAATAGAACCTAGGATCATGGTGCTAGAGCTAGAAGAGACCATTTAGTATAATTATCTCCATTTTACAGATGAGGAAATTGAAAACTAGGGACATTACCTGACTTTCCTATGGCCACCAGAGATAGGTTTGGAAAACAGATCTTCTGACTCAGCATGGCATAATAGAAAGCATTGGAGATGCTTTGGAATTGGAAATGGCATAATAGAAAGCATTGGATTTGAAGTCAAAAGACCTGGGTTCAAACTCTGGCTATGTGATCTTGGTCGAGTTTTTAGAAGATGAGGAAGATGTCTAAAGTCCTTTCTAGCTCTAAATCCAGGATATGTATCATGACTCCAGAATCAGTTCCCCTCTCATGATGATGCTTAATGAGGAGAAGTTTCCAGGCCCAAGGAAACCTTGCATACTGACATCCCCAATCCTCCAATCCAACAGTTTTTTTTATGGATTTCATATGTGCTGGTAGGTGGTGCAGTGGATAGAGTAACCAGATTTGTGTCAGGAAGACCCAAGTTCAAGTCTAGCTTCAGATACTTACCAGCTATGAGACCAGGAGCAATTCATTTCATCCTGTTTGCCTCAGTTTTCCTCATCTGTTGTTAAATTCATTGGAGAAGGAAATGGTGAACCATCCCAGCATCTTTCCCAAGAAAACTCCAACTGGAGTCACAAAGAGTTGGACATGACTGAAACAACTGAGCAACAATCATTTATAATCCCTTCCAGAATGTGTGAAATTGAATAGTTTGAGAACTTATGTTCTGCTGCCCACCAGCCTTCATAATCTTTTATTCCTCCTGAGTAGTCTTGAAAGGAAAACAAAATTAAAAAACCGTCACCACTGACCACAAAACAAGGAGGCTGAAAATACTAGGGAGCAAAGAAGAGAGAGTTGATGAATCACTTATTAGTGCAGCAAAGGTCGCACCCGGAGGCATTGGAGCAAAATTTACCTGATAAAAACAGCAACCCAGAGGAAGGACACTGGCCTCTGGGAGAATGGAAAACAGTTGTTTGGCACAGACTCAATTTTTTTCTAAAATCACTTTCTAAAAAAGCAGGTTCTTTTTGACATGTGTTTTTCTGCTTTCTACAAATTTATCATCATTTGATTTAACATGTTTCCTATACACATATATATGCACACACATGTATATGCATGTACCTATATATAAATACATGTTTATATGTACACACATTAAAATATGACATGTTATATTGCATATAACTATTTACATGTGGTGTCATATAATTTAATAGGCTAACTGGGATAGTGGAAATAAGCTCTGGATTTGGAATCAGAAGTCTTGGATTTGAATCCAACCACAGACATTTATAAGCAATGTGAAGATGCACAAGCCACAGTCCCTTCAAAATCAGTTTCCTAATCTGCAAAATGGGAATAATAATTCTTTTACTTCCTACCTCACTGGGTTGTTAGAAGGAAAGCATTTTGTACAAGTCCTAGATCTATCTGAATTAATGTCAGAACTCCAGGGGACCTTGAAGATCATTTGGCCTGAATCTCTCATTTTAATGATGAAGAAACTAGGACTTAGAGAGATTTAGTGATTTTCCCATGTTTATCCAGCTTGCAGGTAATGGGGCTGAAATTAGGAGCAGGGTCTTCTGATTATCAGGATCATATTTTTTTCCTAGCCTACCCCACTATTTCCTTGGGGGTTGCATTTTTGTAACAGGGATTTCTATTCAGTTTTGTGAGCTATGTATTTGGATGCCTGTTCCTCTAGTGTGTGGTCCTGATTCTTTTTTTCCTCTAGTCCCTTATTCCCTGTTGATATTTTCTTAAAAGTTTCCTGGTAAAACAAGTGTAAAGGAAGCAAAAGCCCTACTGATAAGATAGAAGAAAGTAGCTCACCAACAACCATGTAACCATGTAACTGCCATCTTATGGCCAATTAATGTCCCTTACACTCATGGCAAGAATGCTCACACAGTGGAAGGAAGACACATCAGATCACAAATGCTGAATAGAAAATATTTTTTCATTCATGTTATTTATGACTTAGGTTTAAAGAAAAACAGATGGGGATGACTTTCAGAGTTGTGATGCTCTTGTTTCATTCAAATAGCTAATCCTAATGGAACACAAGGTTTTATTCTTCATCATGGCAGCTGCTTCATTGTCTGAAAGAGGTTGTTTTTACTCATTACACCCTCCCATGAATTGGAGAGCCAGGAAGAAGCCCAGAGTTGCTTCAGTCACTGTTTAGCCCAGAAAGGAACTAGATTTGCTTGGAAACGTTCAAAGGATAGGATTCAATGATATTGTCATTTTGAAGATTTTGATTTAACTAATTTTAGGTCATGAAGATAGAATCCATAATTCCATCCCCTTTTCACCTTCGTGTTTAATTCCATTTAATTCCATTTCCATTCACAGTGGTAGTAACTGTTCCAGTTTTAAACAGAAAATTTACTTTTTCACCCCTACTCCATTGTTAGTCTCAGAGTGGCAATTAACTGAGAAAGAATAGAAAAACACTGAAATGAAGATTCTGTGTATGTTTGTGTGTGTGTGTGCATGTGTGTGTGTGTGTGTGTGTGTGTGTGTATGATAGGGGACGATTTGATTATGTACTTACAGATAAATTGAGTCTGCTTGATATTATTGGATATAAGGGGAAATTGACAGAGACAAAAAGATTTAAGGATTCCCCCTGTACAAGACGAAAACAGGCCAGAGGCTCTTCTCTTTTTGGGGATTGTATACTCCTTCAACAGCCTTGTGAAGCCTGTGGACAGATTCTTTCAGAGAATAATGTTCTTAAATAATTGGAAGATGTGGTAAATTTCAGATGGAAGTTAGTGAAAACATAGATATAATATTTTTTCCCATCCAAGCTCATATACCTCTTGAAATCCACCCATGGACTTTAAGAATTGTTGGCCCCTAGGCTAAAAACACTTGATAGGCCAATCAGACTTGAACCCCCTTTACAAATTTAGGGTATTCAAAGTCTCAAAGAAACTTGGTTTCTTTTTTCCCCTTATATGGTATACTTTCATCAAATGTACTGGGGAGACTCAGTGGAAAAGGGACTACTGACCAACCTGTATGTTAACCCTAAAATACACCATTATAATTATAGCTGATAATTATATAATATTTTAAAGTTTACACACATAAAGACATGTGTATATATGTATATACATATACATGCATTCATACATATGTAGATACTATATATACACCATATATATGTAAAAATATAAAATCACATTGATTCAGTGACAGTCTCTGACTCTACTGTCAGAGGTCCTGGGTTTGAAATCTGGCTCTAATACTCACTATATGTATGACCTTGGGCAAATCCATTATCTTTTCTAGGTCTCAGTTTCCTCACCTGTAAAATAAGTAGCTGGAGCTATACTGAACTTCTTGATGTCCATTTTAGCTTTAAATATTTACTTCTATTAATTTTATGGGGTAGGTGCTGCCATTTCTCCTCCTTTTTCAGAAAAAAGAAACTTAGTCTTTGGTTAAAGGACTTGCCCAAGATCTCTTGAGTGTAAGCCTCTGAATTAATTCAGGTATTTTCGATTGCAGGTTCAGAGCTCTCTCTACACTATACCTCCTGTTTCTCTACTGATTTATTATGGCTGATTTGCATCAGTAGTTAGTGCTGCCTTGGGGCATGGTAGAAGCTACTTGCTTAATAATAGTGGCTAATATTTATATCATGCTTTGAAGTTTGCAAAACACTTTACTTATGCTCTTATAATTTATTCTCACAACAACCTGATGAGGCAAGAGCTATTATTTTCCTCTTTTTACAAATGAGAAAATAGAGAGATGAAGCGATTTGGCCAAGGTCACCCAGCCACTAAATGGCTGAAGCAATAGCTGAACTCAGGTGGTCTTGAGCTGCCTGTTCTAGGAAAAGAAGGAAGCAGAATGGACTTCGTGTTACCCTTTAAGATACCTGCTTTTAGTCAAAATGTAGATCATCACTGCTCGGGATTGTGTGGGGCCATTCCCAGACATCACAGATAAAGAGGATTATGGTAAAGGGAGCCTCTCAGGGTGGCAAAGTTTGCAAACCACTGGAAATAATATAAATGAGGAAGAGCAATAAATTTTAGGAAAAATTCCCACAGCAAAACATAGGGACTAGAAACTCAAAGTGCATTTCCTTCTGCCTGGGTGGCACGTCTAAGAATGAACACAGTTATATGTTTAGTCTAATTTTCCCAGTGCCAAAGCCAGCATTGAGATCAAGCCCATGTCTTTAAGATGTCACTACCACAAACCAAAAAGTGGATCATGCGATCACAGTTTCAGAATTGAAAGGGACCTTCGAGGCCATTGTCATCCAACTACTTCTTTTTTTTAGATGATGGACTAGGCACTAGAGAGGGTAACTTGCCCAGGGACACAGACATAGCAAGGAACAGAGCCACGACTTGATTTCTGGGCTCTTGACTACAAATCTTTTCACTGTACAATATTGCCTCCTATGTAGCAACCTACTGTTCATTTTACTCACTTAAGGTGTGTTTGTTTGTCTTTATAAAACAACTTCCTCACAGAGACATAACTAAGCTTTAACATCTGCATTAACTCCTTTAAGACAGAGGAGATCACTAAAATTGTTTCAGACTGTTCATTGGCTCCTTTGTACCTTTTTTTTTTAGCAGATACTGAATTGGGGTGAGATGACTTCTTTCTATAAATTGTGCTGTGCTTCTTTGGTGCCAGTCATTAGTTTGGACTCTAGCTGGGACCACATAGTCCTTTGGGTAGAGACTCAAAAGGCATCATCTGAACAGTAGAGAAGGTATGGACTCTGGCAAATATTTCTACCTTCCCAAAAGGAGTCTTACATGCCTCATTCACTCATAATTTAGAGTCTTCCAAATGGTTCTTACTCTTATTGGCAGGAGCATATTCCAAATCACCTATTTCTTACTCAATGGTATCTTTGAAGAAAATATACAAATAATCGTAGCATTCGAGGGCAAATATACAATACTTATAATAATTCCAGTGCTGAATATGTATGGAAGATGTGACTACACAAACCTAAAAGGTAGTCAAGTTAGGACCAGCAGTCATAAAAATAAATTAATTAATTCCTAAACCACTGAATTCCTAAACCTCCAACCTAAAGATGATACTGTTATGTAATTAAATTTAGAACAATTATAACTATCTGTATATTGCTATCGTTAATGATTATACCTCTGCAGAAGATGCCAATATTTATTATTTTCGTGGCTGAAGAATCCTGAATCTACTCTTTGCCCTTGGACTAGTTTCTTAAGTACTTTAGGCCTTGGTTTTCTCGACCTTAAAAATAGTTGGGTTAGATGATCTTTAATCTCCTTTCTAGCTCTGTATCCTAAATGAGGGGGAAGAAGGGCACTGGCATGCATAGCAGTTTCAGGTCCCACAGAAGTCCCGTTAATTTTTAAGCCAATGAAAAATATATTGTGAAAATATTACATGGCAGATAAATTACACTATGAACCCCAATAAATGCCTAAAGGGAAATCTAAAAACGTTGCTAGCTGATAGAGCTTTTTTCTTCTCCATAGCTATCACTATATTTCCAGAAACTTGCCTCTCAAGCTTACTGAAACACATACTTCACATTACCACAAATGGTCATTGACAAATACTTTATTTAAATTCTATTGAGATAAAAGTAGAAAGGCAGTGAGCAGTTAAAGGCAGGAAAGCAACATGCATCCGTTGGTATTTTGCCCCAATTGGGCGATGCCTTAATCACTTTCTCATTCCTTCCTGGTCTGTTGAGGGACTGGAAGACATATGTCACTTTTCCACCTTAATAGTGAATTTTCTAGTTTGTTTAGATTTATATCACAACCTTAATGGGATTTAAATGGAATTTTCGTATGTGAATAATATTGAGCATTAATGCAGAAACTTTAGGTTGCTGTGCTACTGAAATGATTTGCATAAGGGTTTTTAAATATGAAAGAACAATATCAAAGCTATTATAAATCACACAACACAGTCTGCATTGGGGCCATAGAGGAAAGAGAGCAAAGCCACTAGAGTTCCTGAAAGGGGTTAAAAAGTGTTGTATAAACTGTATTTAGATGGAGAGATAGATTACCTAGGGATGCTGACCTCCACCAAAATCCCTTCTAATGGCATAGAGAAGACCTTGAGTTCTCCAGGGGTTGTACAACCTTTAATAGGATCTACCAAGCCAGAAAAGCTTTGAATATGATGCTGGGAACAGACTTTGTCTACTTTCTGAGACACAACCTAATTAATGTGTAGAGACTCATCTTCTGTAGGATGACCACTTAATGGCCAATTCTTTGGCTGAGACAGAAGTACAATATGGCCCTCAAGTCATGGCTTTTACAGTGACAGAGGCAGAGTGATAGAAAAGAAGGCAGAGGATGTTAAGAATCCCAGTTTTTAGACATTCCATAAACTTAATTAAGGTGTTGGCTTTCTAGATATGAGATTCTTACCAGTGACAAATGAGTAGATATCCTATAAGAAAAATTGAATCATATCACTCTTGACAATCTCATTATAAATGAAACAGAAGACAACAGGAAGTTCAATAGATGTATATACTTCCTTGGTTCTTCGTGGAGAGGCAAATGAAGCAATTGGCCAACCTAGCCTAATTATACATTCAAAAGAAGCAAAAATGTCATTTCATGGAAATTTGGTCACGGTGAACAAAAAGTCCACTATGAAAATAATTACACCCTGTATGACAGCACTGATTGTAGAGGTAGAGAAGTTCTACAAGGGCTTGGTAAGACTCTCCAAATTAAATAAATATATGTTTTAATATTTGGTGACCAATGAAAATAAGGACATAGGAGAGGACAGTGAAAAAATGTGTTGGAAAATATAGTTCAGGAGTATAGAATGAGCATGTCAAATGGTGTGAAGGTTATCCAGAAGGCCATGATATACACTATTAGTACTTTCTTTGAGGAAACAATCGAGACATCCTGAATATGGCAGGCACCAAAAACATCACTATAAAATCATTTCTGCCCTTGGGACCATTGTATTACTTGGTGTCTACTTCTTCTGACCCACTATTTCAAGAAAGTCCCAGCCACATGTTAGTTTACTTGTTACTCTGACCATTTTTTTCAATAGCCCTGCTAACCATCTCACACCTTCAGTTCTGGAAATATGATCAGATTAATTGTGTCATTATTCCTGAATGGGATGTGTCAATACACTCTCCATCATCCTGTAACTTTTAGGGTTGAAATATCCTTGCTTGGCTACCACTTTCATATGTGTATTATTTCCCACTATAAGAATATAAGCTCCTTAAGGTCAAGGACTATTATTGCTTTTGCACTTGTATAACCAGAGATTGCTATAGTTCTATGATTTAGTAAGTGCCTAATAAATGCTTTTTTATTCATTCAAATGAAATTGATTATAATTTAACAGAAAGGAAATGATTAGTTGTTGATGTATGAGTCATTCTTGAATCCTGTATATATTTAGACCACCAAGTAGCTAGAGCAAAGATCGAAACTCACAGAAAATTAAGAGAAAGAATGCAATCTAGACTAAGATCTGGCTTACAACTAAAACTTCAACATGACCTATTTAAATGAGTTACTGAAGGTGCTAAATAGAAACAGATGGAGAAAAAGACATAGACACCAATTATAACAATTTGGGTAAAAACTTAACTGATGTAAATCAGTTGTCATAATTAGGAGACAAAAAGCCAGGAAATCTTTGACTTAGTTGCCAAGAAAAAATATGGAAGCCAAGGGCAAAATAAATTTAGAGTATAAACTTGACTAGAAAGTCTAACAAAAAAGGATAATGGAGAATTATGAGCAGTATTGCCTTGTAAAACAATGAGAAACAGTGAAATGAAAAACAAGTTTAAAGAAATCATGGTGATAAACCCAGATAAGTAAAGTTATCACAATAACATACAAGGATTAAATTGGAAGGACAATAAACAGATGAAAAATGGAAAATATCTGTAAAGATTTTTACAGTGAAATTTCTATATTTTACCTTTGAGTACAGCAGAGTTCCCACATTTAGATGCTGGATGTGTTGCTTGAATGAGTAAAAATGCTGCTGAAGAAAACAAAGACTAGAAAAGCAACTAGATCAGTTTAAGTATATAAAAGAGATGGTTATGTTAGAAATGATAAAAATTTGAGGGTCCTGACCCCTGAGCAAGTCATTTAAACTATATTAGGATCAATTCCTTCAACTCTGAAATGGAACCATAACAACACCTATCTCACGGGTTTCCTATGAGGATCAAATGAGACAAAATTTATAAATGATATTTTATCTCTATCTTTTATCTATCTATCTATCTATCATCTATCTATCTATCTATCTATCTGTCTGTCTGTCTGTCTGTCTGTCTGTTTTTCTCTCTTTCTAAAGTGTTTGACATAATATCTGTAATGTAGTAGGTGCTTAATAATTGCTTCTTTCTTTCCTTCCCCCTTATTTTTATATGTCCTAGCATCAGTCAAATTACTTTATGTCCTATTACTCTTAGCAACTATGGATGAATTACTGATTGGGAATCACCTTCCCAAATAAAGGATAGCAAAGAGAAACTCAAAGGAAACCAATTTATATGTAGGCTTTGCCACTTACATAAAAATTTTAATGAGAATAATCTCTATACGCATTAAAGATTTTTGATAAGGACATTTATTTAGTTAAAAAAATTTTTTTAAAAACCCTTACTTTCCATCTTGGAGCCAATACAGTGTATTGGCTCTAAGGCAGAAGAGTGGTAAGGGTAGGCAATGGGGGTCAAGTGACTTGCCCAGGGTCACACAGCCAGGAAGTGTCTGAGGTCAGATTTGAACCTAGGACCTCCCATCTCTAGGCCTGGCTCTCAATCCACTGAGCTACCCAGCTGCTCCCTTGATAAGGACGTTTAGAAGGCACAGATATGTTTTATGTATGCATCATTCCACAAGAGACCACATCTTTAACATTATACAATTGGCTAAAAGTGCTTTGCATAGTATTGTACATAGTAACAAAATCCCACTGTCTAAATTTGATTTAAAAGAATAAAATGGTCCTTTTACAAAAATAGCATCTCCCTTGTATATTTCAAAATTATTGAAAGAATACTCGAAAGACCTGACAATATAAATAAACTTGTTCAATTACCTGGTTGTTAACATCAAGTGAGGCAGAAAATAATAAAATAATTCACCAAAGTTTTTGATTCTCATAAAGGAGATCCAGCACAGGGTCCAAGTTAAAAACAAAGTACCTCTTGATGGCGAGATACTCTAGATGCTTCCATTTGCCAATGACATGCTGTTTGGCTCAAGCCCTGGAATATTGTAGAGCATCCAGTGACTCAAAGGTTTGGTTCAACTATCCATATATGAAAAAACAAGTGGACAAGAAATGCCTAATCTACATATTATAGTATGCTGTTGAATAGAGATTGTTTATACATATGTTTTAGACAGATGTTGAAAATAGCTAGTAATCTGAATTCAGAAATGAGTAGGAGGAGAGAGGGCTAGATATTTTTAGGAGGAAATTTGGGAAAATATAGTTGTTTTAAATTCACCAAGATTCCCTCTGAAACAAAAGCCCATCCTTTCTAAACCAATCCTCTTTTGGTGCCTAGGTATGGCTGCAAGTCATAGAGAACTAGAGTTTCTGAAGAAGGGAAACTGAGACTCAGACATAGGGAAGTGCAAAAATATACAATGGGTACGACCAGGTTACCACCAATTACAAACAAGATATTACCCAGAATAAGTGGCATGAGGGAAATCATAGCAGAAATGGATGACTGTGAAAGGAGATGGACTATTCATGGGATGATGAGAGAATGACACAAGCAGAGGATAGCTCCCACGCTCCACTGATCCTAGTGCTATGCCAAGGAATCACAAAAATTGTTCTCAGTAGGTTGGTTAAACTTCCTGCCACACACTTATCAGAGGATATGGGCTAGCATAAATAGACTGCAATTTGAAGACATGGAGGAAGTATCCACATTGGCGGCATCATAGATTCACTGGAAAATTGGAGTACAATGGCCATATTAATACCATAATTTCTATTCTAGTTCATTATCTAATCTGGCTTTGTTCCTGCCATTAATTGCCAGATCTTTCTTTTGTATTGTACTATGTAGACATGACCTTAGGAAGGAATAACCAGGTGAGAAAGGGCTACTCTCAGTGGCAGGCTGCTGTTTGATCGATGGAGCACAACTCAGGGTCCATTGTTGCACTGGAGATGTGGAGCTGAAAAGTTATTACCCTCTGAAAGCAATAGTGATTTCAATCCCGATCCTAATAGGCAGAGGGCTCAATATGAAATTGCATATAACCTGCAATCACTTTCTCCAGCTGACCCTTCTGCTGGGCTTTTCATCAGGCAGGACAAGGTGAGGAGACATAAGTAGGAAATTATTTTATCACCCTCGAAGGACACCAGCCTGGATACCTGGTCTTGGCTGGGCTTCACTCTTCTGATTTTATGGATAAATGGAGTTGATTGAACTCTCCAGGGCTCTCAGCCCTGCTCCCTTTCAGTAACATAGACTAAATTCAAAAGAAGGAGAAGAAAAGATATTGTGAAGTCTAGGGCGCATTCTCTTTTTTCCAGTTTCAGAGACAGTTCAGTAGGGGCAAAGGAGATGACAGGATGAGACAGTAAAGGGGCAGGCTCTGCATGTGGACATGTTAGCATGAAGGTGAAGCGCACTTTGCAGAGCTGGTCTGAGAGCTTTCTTTTTATGTCTACAGGTTATCTTCACTAAGGTAGGTCAAGTCAAATATTTATGTTGTATCTTCTTTAGGTTTATAACTTTTGGTATAGTGATTGCTCTGGCCTCACTCTCCCAGAGCAAGGCAAGTTATGTCTCCCTTTCAGAATTCTCGGGGTGCTTTTGAGCAGTCAGAGACGTCTTTCTCTGATGCGGTAGGCTTGAGCTACCATTGCGATGTGTTCCCTCCCCACTCCCTAGATGCCATTTAATTAACATCCCAGTTTCATTTAACCAAATAATATCAATTAGTTTTTATGAAGGAATATTTACTTCAAAAATGTAGCAAGAAGAGAAGCACAAACATTCTCCCTTATATACAATGTTTAGTGGGGTTTATACTCCCTTGCTCCGCTTTGGACCCTGGGGAGATTGGTCTCAGCTCTAAGACAGTTTCTACATAGGTTCAGTCCCACCAAGTTCATGTCCAAATTTGGCATAGCTATTGGATGAGTCTGATTCAAAGCCACTATAGGACTGAGTCCTGAAGACTTTTTCTTGCTCCTCAAGGTTTTGATGCTTGACTTAATGGTGACAAAACTCTGTATTCTCCTAAACTTCTTGCCGATTCTTCTTTTCTTCTGATCTTTTGAAGTTTATGAGGTCATGGCTATATTTAATTTCTTTTAAAAATATTTATTTGTGACATTAAAATACTCAGTTAACAGTCCCATTCCCATCTCTTCCATTAGAGAAGGCATCACAAAACATATACACATTCACAAAACATATGCATATATACACACACATATGATATACATATATATATACACACTATGTCTTATTTCTACTTATCACTTCTTTCTCTGGAGTTGACATACAGAAATTCTTCAAACAATATTTCTGTATCTATCTATCTATCTATCTATCTATCTATCTATCTATCTATCTATCATCTATCTGTAAAAGGTTCTCTTGGTTCTGCTTATTGAACTCTTCATAATTTCATGTAGATCTTTCCCTTGTTTTCCAAAATTAATCTGTTCATCATTTCTTATGGGATAGTAAGTATTTCATCACAATCATATGCCACAACTTGCTTAACCATGCTCCAATTGATGAGCATTCCCTCTATTTCCAGATAGTTGCCACAACAAAGATTGCTGCTATAAATATTTTAGAACATATAAGTTCTTTTCCTTTTTCCCTGACCATTTTAGGGACTAAACCTAATTGTAATATTGCTGGGTCAAAAAGTATACACAGTTTTATAAGTCTTTGAGCATAATTACAATCTCATTTGCCTAAGATAGAAAAAAACAAAACCAAGGTAAAGAACCAAAGACCAGACTTAGATAGGGTTTTCAAAGGCACTAAGGCTTTTTGGATGCCCTTTATTGTGCTTTTTGGGAAGGTTGTGAAGTCTTTTCCTTTAAAGAACTGTCTCTCTCACAGAATTATTGCCAGAAAGGAAAGACTCGGAATATAAGTACTTATACTCCGGTTTTGGCAGTCATTAAAAGAGGTTCCTCCTCATCGTGTGGCTGTCAGACTAGAACTGGTAACAGAATGCTTAGACTTGCTCCACATCTTTCCAAGGCATTTTCATTACATGTCCTAATGACTTCTGAATCAGGTCTCCTAGCCTCTTCCACATGGAGGAATTGCATCAGTCCATCAGGCTGATTCCTGTTCACGAGTATATTTATAACTTAATTCTGAGCAGCTAGAGTATTTGTCATTTAACTTTAATAGGGGTAAGACCTAAGAATTTAAATATTCATATGATAAAACTCAATAAACAAGAACTTTCTAAAATTGCTTTCTTTATAATTAGGTTCAGGAATCTGGGCTGATTTTCTTAGCATCATTATGGTCTTCTATAAAAGCCTTCTTCATGGTGTGGAAATGACTTTGGGTTCTATAAGGCTGTTTGAGCAGAGTACAAAATCTGAAAGAACCTACAGAAACATGCTATAGAAGGATTGTTCAAGGATTTGCCTAACTGTAAGGAAACTCAGCATCACATTAACTATAGGATGTCTTATATTTTGATCATGGCAACTCTTGGAGACCATTTCTTTTGCTTTTGAGATATTGAAATCTGTTGGCGAAGGGATTCTGAGGAAATCACAGATTCTCTAAGTATCAAAATAAGAATGAGTATGACTTTAACAAAAAGTAATATAAGTATTTTTTAAACTCAAGAAAATTCTGATTTGAGAAATGAACAGTTATTACATGTTTTTCATTTTAATATTTGTCTTAAGTATTGAGCATAATTTTAGACCCACCTGAGAAGCAAAATAAGATTAGGCTACAGAACAACAGGTAACTGGATTTAAAAAAAGCTAGCAAAATCTGTAGAGATAAAAGTTTAATTATGTCTTAGTTGCTTGCTGAGATCTGAAAATCAGCGTCGTTATTTCAATATAGTTCTTGGTGGGCTACAAAATGACATGAGGGATCTTTGTACCTATTCTGTTAAAATATAGCTACCATGAAATAATTAACAATAATGGAGTTGACATTAAATTAATGTAGCTAACCTCAGGTTGGTGCTGGAATTGGTTTTTGAATGAAACAGAAACTAATGCAGACCTTTGTGAGGGAAATAGCAAGCAATGTGTTTAGAACGCTAAGGGCACTTTCTCCTTTTTTTTCAATGTTGGGGGAAATAGCAAGAGCTACCAAAGACATTTTTATCCTAGGAAAATGCAATTGAAAAATTCCTTAAGGAGAACTTTTTAGGAGTAAAGTTGATCATGGACATTTATATGCGGTCCAGGAGTTCAGAAGTATTAGGTAGGAAAACATGATAAATAGACATTTGGTAAATTTATTTTCATTATAGTTTAGTTGAGGGGTTGGAGTTCATTACTTTGTTTCATGTTATTTATAATTTTTGTTTGTTTTTAATTTAAAACCCTTTCTTTCTATCCTAGAAAGAATACTGTGTATTGGTTCCTAGGCAAAAGACTGGTAAGGGCTAGGCAATAGAGGTTGAATGACTTGCCCAGGGTTATACAACTAGAAAGGTCTGAGGTCATATTTGAACCCAGGACCTCCCATCTCTGGGTCTGACTCTCAATCCATTGAACCACCTAGCTGCCCTTTATTTCCTATCATTTAGTATAAAATTCACTTTTTCAAGGTGTTCAGGAAGAATGCTCATAGGTTTCGTGGAAATAGGAATCTTGGACTTAGGAGCTTTCAGAGCCATTCACCTATCCCAAATTCCACATTGTTAGTCTCCTCTGCCTCCTTAAGTTGTCTTAAACTGATTTAATGTGTTAAACCTTCAGAGTAGACTCCTTTCTCCTAGAGGACAAGGACTGTTTTAGTTTTGTCATTTTTACCTCCAGAATTCAGCCCAGTATCTTACAAATAACAGGTTCTTAATCAATGTTTGTGCAATGAATTAATGAATGAATTGAATATATTTGTCGAATTTATGGAATTGAAAAGGTTCTTCTGATTTAAAAAAATTCAAGTGTTCTTTTACTTGGCTATATTCTCCAGAAAGAGGTGACACTATTGATCAACCACAAAAATATATGTTCCCTTACTTTTAATCACTTCTCCTGTGGCTGTCCCTGGGAAGAGGAAAAAGTCACCTATGAGTTCTTATAGAAAATTCCTATAGTTTTTAGTGCTGCATCCATCTCTTTCATGCTTAGCAAAGATATTTCTCTGAACAATTCACTCAACCTCATGCAATCACTTGCCATTTAATCTCTCTGGAAGCGTCAGAGTCTGGAAGAGGAAGTGGGACTGTTTGAGGAGAGGAATATTAAGGACAGTTTTTGGTGAGATTGTTTTATCCAAAGGCCAGAGATCACTTAAAGGTATCCAGTACTTTGGAGATCCATGATGCTGATCCTCATGCTTGAACTTTCAGGTATGGAGTTGACTTTTTGGAGAGATTCTTAGTTTGGGTTTGTCATAAGTTCTGCTGTAGGCTAGTCAGATTGGAGGCAACCATATAAGACACAGACATTCCAAAGTCATCTTGGGATCTGGGAAATTGAGATCTAAGTTGTGACCTTCAGCTATGGAGGGCAAGTCTCTATTAATGTCCTTCCCTATGATATACCCATTGTTCACTGTATATCTTGGAGTGGGAGGGAACTGGGGTGATGGTGCCAGCCTATGATGGAACCCGGATCCATTAGTTTTGACACTTTACATCCCACTGCTTCATTACATATGAATGTAGTTGTTGACAGGAGCTTCAGTATTATGGGCAATCATAATTACATTTTATGCTATAATATTTTTATGTCTTCCTTTGATCACATTTTAGAGTGCCATCGATAGCTCTCTTAGGAATTGTCTGACAGTGCAAGGATTGACACTCATTGTCTCAGTTTATGTTGATGGAAGCTGCAAAAATCTGCCTTGCATATCAGTAACAAAGACCTTGTATAGCAGCTTTCTCCCCCAGTTTTCCAACTATATTCTCCAGTTCATTTTTTCAAGTCCAAATTTTACATCACCCAACCAATTGGTTGTTGTCCTTCATAGTTGAAGAGGACCAAATTACATCACTGGTATGGTCTTTTATCTTTTGTATAAATTGATTTTAAATGAGGCAGAGTTGCTCAAGTTATTAGGCTTCTCTCTTTCAGAGTCATTGAAGTTCAGCAGCAAGATAAGAATCAGGACATCTGGTGATGCCAGGAGGAAGTGGATGACCTTGTTGTCTTTGATGTCTTTGATAAACAGAATCTGCTTCTTCTGCTACCTTTAATGCCATTGGAACCGATTGTTCTCATCTGTCACTTCCACTCGGAAAGTCTTTGCATGGGTAGGGTGGACACCTCACTAACTCATTTATTGGTTTGAGGTCCTTTGGTTACCCTCGGTCTGGTTTAAACCATCTGCTGAGATGGTATATTGGGGTGTATGTTGCTGCTGCCACAGCTCTTTAGAGCCACAGGTAGGAGCTGGGTGGCAGGTAGACACCAAAGGAGAAAAGAAACCCTGAAAAGGGCTCAGCAAGCCCTCACAACAGAGGTGCCAGGCTTCTCTGGACATTTCATATACCTGCTCTGGCCCAGCAAACTATCTACATTCTCTAGTGTGGTTCCTTCTGTTATCCATAGTTGAAGGAGAATGTACTGAGAGTGTTAGATCAGTGTCTAAGGATGAAATATCTATGTGTCCTAGTCACAGAGGGCTTGTTGGTTGTTAGTTACCCATTGGACTATTAAAAAGCTGTTGGTAATCAGGAGAGAAAGCTAGGCAACCAACTCCTGGGTGGATGAAGTGAGACCTCAGTGGAGTCACTGAGTTTATACAGAGAATGGAAGCAGAAAGAGAGAGATGAGAGAATAGTAACAAAGACTGAGTGTGTGAGAGCCTGTGATAAAAAAGAGAATGATAGCTGTGTGTCTACTGTGAGTCAGTGCTAGTGGTTTGTGGGTGAATCTGTGTAGATATCCTTGGTGTTGGGTTTATCCCTAGAGTTATTAACCTTAATTTAGGGAAGGTGGGGAGAAGAGATAATTGAAATGATTGTGGAGTCAGGCATACCCCAGCCTAGGCAGCTAGTTAGAGAGGGTGAGTGTAATGTTCAGCACCAGCATCCTCCTCATGGAAAGATTCTAGAATTAGGGCAGCAATAAAGAAAGCCCTAACAGATGCTTTATCTGAATGATGTAGTTCTGAGCTCCATATGGCAAGAGAGAGTGGGGATGGAATAGGAGGGAGCTTAGGATGATCCAGAGTTCAGATCTGATCCATAACCTTAAATAAATGGGCAGGAGAAATCTTTAAAAAAATTTACATGTTGGAAAAAGTAAGGTCCTTTGATAGTAAAAGTTTTATAAACTAGTAAAAATTTACTGTGGGACAACAAAGTAGATAGGTAGTGTCAGGTCTGGAATCAGAAGACTTATCTCTCCAAGTCTGATCTTGACCTCGTACATTTACTAGCTACGTGACCCTGGCCTAGTTACTTAACTCTGCTTGCCTCAGTTTCCTTCTCTGTAAAATGGAAAAGGAAAAGGAAATGGCAAACCACTCCAGTATCTTTGCCAAGAAAACCCCAAATAAGGTTTTGAAGAGTTAAAATGACTGAAAGAACTGATCAACAACAAAAAATTTGCTGTGCAATAGCAATGGTTGCAAAAAACTACTCAGTCTTATGTCTCTTGTTCTAGAACATTTTGTAGGGATTTAAAAAACTCAAGAGATGTATATGAGACATATGTTTTATGTATAAAATGTTACTATATATGTATAAGTCATATTTTATAACATGTATTGTATTATATGCTACATAGCATATTATATTGTATATTACATGTTTTATATAGATATTACATCACATATGACATATACTATATTATAATCATTATACCATATTATACTATATAATATTTGCTTTATTCAGGTAGGTGAATGTGCTTATTTATACACATATACTTGCTGGATAGCATGTATGGCAGCTAGAATTTGGTCATAGGACAGCTTATATGTACATTATTTATATATGTAAGTATACACAAATTGTCCTATGACCACATTATTGCTACCATGTGTGCTCCTGGGCACCAGCCAATGAGGGAGTGCCTAGGCATCTCATGCAGTTTAAATCGGATAGCTTCCATTTTCCCTCTACTATGAATGAAGGATACAATATTATACCCTGACCAAACAGCTTTTAGAACTTCACCTCCCACTGAGAGATACTGATATGTGAAGAATCGGTTGTGTTGGTTCTTTTGGAAGGTGAAGGGGAGGAGATTCTCTCTAATAGCTACTTCAAAACCTTTCCCTTTTGACTGGCATGAAGCCTTTATTGTAGCAACATAAAGAAGACCATAGTAAGGGAAACATAAAATAAGAAGTAGAAAGACATTTTAAAGGAAGTTGTTTTTTACATCTCCATTTCTTTTTTAGTAAGGCACAAAAAAGTTTGACAGCAAATTTGCCTCCATTGGATGAGAAATGGACAGCCGATATTAATAGCCTACTCCTTTTTCTGATCTTTGTTTTATTTAGATAAAAAGTTTTTGTCTAGTTTCCCCATTTTGATCTTGAGGATATATTACTCTTATACCTGGTCGACAAGGATTTATTAAATATTTATCTCTTCAAAGCACTTTATCTTACTCTCTTTCCTCCATTACCTTTCATACATTTTTTTCAGTCTCACAAAAAAATATGCTTAAAAAGAGATAGCTGAATTTGATGCCTAACTTTTAAAAGAATGACTATGGAAATACTAAATGTTTAAAATGAAGACCAGATTTATCTTTTCCCCTTAAAAAAGATAATCGTAGCCAGGTTGCTGGATACAGCAGCATTTGTCTATAATTCCTACCATAGGAGAACACTGGAGCTAGTGGAGCACTTGAGTTTAGGAGTTCTGAGCTGTAGTAAGGCTAAGACTGGTTAGATATCTACATACATCTAGCATTAATATCTGGGAAGGAAGGCTACCAGACTGCCCAAGGAGGGGAAAACTGACTCAGGTTAGTTAAAAGAAGCAGATTAAAAACTCTTTGCTGATCAGTAGTGGAATAAATGTCATGATTCTATTGCTGACATTGACTATTGATTAGTCAATGTGCTTCCAGCCTGGTAGAGGTAGGAAGATCTTGTCTTAAAGGGAAAAAAAGGATATATGTACCCCAAATGGAATGTTAAAAGCCATGGAAATGGTGTTGGACATGGAGTTAAAGGACCTGGGTTTGAATTCTGCCTTCGCTAATTACCTTTGAAAGCTTGAGTAAGTCACTGTTCTCTGGGGCTCATCTTCATCTATGAAATATAGGAGTTGGTTTAGATGACCTCTTGGGTTCCTTCCAGTTTTAAATCTTTGATCCTATTACCTGTCTTGATGTTGGGTTGATTGCTTAATTCACAGATTAGGTCAGGGGTTCTTACATTTTATGGGTGTCACGGGAGTCCTTTGGCAATCTGTTGAAGTCTATGTTCTTCACAGAAAGGCGTTTTTTAATGCATAACAATTAATCCATAGGATTCCAAAGGAAAACAATGATAATGAATACAAAGTTGTAATGTTGCCCTCCCCCAAACAAGTTTATAGATCCTCTGAAATCTATCTATGAACCTGAGGTTAGGATTAACAGTGATCTGATTGAACTCCAAGCAGCGTTAACTCCTTTGGCCATCATTGTACTGATGCTTCCAGTGCTAGTATTATTAGGAAAGAAGGAACAGCATTCTTTTATGCTGTTTCACTTACCATTGTGTTCCTAAATTAACCATGTTAAGAAAGAGACAAAGACCTGCATATTTCCCCAAAAGCTTTTATTTCAAGTAGATGAGTATGCAACTAGAAGTGTGCAAAAAGGCTCAGATAAAATTTGATTTAAACCAAAATAAATATTAAAGAACACTCCAAACAGAAGATAAAAGATCATGAATTTAATATATTTTTAAGAATTAAACAGTTACTCTTTGATGACAGAGATTGTGTCTTATACCCATTCTCTATTTCCCTATGGTGCCCAGGGTATTGTTAGACCCATAGTTGGGATTCTGTAAAAACATATTGCAATGAAGTGAATTATTATACTTTATTTTTAAATCTTGCTGGGGATATTTCTTTTCCTGTCTCTGGGTATCCTATTATAAGAAATAATAATATATCTCAATATTTTCCTAATTACTAAAAATATGAGAACATTAAATACTGCATGAGCCTTCAGATCGTACAGCCTATTACTGATTTTTATTACTGATCAGTGCTATATCTGATTTTGGCTTGATGTTGTATTGTCTCTCTCTCTCAATCATTTCTCCTTTCCTCTCTTCTCTCTCCCCTTCGTTCCTCCTTCTAAATCTCTCTTTTCTTCTTCTCTCTCTCTCTTAATCTTTTTCCTTTTTCTCAATCTCTGTCTCTCTTTGCTTTTGCCTACCTCCCTCTGTCTCTGTCTGTCTCTCTGTCTGTCTTTGTCCCTGTCTCTGTCTTCCTTCCCCTTTCTACAAGAACTCTGATGTTTTACTTAATGCAGTTTTTATATCTCATTTTTATATTAGACTGAATCTTCTTTAAAAATATTTTATGCTAAATGAACTTATATATAACAAATTGAGAATACAATAAAAGTATTTCTCAGGAAATGGACCAGTAAGAATTTAGACAGCACCGATCAACAAACCTATTATTGTCATCACAGTTGTATAAGATGATTGATTATTTCCAAGACAAACCATGCAAAAGCTGTGGAGAGTCTTCCTCAGGCCCTACCTTGTTATTGCCCAGCTGTGATGATGATGTTAGGTGTGCTTATTTCCTCAGTTCCTATTTCTGTAAAAGAGACTATAAAATGTGTTTATTTCTTTTTTGCAAACATTCTGTCCTTTGACCCAGAGTCTAGAACAGTGGGTTGCATATAGTAAGTGCTTCTTAAATGAGTTGAATTGAATTGAACAAAATTACAATAGTACAATGAGATTGGTAAGATAAGCTTTAAAGCCCTTCATCTTTTGGTTCCAGACTCTCTTTCTGCTGATTACAAAGTATTATCCCACGCAAACACTATGCTCTGTCTAAATTGGCCTAGGTTTACTTACTGTTACCAATACACACCATCTCCCATCTCCATACCTTGGCCCAGACTTCCTGATGCCCAGAATTCTCTCCCTCCTCTCCACCTTTTGGAAGACCCTTTTCAAGTACCACTTCCTTTAAGAGTCCTTGCCTTATTCCCCCAACTTTTAGTGCCCTTTCCCTGATTGCTTTGCGTTTGTTGTGCATATATCTGGTACTTACTGATTCATGACTATATAACAATCACTTAATAAATGATTCATATCCATGAATTTCAGGTAGTTGACCACTTGAGGGAGGCCACATAGCTATAATCCTGATTAATTAGAGAAATCTGTTATTGTCAGATTCTTCACCAAGTCTGACATATTCTGGTTTGGTGGTTCAGGTTTATGATGGGAGGGAAATGAGACACTTGTAGAGGACACAACCCTATAACAAAAGGACATTTTTTTCATCAAAGGCAAGGAAATATTGATTCATTTGGCTACATTTTTCCTTCTCTCCTCTCTTGCAAAGATGATGTGGGCTAAGTGTGCTGAGTCAGATAGATATGTCTACTCTGCCTCCATGCCAACTGGGTGTCAGCACCTTTATTATCTGGGAAGATGCTACCTGGACCAGTTATGTCTTCATTTTTGACCTTTTTAGGAACAAACTAACTTATGGGGTAAAGAACTTCCAATCTTATTCATAGTATATGTTGCTTTATACCACATCATATCAAGTCAAATGATGAATCTGGAATTTGAGCTA
This sequence comes from Gracilinanus agilis, assembly GCF_016433145.1. Taxonomy (NCBI): domain Eukaryota; kingdom Metazoa; phylum Chordata; class Mammalia; order Didelphimorphia; family Didelphidae; genus Gracilinanus; species Gracilinanus agilis. The sequence continues at coordinate 419,745,809 of NC_058133.1, read as the reverse complement.
AAAGTCTACTGACTCCTAATCTAAAGTTCATTGTACACTATCATGATAAGAACTATATAACCTTTGAGATCTCTTCCAGCTCTAAAATTCCATAAATACAAACTCCAACCATCCTTGAAGCCCAATTGGAAGGTCAGAGAGAGGAAAATCAATATACCAAGAGTAGCCAACCCAAGTGGAATGTCATATATCCTTGTTATTATTATTAGCACTAAGTAATTGTTTTCAGGTGCTTTTCAAAGTACTGATTAAAAACTAGATAATAAGAGGGAGTGCCTATCAGTTAGGGTTCAGCTGAAATGTGATATATGAATATACTGAAATCATATTTCTCTGTAACAAATGAAGAAAGAGTTGGTTTCAGAAACTGGGATGATTTTTCTGAACTGATATAGGGTGAAGTTAAAAGAACCAGAGGAATAATTTATGCTACAACATGAATATCATTAAAATGAACTGTTCTGAAAAACTTAGAAATTCTAATCAACAAAATAATTCATTATGATTCCAAAGAACTAATGAGGAAAAATGCTGCTCACCTCATGAGAGTGATAATGAACTAATATGCAGAATGAGAAACATTTTTTTATGTAGCTAACATGGGAATTTATTTTGATCAACTATGCTTATGTGATACAAAGATTTGTATTCCTCTCTCCCTCCTTCCTTCCTCCATCTAGAATTTAGCCCCAGTTCTGGCATTATCTTATTCAATTTGTCTCAGGTAACTCAATTCACATTTAATGTGTGTGATTTTAATGAAACCAGATAGGAATTAATGGTTATAGTGCAGGAGTGTTTATATGGAGAGCTGTAGACCTACACAGGAATAGTAGTTAACAAAACTTTATTAATATCCCCTATAGGGGGAAAGGAAAAGAAATGTCAACAAAGAACAGTCTTGGTGTATGGCTCCTATTACCCTGGGCTGAGGGTAGAACACATTGGAGTGACTTCTGGACATGAACTCTCACAGTAACTTTTGCATTCTGGCTGAAGATCCAGGGCACCTTAGGATCCAAACTTATATATAGAATTTTAGACAAAGATCTAGTTGGCATCAATAGGAGACTGTCCTGTCATCTGTTGAGGAAGATGCTAGTGTAGTCAGGACCAGTGAGATGAGAGTATTTTCTAATTTTCTTAAGGAAGAGGGAGGTAGGGAGGGGGAAGTTAGGTAGCTCAATGGAATGAGAGCCAGGTCTAGAGATGGGAGCTTCTAGGTTCAAATTTGGCCTCAGAAACTTCCTAGCAATGTGATCTTGGGTAAGCCACTTAATCTCCCATTGCCTAGCAACTGAGGCCTTTTTTTTTTTTTTTTTGCATGCCCGACCCCTCCATCCAGCTGCCCAAAGCAAGCGCTTTCTTCCTCAATTCTCTCTGGTAATCTGGGGCTCACAGACAGCTTGAATTTTGAATTTAGCCCCTACCACATAGTATCGATTCTAAGATGTAAGATAAGGGTTTGAAAAACGAAAAGGAATGAGGGACAGGGATTTAGAGAATTTAACTCTGTGTCATGTAGGAAAATGTGGGTGTTGGCAATACCCAGTCTATAGGTTTATAAACTTTACTACACATGCAACCTGGTAGGTTGGCATATAGAAGGCAAACTCGTTTGCACTGTGTCATAGTGATGTAGCACTGAACACTGAACTCAGCATCAGAATATCTGGATTCCTTTCTTGGATCCAACATTCATAAGCTCTGTAATCAAAAGCACATCAATAAGTCTGTCTTAGTTTTCCCACATGTAAAATGGGATTAATGATATACCATCTACTTTATGAGGTTGTGGTTACAGAAAGTATTTTTGTTACCCTTAACAAACTTTAGCTTATTTTATCCCCAATGATTAAGAAATTAATCCATAAATAATTAAGCTTCACTTAGAACTCCTAGAAAATAATCCTCCAATTCAGGTAATGATCATAGAAAAATAGGTTTTGGTTAAGTCTGAAAGTTCATAGTGTAATAATTCATAGGATCAAAATCTAGATGGAAATGACTTCAGAGGCCATCTAGACCAACACCCTCATTTTATAGATGAGAAAAATGAGGACTAGAGAAAAATGAGGACTAGAAAAAACTGGCTGAGTAAGTTGTAGTGTATGATTGTAATGGAATACTATTGTGCTATGAGAAATGACAAATGATGATTTCAGAAAAACCTGAAAAAACTTACATGAGCTGATCTAGAGTGAAGTGAGCAGAACCAAAATAACATTGTGCATAATAATAGCAATATTTTTATGAGGTACAAATGGGAATGATTTAGTTATTCTCAGCAATACAATGATCCAAGACAGCTTCAAAAAACTTATGATGAAAAATGTCATCTGCCTCCAAAGAAAGAACTGATGGAGTCTAAATCCTAAACAAAGCAACTATATTTCACTTAGTTCAATTTTTCCAAGTTTTCTTCCACAAAAAGGACTAACATGGAAAAATGTTTTACACGATTGCACATGTAAACTCTATATGAGTTAGCTTTACTGCCTTGACAAGGGGCAGGAGAAAGAGGAAGGGATAAAATTCAGGGCTCAAACATTTTTTAAATGAATAATTAAAATTGTTTTTACATATAATTAGGGGAAAATAAAAGTAAAAGAAATTTAAATGAAGATTAGCATCACACAGGTAGTAAGTATCAGAAACAGGTTGGGAATTCTTATAGTAGGTATTTAAAGGATAGAGAAATGTGACAGTGAAGGAAGGAAGGACCTAAGTAAGCAGGTGTAAGTGTTTGTGTATTTAGAGACTGAATTATGAGAGAAGAAAACAATTCTTATTGGAACATAGATGCCCAAAGTGAAAAGGTCATATAGTATTGTTAAGTAGAAGAAGATATGAGTAGTTGTATAGAGTAATTGGTAGTTTTTGGTCAATGTGATATAAAATATAAAGGTTTTCTTTTTTCCTGGAGTTTGGATGTAGGATTTGACAGAAGTCCTCCTGAAGCTTGTCAAACCCGATAACCACTCTCCATCCTTGTTGATTCATGCAAGGGTGAGGTGATGGGATGGTTATAAATTATATTGCAGATGTAACATAGACATGATTTCTAAGAATTATGAAATTTATTAGTTCTCATAAGCAAGAACCTGAAGAATTTGGGGATATTTTCACCCCGTTACTAAATAATGAGTGAGATTTAAGAAGCAAAAGTTAGATTTAGGAAAATAATAGGCTCTACCTCTGAAATTTGTTAAGAGGGGACTGAAATATAGGAATGAGCTGGAAATATAGTATTATTGGAATATAATAAGGGCAAGAGAAAGGAATAAGCAGTTATATAACACCTACACTATGTGCCAGGTAATATGCGAATATTTTACAAATATTATCTCATCTTAACCTTACAACAAGTTTACAATGAAGGTGATATAATCATTCCCATTTTCTAGTTGAGAAAACTAAGGAAAATAGAGAGTAAGGGACTCATCCACGGCCACATCGTTAATAAGTTCCTGAGACTAGATTTGACCTCAGATCTTCCTGACTCCAGATCCAATGCTTAATCTACTGTTCCATTATCTGTATTATATGGTTAACAGAAGGGTATATCTTTTTCAAAAGTAACAGTAATGAAAATTAAAAAGAAAGACAGACCAGAAAAATGAATATTAAGAAAATATACCCATAATTAAAAATCCAAAAATCCAAGAGGTAAGAAACATGGTAGAGAGCATTTGGGTTAGAAATCAATAAAGTGAAAAATATTCTTGTTATGAATATATGCCATAGCCCACTTGGACAGAAGTGAGAAAGAGATGAGGAGACTAAGAAACAGAACATGAACATGACATGGAGGTATCCCTGCCCAAAACTTATACACATTTAATGATAGGCAATTACAAATATCAGAATGCTGGAAAGAGGTTTCTCTGCCAAGAGTAGAAAAACTGAAAAAGGATTTAATTTCATTAGCATTTATTTCATGGTTCAAAAGGTAGAAGAAGTAACAAGGGGAACTGAAACTCATCCTGATTCTAAATGACAAGAAGAAACTTGATGTTGAAATAGAAGTGATATGAACCTTGGGAGCAAGTGACCAAAGTATCTTAGATTTTTTTCAAAAAGATGTTTGTCTAAGGAAGTCTAAATTTGGGGAGAGTTGATCTCAAAGGACTAAAAGAAAAGACAGGTGGTATCCAGTGACTTAAAATTCATGAGAAGCTTTTAAAACTGAAATTGTAGATAAACAAAGAGAAATGAGAGGCAGTACTCTACAGACATCTGTCCTTGGTTCCATCCTCTTAAAAAAAGTGTTTAAGCAATATTTTGAATAATGTCATAGATACTATGCTTAACTAATTTGAAAATAAGATTTAAATGGAGGGGTATCTAATGCGTCATATGACAGAATCAGTAATTGAAAGTTTCTCAATGGTCTAGAATGATGGCCCCAAATCTAATAAGATGAAATCTAATTTAATTCAATGAATATTTATTAATTCTAGGTACTGGGAATAGGTAGACAAAAATGAAAGTCTTCACTTTCAAAGAGGACATATTCTATTGAATGGAAACAAGCACACAGAGAAGTAAATTTTTAAAAATTCAAAATAAGTGGAAATAGACTGTCAAGAACTTAAAATATGTCAAGCATTGTAAGCACTCAAGACACAAATACAAATAAGCAAGACAAGAAGTACTTGAGCATTTAGTAGGATGGATTGTTTGCTCTCATGTCATTATAGCCTGAGTTTCTTTACCATTGTTTCAGGGTTTCTATTTGGGAAAAAAAATCAAAATCCTTTAGGTGTGGCCAAGGATTCTCCAAAGAGGAATCTGGGACTTGGCCAGACTTTCTATGAATTTCAAGACAAGAACCCTACCTATAAGACGTTTGCCTTCTCATGGGGGAAGACAATATGTAAAGAGGAGGTAGAAAGAGAGGGTATAGAGATAGCCAAGGTGTATCCTAGAGGCCAGATTATAAGGGGATAAGGGAAAAGGTCACCAATTAGAGTCTGGTCCCTTAGGGACAGAGTCCAAGTTTCTAATTGGTGGAAGTGTGAATGATGCCTGGAGTATATGTAACATTATAAGACAAGGCAGTATGTAATTTTTTTTTTTGGTGCTGCCTGATGGAAAGAATTAGGGAAAGTGGGAGGTGGGACTTGAGCTAAACCCTGAGCCTTTAAGGGAGCCAAGGTTTCCAAGAAGCAAAAGTGAGGATTAAAAGAATTTTAAGAATGGGGGACAGCCTCTGTGAAGGTTTACTTGGCAAGAAATGGAATGTTGTATACAGAAACAGCAAGTGGGCCAGCTTGGCTGGAATGAAGAATGCATGAGGGCTCATGAGGTAAACTCAATGTAGAGATAAATGAAAAATCTTAGACTTATGTGAAAAAAAGGCAACTTCACACATGTAAGTTGGGGGGCAGGCATGGCTAGACAACAGTGCAGAAAACAAAAATCTGGGGGTTTTAGTGGACTAAAAATTCAAACTGAGTGTATAACATGACAGGCTGTAAAAAACTAATGATATCCTCTATATTGTTGAGAGATCTGGTGTCCAGAACAAGGGAGGTGATTGTCATGCTATACTCTTGTCCTTGTCAGACTACATCAGGAATATTGCCACATTTATGAAGGATAGTGACATGCTGAAGTGTGTCCAAAGGAAGTCAATAAGGACAGTGAAGGGATTGGAAATCTTGCCCATTTGAGTGCTAGTTGAAGGAATTGTGGATGTTTATTTTGTTACTGGATAAGAGAAGGACTTAAGAAGGATGTGATAGTGGTATTCAAGTATTTGAAGAGCTGTCATTTGGAAGAAGGATTAGATTTGACTTATTTGGCCCCAAAGTACAGTTATCAGTTGGGCTAGATGTCCTGCAATGTTCTTGTGAGCTCAGATAATCTGTGATTCCAATACTGAAACTGAATTTCATAAAATGGGTAACAGCATTAAAGTGAAAACATCTGAAAGTAAAGAAAGGCATTGCATTGCAATTAAATATGTCACTCCCTCTAACCGAAAGCAAACAAACAAAATAAACAAAAGCAATGTGAGAAAAACTGTTTCAAATTTGCAGTCAGGAAGACCTGGGTTCAAATCCTATCCTACAAATTTATTGTTTAACATTGTTTAACATCATTTAAAACTTCCCATGCCTCAGTTTCCTCATTTGTAAAGTGAGGGACCTCTAAGGTCCCCTCTAGCTCTATGTCCATTATATATTCCTTGTTCAATGGTTAGTTGCTGAACTATTACTCTCAGTTCTTCATTTCTGTATTTTCTTCTCTCCTCAAAATACTTCATTTTGACAGGGTTTTTGGAAGGAGGTTTGGGAAAGTCCTTTTTGCTTTTTGAAGTGAGCCATGGACTTCTTCCCACTTTGGTTCTGAATCTGTCAGGTTCATAGGGAAGTAATTCCAGTGCTGATGTTGTAAGATCCCAAGCTTTCTTCTTCAATAATGCACACAGATATCCACTTGTGCCCCCACAGAAGGAAATAAGCCAAGTGACTCATAAAATCCTGAGCTCACAGCCCACTGGATAAGCCTCTCAAACCATGTTTCAAACATACCACACAATTCTAATCCAATCTTGGTTTCTTAACCTTGACTCTTTGTATCCTTCCTTCTTCATTCTCCCCATGATTAAATCTCCCTAGTGCCTTGACCTGACTCATTAACACTCCTACTCACCTCTATTCAAAGATACATGAAGCAGGCTGGAATTAATTTCTCTTTATTTCCCTGCTCCCTCTACTTTATCTCCTACTGTACTTTCCTGTTACCTCTTCCTAGAAAATTCCAGGTGGTAAGCATCTTGCTTACTTGATCATTATTTGCCAATAAACCTTGTGAAAGGAAATTCTGTTTGCCAACCATCTCATTCTAGTGGTCCAGAAAGAAATCAGCCCAACCCATTATCTTTTTTTTTTTGCTTTTGAAATTTATGCATAACCTCTGTAGCCAATCAAGCTAGCCTTGCCGAGGTGAATACTACATCTTCATTCTCTCTTTAAGGAATATATTTCATTGAGAGAAATTCTATATAATATCATAGGTTTATAGGTCTTGCAGTTATAGGGGCAGATCTGAACTCCTTCCCTTCCCTTTGTTCTGAATATTGTACTGAATGGAATGTAAAGATAGACCAAAATAGATGATGAAGGAAAAATGGCTGAAGAAGGGTCCATGCCATGGTATTCCTGAGTTCCTGGTCTGGAAATTCAAAGAAAGTCTGGCCCAAAGGGAACTGACCAGGTTTCTTAAGTCCCAGATTTCTCTTTGTACAGTCATCCTTGGCTACACCATCCTAGCGGCTTTCCATTTATTCCCAAATAGAGATCCTGAAAAAACAGTAAAGAAACCCAGACTACAATGACATGAGTCAATAATCTGTCCTACTAAATGCTCAATTACTTCTTGTTATTGAAGAACCCTACTGGTGATAAAATTATTGGACAAGTATGCTAGATGCTCCCTGATGAAGGATAGAAATCTCCACAACATGTCATATGGCAAGAAAATTTTTCTATTTGTCAGCATTCAGGTGGCTGCAAGAAGGAAGCTAAGGTTTTATGTCCTCTGGAGCATCGAACTGGCATGGTGATCTTATTTAGCTTACTTACTCTCTATAGAGTACCATTCCTGCTCCAGGGGTAACCCCCACCCTGAATCACATTGGCTGATACAAGTTTGTGCTCTCAGGTGTTCCACCTTTTCCTTGATGTTCCTTGAATAAGACATTCCATCTTCAGACCCCAGGTATTTTGACTCTTTGTCCTCTATGCTTGAAAAATCTCCTGGTTTACTCAATTTCCTTCAAGTCCCAGTTAAAATCCCACATTCTACAGGAAGCTTTTCTCAAACCCTTTTAATAGAATTAAAAGAAGTGCTTCCCTCTGTTGACATATCCTGCACTTTGTATATAACTCATTTGTATATTGTTATTCCCATGTTGTCTCCCTCATTAGATTTTGGGCTCCTCAAAGACAGGAAGTAATTTTGCCTTTGTATCTCTAGTGCTCAACATATAGCTAAGCGTTATTAAGTAAGTACTCAATAAAGTTTCTGATCCAGGCAAAATGGTTTCTCTCTTGGTATAAATGACCTCCACATCAGATAACAGACTTGCAGATTCTATTTGGTCAACATTTAATATTGTAGAGTGTTAAAAAAAAAAGTAGGAAGGACTTTGTAATCCATAAGATGGTAAATAGCCCCTGACCATCCTACTACATTCCATCATCTCTTTCCTTTCCCATAGGAACCTTGGCCTTCTCTCTATTCTCTCCCTAGGTCCTTCGTTTTAGATTTGTCATTCTTAGAGGGCCAGGATACAAACTTAGTTGTGATTTATACTTTGATAAAAATGTCTCACTCCCTTCTTTGTATTAGTTCCTTCTCTACTATGGAACTTGCTTAATTATTCCTACAGAGAATCTTTTTCCTTTATTGACTTTTCTCCTACTTTATCATAGACAGGGAACACTAAATTCATATCACATATCATATTCCTTGCTTCTTCTGGTGGAGATGCCTCTGGTATCTATAAATTCTATGAGCCAGAGTCTATGATATATCCAAACTTAGAATCTCCTTTAGTTCTTGGAATAGTGCTCTGGAAACAGCAGGTACTTAATAAATACCTTTTTCACTTGAATTGAATAAGTCTGCAGTCCGGAGGATAGGAACCAGGACATAGATTAAGCCATCAATAGCATCTTTTCCTCCTATACTGATATGGAACATTCACTAGCAGGAGATGAAGTGGGCTTTACTCTTTGGTGCTGATAGCTGGTAGTGGTTTTCTTTTTCCTTGGGAGGTCTCGCATCTATCCTTCAAGATCCACTACACCTGAGCTTTGTTTCACAGCCTTCTAGTAGGCTCTGCCATCTTGGTTGTCACCCTAAGAATTCTTGGGGTGACAACCAAGATGGCAGAGCGGATAACCTTACTAAGGGATAGTCTTCTCTCCATTACTTTTTTCAGTTGTAGCTGCTACTGCCTTCTCTCACTCAACCAACCTATCCCAGTTACAATTCTTAGTTCTTTCTCTGTGCCCATAGGCCTTTGCTCTGTAGCATCTAGGACTCTCTAGAAGGAGATGATTGCTTCAGAATATTGTCACTTTTGTGCCTGCCTCTAAGATGCTGATTCCAACATGCCAGAGGGTTCACACAGTATGGTAGTGTGACCTTACTTCTGCCAGTAACTAGTATTTTTTATGATGAGGCAATAAATTTGTCACATCTATTGGTTAATTTGCTTAACTTCACTGAAAAGAGAGGCAGTGTGGGTGGGGTTAGTTTGAAGCAAAAAGAGTGCTAGCTTAGAAATCAATAAACTGGCTTAAATCCTATACTTTTAGTGTGACACTAGATAAGGAATTATGTTTAAGGGCCTCGGTTTCTTCATTTGTAAAAATGAAGGGGTTGGGTGTCAGGCTATAAAGTCCTTTCCAGCTTTAAATACTATGATTTTGAAAAGCTGACCCTTTCCCTCTTTCCTTTTATACAGGCAGAATAACCCTCTACCTGCCCTCCCTTTCCCCACCCCCACCCAAGACCATTTGTTCTTGCCTCTATGGAATCCAGCCCATCAGCATTCATCGAAGCCAATTCTCCCATAGTCTATCATTGTTCCCTGACCATAGGCTTGCCAGAGGTTAGAAATAACAGGTTCTTTAAAGTAATAGCATGCCCGCATTTACAAAACATGCTTTAAAGTGAGCATTATAAGAGAGAGAAAACCCCAAAATCTCACTTTGAATTTCACAGACCTAAATAAATTCCAGCACTAGAGAACTGATGAGCCACTGTTAGCTGCTTATTTTGTACTCAGAGTGAAATAGCTTCTGCTCCTTAGGATTGTTGAAACCAAACACTTTAAAGCCCTCTTCTTTAGTTGTAGACTTCATGGAAAATCATAGTTTTTAGAGCATACGATAACTGCGAAAAAGAACGTGGGATGTCTCATGGGAGCACATTCACATGTACAAAAACACACACACACACATACACACATGCTCACAAACACACACAGTTATTGGGACCAGAAAAGGACATGGCTAAAAATCCTCTTACCGATGAATGAAAGAGCACTTGTCTTTTGAGGCACACAATAAAAGAAACCTATAAAATGTGTGTGATGCAGTGTCCCAGGAATCAATTATGTAATTTTGTACAATCATATCAGGTAGAGTATCAACCCATTACTGGAGCACAGAGCTTTCAAACCTAATGGAGACTGTTTGACGTTACTAGGCTAGCTGCCAAAGGCCCATTTCCAATTGCCAACACGACAATTATTGACAGGGACGTGTACAGGCAGGCACGGATTTTTCAAGGAAATAATGTCAATACCTTTCCAAGGAGCTTTAAGCTAAAAATCAAGGGGAAAAAAGACTAGAATCCTTATGGACCTCGTGTCTATTGTTCTTTTATGTACAAATGAAAGGAAGTCTATTCCTGGAGGGTAGAGGTGAGTGAAGTATTGTAAATATCCATGGGTAAAACAATAGATTGGAGGTGGAAAGTTATGGATTTCAATACCAGACCTAAGAATTGAAGAAAAAACCTCTGCCTCTAATTTCTCCCCTCCTCCAATTTATTGTGTACACCACTCTCAGAAAATAGCATTTTCATTATGCTATTCACCTGCTCAAGAATTCATAATGGCTCCCTGTTATTTTTAGTCCTGTTACTGGACTAAATACAAACTCTTCATTCAAAGCCCTACACTAAGAAGCTTCAGCTTCTCTCTGCAATTTAATCTCTCATTGTTGTTCCCTTTTAGAAACCCTTAATTTATTCAGGTCAGTTTATTTAACTTCTCCAATATATGATATGCTTATTTTTATTCCTTTGTTCCCTCCCAAATCTTGCCAATCCAATTTCTTCAGGAAACTTTTTTGAGATTACCACAAAATGGCAATGTCATTTAAAAGGGGCTTCAGAAAATTCTTGAAGCATCTGATTTTTATGTACAGATGAAATGGGAATTTTCTAGTTGGGTGCCATTAAGTTTCTAAAATGTGACCTAATTAAGTCTGTTACATTTGGAAAAGTGGTGCCACACTTCATATTGATAGAACATTACTGGGCTTTGAAAACATGAACTAGATTTTGTTCAGTCACTTCTATCATGTCCAACTCATTGCGAATTGGGGTTGTTTTGCCCAGCTTCACATAGCTAGAAAGTGTCTGAGGTCAAATTTGAACCCAGGACCTCCAATTTCTAGGCTTGCTGCTCTATCCACTTAGCCATCTAACTTCCCTAAGAAATAGTTTTTGATCAGAAATACTAAAGCTATCCACAGTAAAATTTCTTAGCCTTCATTTTGGTTATTGAATAACCTTGTTTAAACCAGATGTTATCAGAATCACAAGACTTTCAGAGTGGTTCATTTTCCAAACTAACCAGAGGGAAAGGAAATGAATCTGGTCACTCACATTGGAGAGTTGAGGCTATTTTCCTTTTCTAACTTTCTTCTTCTTGGTTCCAAGTATAAGTTTTACTTTTACCATTTCTGGGATATTGCTCACCTGGGTTTGCCATGGTGAGCAACCTAATTTGTTCTTCAGTCATGCCAGTCAATGTTGAGTTTTTTTTTTTAGTTGAGATACTGAGTGGTTTCCAATTCCTTCTCCAGATCATTTTATAGATGAAGAAACTGAGGCAAACAGAGTTAAGTACTTGCTTATGGGAGGAATGATAGGGAGGGATGCAGTAACTTACAAGTAGTAAGTGTCTCAGGCCAGGTTTGAACTCATGAAGATGAGTCTATCTGACTCCAGAAGTGGCATTCTATCCAGTATAGCCCAAGCAACCAGATACCTATCTAAACCTGGATAAACTCAGAAATTCTCAGTTTTTAAATTAGGTGGGAATATATGTCAAGATCAATGTATTCCCATTAAAAGACCCATGATTTGAATTTCACTTTTTGAGAGTCCAGGGGAATATATCTAAGATATTGTATTCTGGTTTGCCCATCACATTTTAGAAGATCCTTCATTAACTTCTAGAGCTTTTTTCACACTTTCTTCTCCTCAGCTTACTATCCAGAGACAGTAGCCTTCTTTGTGTTTCTCACACAGGACTTTCCATCTCCCGACTTAGTACTTTTTTACTGGTTATCTTCCAGTTCCTGGAAAGCTCTCCCTCCTTCCTTTTACCTTGCAGTTCCTTTGGCTTCCTTCATGATTCAGCTGAAATCCCAACTTCTGCAAATGATCTTTTTTAAATCCTCTCACTATTAGTCCTTTGCTTCTGAGATTACATACCATCTACTCTCTCTGTCTTCTATTCACATAGTGTTTGCATATTTTCTCTCTTATTAGAAAATTGTGAGCTCTTGGAGAGTAAAGACTATGTTTTTGCTTTTTTTCATAGCAGTCACTGAATTTAATATCAATCTGCCTACAAAAAATATCACAGTCTGGTGTCTTAGTTTTTGAACAAATGGAGAAGTAGGCAAAGGTGAATTGCTCTGTCTATGAAATCAGTGACCTTTTTGATGAATTGATTCAACAACATTAGCAACTGCAAACCAAAATGTTGACTGGAGAATACAAAATAGTTAACAATGGAGTTTAGCTTAGGGCTCATTGTATCATATTTGCACTGGACCCAGAAAAAATTATCAAAGCACTAAGCCTATATCTCTAGGTTGTCAACAAGGGTTTTAGGAGACTTTTTGGGGTTGAATGGGAGCCTTGGGAATGCCTTATGGCTAAGAAACATGCTGGAAGACTTGGTTGTAGAGTCTATGAGTGAGCCATATGTTGGCACTCTGGGCACCTAATGGCTATAATGTGTTCCAACTGGCATATTTCATGTCTATCACATATAATACTGGTGGGACCTTTAATTTGTGAGGTAAAAAGCAAGATGAGAAAATACAGCCTTATCCCTTAAAAGAGGGTCTCTGCTTAACAGCTCTACTGTTTCAAGGCTCAGTTTGGGGAGAAGTCATTAGAAGACAAAGGTAGAATGGAATATAACTGCAGTATTTCACTGATAAAACATGCCCTCCCCTGTCTACATCCTATTCCCTAAACCAGATTTCTTGTTTGATGATTTTCAACTACTTTTCAACCCTATGTCTCTAAAGTAAGCACAAAGAGAACTGTTAATTAAGAAAAAAAGAAGCCTTAGACACTTGACCAGACCATCTTATTTTTCAATCCTTCCTACCTTCCCTTGGTGACAACATCCTCTACTCTACTTTTCTTGGGAAGTTCCTTATTTGTTGTATTAGAAAAGCTTCTCATATTCACCATATACTTCTCCATTCCTCTCTGATGATACTCATTTTCAGTTCTCTAGAGACCAGGCAATTAGGTGGCACAGTGGTTCGAGTATTGGACTGGAATGAGGAAGACCTTTGTTTAAATCCCATCTTGGATACTTGCTAACAACTGGACAAGTTACTTAACTTTTCATCAAGTACTGGACCAAGGGTCAAAAAGTCTCAAGTTCAAACTTCAGACAAAAAGTGTGTGGCTCTAAGTCATTTGATCTTTATCTATTTCAGTTTCTTCAATTGTAAAATTAGGATAATAATAACACTTACCTTCCAGGGTAACTGTAAGGAATAATCAGAATATTTGTAAATATTATTTTGTGTTATACTATAATGCTATTTTGTTAAAATACATTATATATAAATATTATATTATACATGTTACAAATGTAAACACAAAATAATATTTGCAAATATGCAAAGCATTTTGTAAACCTCAAAATACTAGTTATTATTTCATATTTCACAGACATGCAAGCACTCTCATTGAATATTGCTATTAAAAATATAGGCCTTTAATTCAGGGAGAACTTTGAAGCTGTTAAAAGAGACAAAATTGTCTAAAGTCATTCCATTAACCTTTCCTGCTCCTGTTTAATTCTGGATCTTTCTCATCTATTTGTGCCAACTTTTATATACATATGCATGTACATATATATGTAACATATATAATTATATGTGTTTACTATATAATATACAACAATATATATGCATATGCAATATAAACATAATATGATATATGATGTAATATAGAGGTGTCAATGGGAATGGAGGGAAAGAAGTAGAAATGTTATCTCTAACCTTTGTGCTAACCTTTTTTGCTCAAAACCTGAGATATTTTGTTACTGTGATTTTTTTCAAAAAAGGAATTTTTATTTGTCTTCACTATGATCTCCAAGATGAATCTGGAAAAATAATTCACTTAAAAAGAAAATCTTCAAGAAAAAGTCTGTGCTAAGGTATATTTCCACAAAATTTTAAAAGCCAAAACTGATCTCCAAATTATTTAAAATCAGCACCTACTTATAATCACTTGGATAAGCAGGTTCCACAGGTTGTCCAAATGTGTGTTGTAGTGGGGGAAATAGTCATTTTCTTCATCCACTTGTTAATTTCTTTTTCCTTTGTAGATGGTTAGGCCAAGTGCCTTTTATTTTGAGTTACAATTTATTTTTATTTTTTATATATAATAATAATATGTAACATGATAATATAATGCATGTGATTTATAATAGAGGTGTAATAAATTAGAATAAATATGCTTATCAAAGGGAAACAAGTTCTCACATTAGTTAGTTATATCCCCAAATTTATCCCATTCTTTTTTCCCCTTCCCTCTCACCTTTCCCAAGAAGGCAGGTAATATGATATAGATTGTGTATAGATATCATATAACACATATTTCCATGTTCATCATGTTGTGAAACAATCCATGTATTGCTTACAATGGAGAAAAATTCAGGGCAGAAATAAAGTGAAGAATGATATATTTCAATTTGCATTCAGACTCTGCTCCTTCTGTGGTAGTGAACGTCCTTTTTCGTCATGGTCCCTTGGAGTTGTCCTGAATCCTTACCATGTTGATAATAGTTAAGTTGACCATTCACAGTTAATCATCATACATTATTGTTGTTACTGTGTACAACATTCTCCTGGTTTTGCTCACTTCACTTTGCATCAAGAAGTATTAATAGGTTTTTGTGTGTGTGTGCACGATCATCTTGTTTGTCATTTTTATGGCACTCTAGTATTACATTATAATCATATACCACAACTTGTTCAGTCATTCCCCAATTGATGTGCATTCCTTTGGTGTCTAGCTCTTTGCCCCCCTAAAAAGAGCTGCTAGAAATATTTCAGAGCACAGAGTTTCTTTTCCTTTTTCCTTGATCACCTTGGGAGGAAAAACCCCACAAATTTTGGTATTACTGGGTCAAAAGGGATTCATCGTTATAAAACTCTTTGAATATAATTCCAGATTGCTTTCTAAAATAGTTGGATCAGTTCACAGTTCTATCAACAGTGTCCCTATTTTTCTTCATCCTCTCTAATATTTTTCCATCAAATGCTTTTGATTGATTGTAAATAATATTGTATATCACTATGTCCATGGCTACTAACTTTTTCACAAAGGAAGTATTTCTGATTCATAACAGAGACAGACATAATTGTCATTCAGCATTTTATAACCCTCATTCTCTATGTGGGGGAAGATGATGGGCATAGGATGTTCCAAGGGCGCAGAGGGATAATTATCTTGTTTGATGGTAAGAAGAGAACATGTCTTTCTCTCTTTCACTCTTGAGGCCTGAGACTGACAAAATTTAGTACCTAAATTTTATACTAACTTTAGTGATTCAAGAATGGAGATTTCTTATTCCTATTATAATAATATGTGACGCACATCAATTTATCTATCCATATGTCAAATTAATGTTAAAGATTTTAATACACTGTTGCATTTTATCCTCATTTTTGTAGCACATTTTGGTTTGCAGAGCACTGTATAGATATTTTCTCACTTGACCTTCACAACAGCTCTGTAGAATTATAATCCACATTTTACAGATTAGGACATAGAGTCAAGGGGTTAAGATCACACAACTATTAAATGTCCGAGGTGGGATTTGAACCTGTCTTTCTGACTGCAAGTCTAGTACTCCATCCATTATGCCTTGCTCCTTCATAAAATCAATGAATAATTCAGATTCTTCATGACTAACAAGGGGCTGTATAGCTTTCTTACATATCGAGAGTAGAAGTTTCTTTTCTGTTCATGTATTTGTGTATGCATGTGCATGTGCACCAGTCTGTCCATTGTTCTTCCAATCAGCTAGGGAAACTGCAGCTCAAATAAGCATCTGAAAAGAGCTGACTCTTTCATCAAACCAGGAATTTTACATAGTTCTTTAGAAGTTGTATGAGTCTTTTCTAAACGGTGATATGCTGACAGTATAGAGATTGGAATATCACAGAATTTTTGTTTCTAAGATCATCAGAAAAACTCACCAAGTGATTCATCTACAGGAAAGAATTGTTGCTACTGACTCTCATACTCTTCTTGGCAGTGCATTTCCTTCAGTCTTCATAAAAGTTATAATCCTTCATCCTAAGCTTTTTCTTCTTTCCTCAATAGTCTTCTCTCACCTCAAAACTCCTTGGTGGAATTTGTCACCTTTAGAGAGTTATGTGTGTTTATTCACCTGATGAAGCAAAAACCTGCTGAGGGCGGGAGGAGATGGTATTGGCTTACCAGCTCTAACCTTTCTGCTGACCCTTACTTTAGAAAACCCAAGATATTGTGTGCTACTGTGATTTTTTAAAAGATGCTTCTCCTCTTCACTGTGATCTCCAAGATGCATCTGGGAAAATAGCATACTTAAACAGAAAATGTTTGGGAGAAATTCTGTGCTAATATATATTTCAACAAAGTTTTTTGGAAAGAAAAAATGATCTCCAAATTGTTTGAGATAGTCAGCCTAGCTCTATTATATCTGTGTAGCAGCAGGGTATAACAAAGCTAAAGATTTCAGGCAATTTTGACACCTTAAAGCAGGACTGCTAGCAGTGCACAGGCTTTTAAATCCAAAGAGGATTCAGCCTGCTCACTTATTACCTTCCCCATCTTCAAAGGGACAATGTCTCTTTTTTAATCTTTTTGCTTTGCTGTGAAACCATGGGAAGTGATTGACTTTTAGAGACACTCTATGTACACAATCAGGCAGAAAAGGGACATTTGTGCACTCAGGGGCTATGAGTTCAAATTCTCATCTCTTTGTGTCACTCTCCTCTATGCTCAAATAGAATTGAAAAGGGCAGAACAAACAGGGAAGGGGCTACTGTGTTGGTATGTGTCTCCCCCCACCCACCTCCCCCTTGCTGAGTCACAGCTGCCTGAAGTCTTTCAAGAAAAAGAGGAGAGTCTTTCATTTCCTGCTGTTGTTGATGCTTTTTTTTTTTTTTAAAGCTTATGGCTTTCAGGAATTCTTTGGATAGTGTGTTCAGAGACAAGAGGTATCCTTGTAGTGCTATAAGATAAAAGAATGAACGGGCAATTAAGTAAGCCTTTTGCTCAAGGTCCTGAACTGCTGACTGACATGCAGTATGGCCCTTGGCACCACTGTATCCAGGCAGAGGATGGAGTGTGAATCTTGGTAGGGGCTTTACTCGATCTCCACTAGCATAGAACACCACTAAAAACTGGAAGTGACCTTAAAGATGACCTAGTCCAACTTTATCATTTTATAGATGAAGAAACCCAGATCCAAAGATGCTAAATAACTTACCCAACATCCCATGGCTAATTAGTGGAAAAGGCAAGAAGAGATACAAAACCACCCTCTTTATACTAGTTGGTGTCAGCAGTATTTAGGTGCTGAAGAAGGTTCATCTGAAAATGAAACTTATTTAGTGAGACACTTGAATCTATGTTAGGTTGGCAATATGGTGCAGTGGCAAGAACACTGACTCATGAGCCTAACTCTGACATTTATTACCCAGGTTATTTTAGAGAAGTGATTTATTTTCCCTGCACTTTAGTTTCCTTAAGGTCTTGAAATAGTTGGCCTTCGAAGTCTCTAAGTTCTAAAGCTATGACCTCATGGTCAGAATGGTGATTTGTTAGCAAAATATTGCCATTTAATTAAATATAAGATGATTTTTCAGAGAGGAGGAAACCAGTAGCCGAAGGAAATATTTCTTCTGCATTTTTGGATATCTCTTTAATAGCAAAATCCAGGGGTCTTTTTTCAATCCTCATCTTTCTCAATTCTCCACAGCATTTTATTCCATGGATCACCTCCATCTCTTACTGGGAAGCTCCGTTCTCCCTTAGTTTTCATGATCCTGCTCTCCTGGTTTGCCTCCTTACCATTTGATCACTTTGTAAAATCCTTTGTTGGAGTATCATTCATGTAATATCCACTAACTGGGGATTGCCTCTCAATGCTCTTTCCTGGATCATCTTCTCTTTTCAGTAATCTCTTCAGATTTCATAGGTCTATAGATAACTCCCAGATCTATTCTAGTTTGTCCTTCTCCCAATCTCCATTCCTGTATTACCAAATGCCTGCTGATCATCTCCAACCAGATCTGCAAAAATTATTTCAAAAAAGGAACTCACTTTTCCCCTCTACTCCAACCATCTCTTTGCCAACTTTTCTATTTCTGCTGAGATGACTATCAACCTTCTCTCTATATGTGATAAGTTGCCAAGTGTTTCAAATGCAACCACCTTTCTCTAGTCATATAGCCATTGTCTTAGAGACCTCATTGACTTTTAGCCAAACTATTATAATAATCTGCTAATGTTATGGTTTTCAAATTTTCACCTTGCTAATATATCTTTCACAGAGCTATCAAAAATAATCTTCCTAAGGCACAAATCTACATCACTCTTCTCAAGAACTTCCAGTAGCTCCCTCTAGAATAAAATACTAACTTCATCTTGGTGTTTACAGTCTTCCACTTTCTAGCTCTTTCCTGTTTCCTGGCTTATTTCACTTTTCTCCTTCATACACTCTATATGCAACTCCAAATAGTCTTCTTGTTGCTCTCACCTTCCCAATCCAGTCTATTTTTGACTCCATGCTTTAGTGCAGTGCCTGGTAGAGTAGATGCTTAATGAAGAAAGATTCACTGATTTTGGATAGATTGAAATGTCACAAGCAGACTATGGATTCCTTCAGAGGAGAGACTATCTTTTATAGTCCCTATATATCCTAGGGACACACCTAACTTGATTCCTGGCTCATGGTAGGTGCTTAATAAATGTTTATTGACTGAATACTCCATTCTTACATCCCTCTTATAGAATTCTTGAGATTTTTAAAAGCAGAATATGCCAATTTTTAAATATTATTTTCCAGATTACACACTGATG
The DNA here is from genome assembly GCF_016433145.1 of Gracilinanus agilis. Taxonomy (NCBI): domain Eukaryota; kingdom Metazoa; phylum Chordata; class Mammalia; order Didelphimorphia; family Didelphidae; genus Gracilinanus; species Gracilinanus agilis. The sequence goes on along the minus strand of NC_058133.1, from coordinate 419,726,651 downwards.
CAATTGTAAATTTGCATTTTCTGACATTTTACAATCCATGCTCTCTCCTTCCCTCCCTCCCCTTTATTGCCCTCCCCCTCCCCAAAAAGAAAGATAACATGATATAAGTTGTGTATATATATTACCATATAATATATATTTCCATGTTCATCATGTTATGAAACAAGATACATAGTTTTTACACTAGAGAAAAGTTCATGGAGGAAATAAAGTGAATAATGATATGCTTCAGTTTGTACTTGGCCTCTGTTCTTTCTATGATAGAGGATATCCTTTTTGTGTCATAAGTCTCTTGGAGTTGTCCTGGATCCTTGCCTTATTAATAGTTAAGTCATTCATAGTTGATCATCATATACTATTGCTGTTATTGTGTACAATGACCTCTTAGTTCTGCTCACTTCACTTTGCATCACTTCATATAAATTTTCCAGGATTTTTGTGATCATGTCTATCGTTTCTTATGGCATAATAGTATTCTATTGCAATCTTATACCATAAGTTATTTACCTAGTCCCCTAGGCATCCCTTCAATTTCCAGTTCATTGCTACCACAAAAAGACCAGCTATTAAAATTTTTGCACAGGTAGATCCTTCTCCCCTATCTTTAATCTCTTTGGCATATGCCCAGTAGTTGTACAGCTGGAGCAAAGAGTAGAATATGCCAATTTTTATGGAGAAACTTTACTAATCCTTCTAATTAATTCTCCCTCTCCCTTTCCCTCCAACTCCTTTCTTCCCTCTCCCTCCAAGCTGTCTCTGTCTTTCTTTCTCTCCCCTCCTCCCTCTACTTCCTTCTTCTCTTTCTCAAATTAAAATGTATATACAGATGAGTTAGCGTGTATTATCCCCTCAGGTAGATATAAGCCACTTTAGGAAAGTGAGCATTTAAAATTTTGTATTGTTTTGGTTTTGTATCCGCATTGCTTAATATGGTGTCTTAGACTTAGGGATAAGAATAGGAATTTGACTTCTGATTCAATCAGTCAGAAATTCCTTCCTTCTTTGTACATAGAACCTTCTCTATAATTTGTTACCTTCGAATTACTTAGAGCACTGAGAGGGTAAGTTACTCATCCAGGATCACATAGTCAGTAGGTATAAAAGGTGGGATTTAAACCCAGGTCTTCTTGCCACGGAGGTCACTAACCACTTTATTCAGCTGCCTCTCTGCACTTTACTTAATAAATGCTTGTTGGACTGGAAAGGGAGACATCAATAAGAGATTGAAAGACATACAAAGACAACCTGACAGGCAGACAGACTGGTTGAGGAAGATTTTGGAGCTGGGAGAACAAGGAATAGTCCTTTTCGGGATATTCAGGAGGTTGTTTAGAATTCAGCCCAGCCTGAGGATGAATGTAATTCCTGAAGAACTCAGACAGAAAGGACTTAGCTTCCTCAGAAATTCAAGAAGAAAGAACCACACAGTATTCAAGAAATTTCAGAGGGAAAAGTTTCATCCTGGAAGCACCTGAGAAACCCAAAGACTGGGTCCAAAGGCACGAGTCAGCAGAACTGTGAGTTGACCCTATGGCCGTAGCCTCCTGGAGTTAGACTTAATGAGTTAATCTAAATCCAGTTGGATTTATTAATGAGAATCCAGATCACTGTAGCTTAACTAATAAGTAATAATAATAACAATAGCCAATCATTTGCATAGTGTTTTAAGGTTTGCAAAGTTCTCATTTTATACTCCCAATAACCCTGGGATGTAGGTGCTATTATTTTCTTCATTTAACAGATAAGGAAACCAAGGTAGCCAGCAGTAAATAACTTGCCTACACTCAAATAGTAAGTAAGTGCCTACCATCGAATTTGACCTCAGCACTTCCTGATTCTAGGCTCAGTGTCCAACTGTGCCACCTGACTTCTTCTCCATATGATCAAATCTGAGACTTTTATTTATTCTCTAAAAGTAGTTCATATTTTAAATACTTTAGCATGTTGATTTGGAGAGATAAATACCATGGAGGGAACTATAGGGGAAGTAGATAGTAGAAGGAGGCTGTGATCCAAGAATATGTCTGTGGAAGGGAATCTGTCTCCTTCCAATATTCGCCATTCTCTTTTTTTTGAAGAATAATGACAAAGCTTCATAGAGGTGGCTTTCAAGAACACAGACATTTGTAAACTAGTTGAGTCAAGAAGAAAATCATGGAGGCTTTTATTTATTCATTAGTTCCATGGAGAGAGGAAATTAGGGGCAGCTCTCAATTTTTTGCACTAATGGAGAGAAAAGAAAAAGAAAAAACCTGTATTTCCTTCATTACATTAAAAGACCTGTGATTTCATCAGTGTAGGTACTCTTTCAGCAAATAAAAATCAGAACCCTTTCATGACTTAAATGTTTTTATGAGTTACTCTGGACAAAATAATTCATCCTTTGGGAGATGGCCTCTCATGCACCTAGCTAGATTTGTCCTTGGATGATAAATAGAAAATCTGTTGCTAGGTCTGTAATTGAAAGCTTTTAGTAATACTAGGACCTATCTGTGTTTTTGTTCCAGTACCATAGTCTTTTAGAATCCAGAATCAAGATTATTCCATTTCTTAGTTGGACATGAACTTTGCAACCTGGCTCTATCCCTATCTGCCCAGGCTTATTGGGAATCACTCACCTTCACACATTCTGCAGATTTGAAAAAAGGCATTTCATCTCCTTTTGGAAGACTTACTTTTGACCCTGAAATTCACCACTTCCTCAGTTCTGTCATTTTGGCTTATGTACTGCCTTCTATGGGAAACTTCTCCTGAGTCCCCTGCCATTAGTTAATGCTCTCTCTTTCCTCTGGAAATCATGTAAATACTTTTCTGTTTACCTGATGTATTCCTCTATTCCCTAAGTAGGATGTATGTTATTTTGGAATAGGAACAGTTTTTCATTTTGTTTTTTTGTATCCCTTAATACCTAGGACAGGGTCTTGTACATGGTGGGCAGGTGCTTAATATATTCTCATCAGATTTATTTGGATTAAGGTATGTCTTTATTAGAGAGAACAACAAATCCAGAAATTATTGAAATATAGTCATGGAATACAGTCAGAGACATACCCACACCACATACTACTTTGCCTTATTCTCTATACCTAACCCTTTCTGTCTAGGGTTTCCTAGTATAGACTTAGAAACTGGATAAGAAGGAATCTGGGTCACTGAATTTTATCTGAAAAGAGGGTAACACATTTACAAATAAGCCAGGGCTTACTGGAGATTACATATACTAAAACCCTCTTAAGGAATTTATACTCTGAGAATTTTCTCATAGGAAATGTATACAATTTTGTATTCTAACTATGTCTATCATTTACATTTTTCTCCTTTGAATCAGTCAATCAGCAAATATCTACATGTACCTACTGTGTGCCAAAGACTGTGCTACTCATCAGGGGTAAATAGGAAAGAATGATTCTTGCTCTCAGTGAGTTTATATTCTGTCAGCAATTACATGCATGCACATAATTGAATGCAGAGCAATTTAGAAAAGGCATTAGTATTTTCAGAAGTATCAGAAAAGACCTTAATGAGGTTGAACTGATCTTTGAAGAAAACTAGTAATTCTAAGAAGTGGAGATAAGGGGAGAGTGAAGATTCTTGGAACATGGAGAAGCCTGTGCAAAAGTCCAAAGACAGGAAATATTATATATGAGGAAGAACAGATAGACTAGTTTGGGCTAGAACCTAGAGTCCATGAAGGGAATTAGTATATAAATAAATTAGATAGATAGGCTGGAGCCAGATTGTGAAGGGTTCTAAATGCCAAAAAGAAGAGTGTGTATTTTGTCTTAGAAGTAATTGGGAGCCACCGATGCTTCCTTGAAGAGTGGACAGGTAGGTGAGAAAGGCTAACATAATCAGACCATGGTATATTTAACTCCATTTTTCCATCTGCAGCTCTGCTTGGTTTCAACTTCACGGAACTTTGTGGTAGGCACTTCATGATATAAAAGCCCTTCCATGCTTGCCCAACAGTTTTAAGTTTCTCTTAGTCTGTAGTCTTCCTCCATTAGATTATATGCTACTTGAGAACAGGGGCGGGTTCCCCCCCCACTTATTATTTCATCCCAAGTGCTTAAAACAGTGACCAGCACATAGTAGTTGCTTAAAAAATGTCTATTGAATTGAATTTAAGGAATATTATGCCTATGAAATCTTCCTGGTCCCTTCAGTTATTATTAAAGTTCTAGTTAGACAAACATTACTAAAATTATCTAGCTAGCTAATGTTTATTTTGGATGTCTTATACCAAGATTTCACAAGGTAATTTTAGACTTGTTGTATATTAATAGAACCCATAAATGGGCCATTTATGAGTTGGTTGCAATAGCTGGCGCAAATTACAACATGAGCAGAGTTTGGATGTTTATGAAAATAAGCCACAAAAGACACACATACTAATAATATACTGTTTCTGTTGGTAGAGCTGTGAATTGGTCTGACCCTTCTAGAAATTAAGTTAGAATTATTCTAAGAAATTGTTTATAATGTCCATGTCTTCAGGTTTACACCCAATGGAGATCAAAGGTAAGAAAAAGGTTTCTGTACATCTCAAAATATCATAGAAGCAGTTTGGGTAGTAGAAAAGAACTGGAAACAAAATAGACAGTTATGAACTGGAGAATGGATAAGCAAATGATGGTACATGAATATAATGAAATATATAAGAAGGGTGTCCTAATAAGTAAAAAATATGGAAAATTCAGATATGCATGGAGAGACATATGAAATGAGGAAATGATGTACAGTAATAGAGCAATATAAGGAGGCACAATGGATAGAGATTACTCAGCCTCAAGTCAGGGAGACTCATCTTCTGAGTTCAAATTTGATCTCAGACGTTCACTAGCTATCTGATCCTTTGTAAGTCACTCAACCTTGTTTGCTTCAATTTTTTTATTTGGAAAATGAGCTGGAGAAGGAAATGGCAAAGTGCTCTGTTATCTATACCAAAAAAACCCCAAATGGGGTCACAAAGAGTTGGACATGACTCAAAATGACTGGACAACAACAGTACCACAATATAAATGGAAACAACAACAACAAAATAAAAACTGAACACTGTGTGATTATCATGACCAAGCTGGCCCCAAAGGAGAGATAATTCACTCTCTCCCCTTCTGTACAGAGGTAGGAAGAATATGTATAGAATTCTGCATATACTGTCAGACTCATTTGATATGTTGTCTTAATTTTGCTGAACTGTTTTTCCTCCTCTCTTTCTTTTTTTAATCCTTTTTATAAGGAATGATAAGTGGCACCGTGGATAGAGAGCCATGCATAGAGTCAGGAAGACCTCAGTTCAAATCCAGTTTCAGATATTTACTAGTTATGTGACTCTGGACAAATCACTTAAGTCTGTTTGCCTCAGTTTCCTCATTCATAAAATGATCTGGAAAAGGAAATGAAAACTACTCCAGTGTCTTTGCCAGGAAAACTCCAAATGGGGTTACTGAAGAACTTCAAGCAATGATTATCAGTGCAGAAAATAGGTGAGGGATATATGGGGAAAGGAAGGTGATGTAAAAACAAAATATATCAATATAATTGTTTTGTTTTGTTTTTTAAAAAATTCTACAGAGTTGGGCTATAATAATTCACCTTTTTAGCTTCTTTTTGCAGGTATTTCTTGGGGGTGGAAAGTATGATATGTCTGGGGAAAAAGAGAGTTGAGGAGGATAACTGGGGAGTATTAAGCGGGAGTAATGGTCAGTGAATTTGGAGAGTATTACTTGTCCTGGTTTGTACTCTTCCCTAATGGACACTGGCCTTTGTAAACCTATAGACAGCCTTTGTGGGTTGGTGTTGGGAGGATGATATCTAACCATTTTTACTCATATTTTCTAATAACATTCCATCTGTGAATGGAGTGGGACACTAGATTTCCTTTATCTCACTGGGCCAGTATTGTGTCATTTGACAGTATGCACAATTGTGTGACAATAGTGAGATTAATAACATTACTTTAATTGACTGAGAAATGTATTTTTGCTTCAACTGGCAAAATTGTAGAAAGTGTTCACCAGAAAAAAAAGAAAGAAAGAAAAAGAAAAGAAAGGAAGAAAAGGAAATTTAACAATTTCCCTAGAAGGGTAATTCAGCCTTTATTTGAGATCTGTCTGATATAGAGTGTCTCTGTGGATGGTTGGGTCTAGATATTGTTTTAAAATTTGAATGGGTTCTAGTCTTTGCTCCACTGCTAAATCTCTGAACAAGTGATGGTAAGTAAACTATATCACTCATCCATTCTTCCACTTTCCTATCAATAAAAGGGAATATATTTCTCTGAAATAACTCTGATTAGAAAGAGAGAAAAGAACATCGAGTGGGTAGGAATCTGTGGAATTTAAGAGCCAGTTTCTCTATGCCTGGCTCACTGAGTAGAATTTATTTGTTATGTGTATGGGTGCCTTGGTTTTCTAGCTATTAAAAATGGGTGTAAAATTTGCCACTTACCCACCTGTCAGGGATGGTGTGAGAATAAATGAGAATGTCTAAGCCGTATTTCTGCTCCTTGGAAAAAAGGTGCTATATAAATACAAAGTGTTATTTCATTACAAAAAAATACTTGTATGATAACAGCATATGTTAAACTAAATTTCCTTGACCAATTTTTAAAAATACATTTTGATGTTACAATATGGTTGTGTTTATGGTTAGTGTGTGTGTATCCTACTCTCTGTCTTCTATTTTCTCACTAATATGTGGTGATACATATCAAACGTTTAGGAAAAATAAAACTCCTTTAGATCTCCGATGGGAATGTGAGTGTGCAGCGACCATGGACACTTTTCGCATGTTGATGTCAAAGCTATGAAAAAAAGGAAAAGTATCTAAGGAGCAATACAAGACAAAACACACAGTTTGGGTGAATCATCCTTTATTTACCTTGTTTGCCTGGTTACTAGTAGGATAATGTACATGGATAATCAATTCTAGTCTCGAGTATGTATATTCATCATCCCTTGACTTTAAAAATGCTGATGTTTGGGGTATTGCACTCTTGTATATGTGCAACAGAAAAAAGACAAAAAAGCCTGGCTGGCAAGCGTCCCCGCATTGTAGATGCGTGTTGGCTCAAAACCATAGTTTTACCACTTCACAGATTATCCTATGCCTTTGCTTAAAATGAGTCACTGTGTCTAATTGCCACTCTTTATGTTGGTTGGCTTTAAGTATAAGTAAGGTAGGCTACAATGTGTTCCAAATTGGAACATCCTAAAAACAGCTTCTGTGTGTATGATGCTGATTCAGGCTCAGTGGCTCTTAATCTATAGAGCCAGAAATAGCAAGGGGCTAAGATTTTGTCAAGCAAATAAGCCCTGAATTTTTTACGATGGCTATGGAAGGATTTTTTTGCCTAAGCTTGGGTGACACTGAACCAACTAGCCATTACTGTTAGACAACCATGTCTGTTTGGTGAAAAGAATCAGTGAAACTGATTGGTACACTGAATGGACCTGTGAAAAAAAGGATTTATTCCATTAAGCTGTGCTGGGTGGTTATATAGCCTTTTTCTATACAAAGCTAATTTGTATAAGTCAGGTTTCTGTATCCTTCCATGACCTATTATTGTAAAGATCCTTTAGTTTCTGAAGTCAGTATTCCTTTGGGAAGGAAGGGTAGTGCTAAAGGAGTTGTCAAAGACATAGTTATTGAGGGGTGACTAGATGACTCAGTGGAAAAAGAGCTGAACTTAGAGTAGGCAGGTCCTAGGTTCAAATCTAGCTTCAGATACTTCCTAGCTATGTGACTCTGAGCAAGCTGTTTAGCCCCAGTTACGTAGCCCTTCCTGCTCTTTTGCCTTGGAACCAATACTTAATATCGATTCTAAGACAAAGGGTAAGGATAAAAAATAGATAAAGCTGTGGTCATCCTCATGGTCCTGAATTATTGCAATCAAATTCTTCTGGTCAGCCAGCTAACATTTTTTAAGTGCCTAGTCTGTGTTGGGCTCTGTGCTCATCACTGGTGAGGTCTATATCTTAGGCAAGTTCCCTGAGGCAGGGATTGCTTCACTTTATCAGGGTGTCCTCAGTGCCTGGCACTATCTAATAAATATATAAGAATTGGCTACTTGGATAGTGGACAACTTGGCCACATGGAAGGCACATAAGACCATAGTTCCAAATTGCCTTCCAGAATGGTTGGATCAGTTCACAACTGCACCAGCAATGCATTAATGTCCCAATTTTGCCACATCCTCTCCAACATTCATTACTTTCCTTCTATCATTTTAGCCAATCTGCAAGGTGTGAGGTGATATCTCAGAATTGTTTTGATTTGCATTTCTCTAATTATTAGAGATTTAGAACACTTTCTCATGTACTTATTGACACTTTTGATTTCTTTATCTAAAAATTGCCTATTCATGTCCCTTGCCCATTTATCAATTGGGGAATGGCTTGATTTTTTATATTTTTTTTATATAATTGCTTTAACTCCTTGCATATTTGAGTAATTAGACCCCTGTCAGAGTTTTTTGTTATAAAGATTTTTTTCCCAATTTGTTTTTTTCCCTTCTGATTTTGGCTGTATTGTTTTTGTTTGTACAAAAGCTTTTTAGTTTGATATAATAAAAATCATTTATTTTACATTTTTTAATTTTCTCTAACTCTTGCTTGGTTTTAAAATCTTTCCTTTCCCAGAGATCTGGCAAGTATACTATTCTGTATTTGCTTAATTTATTTATAGTTTCCCTCTTTATATTCAAGTCATTCACCCATTCTGAATTTATCTTGGTGTAGAGTGTGAGATGTTGGTCTAAACATAATTTCTCCCATATTGTTTTCAAAATTTCCCAGCAGTTTTTGTCAAATGGGTTTTTGTCCCAAAAGTTGGCTCTTTGAGTTTATCTTGTCTTGCTGACATCATTTACCCGAGTCTATTCCATTGATCCTCCCTTCTGTCTCTTAGCCAGTACCATATTGTTTTGATGGCTGCTGCTTTATAGTATATCTGGTACTGCTAGGCCCCCTTCCTTCACATTTTTTTCATTATTTCTCTTGATATTCTTGATCTTTTGTTATTCCAAATGAACTTTATTATAGTTTTTTTCTAATTCAGTAAAAAAGTATTTTGGTAGTTTCATAGGTATGGCACTAAATAGGTAAATTAATTTGGGTAGAATGGTCATTTTTATTATGTTAGCTCGTCCTACCCATGAGCAATCAATGATTTTGCAATTGTTTAGATCTAGTTTTAATTGTTTGGAAAGTGTTTTGTAGTTGTTTTTGTATAATTCCTGTGTTTGTTTTGGTAGATAGATTCCTAAGTATTTTATGCTGTCTAGGGTGATTTTAAATGGTGTTTCTCTTTCTACCTCTTGCTGCTGTGATGTGTTGGAAATATATAGAAATGCTGATGATTTAAGTGCATTTATTTTGTATCCTGCCACTTTGCTAAAGTTGTTGATTATTTCTACCAGCCTCTTAGTTGATTCTCTAGGATTTTTTAAGTATACCATCATATCGTCTGCAAAGAGTGATAGCTTAGTCTCCTCATTGCCTATTTTGATACCTTCAATTTCTTTTTCTTCTCTAATTGCTACTGATAGTGTTTCTAGTACAATGTTAAATAATAGAGGTGATAATGGACATCCTTGTTTCACTCCTATCTTATTGGGAAGGCTTCTAATTTATCCCCATTGCATATGATGCTTTTTGATGGTTTTAGGTATATACTGTTTATTATTTTTAGGAAAGGTACTTCTATTCCTATACTTTCCAGGGTTTTCAATAGGAATGGGTGCTGTATTTTGTCAAAGGCTTTTTCAGCATCTATTAAGATAATCATGTGATTTTTGTTTGTTAGATTGTAGATATAGTCAATTATGTGGGTGGTTTTCCTAATGTTGAACCATCCTTGCATTCCTGGTATGAATCCCACCTGATCATGGTGCATGATCCTCTTGATCACTTGCTGGAATCTCTTTGTTAGTATTCTATTTAAGATTTTTGAATCTATGTTCATTAGGGAAATTAGTCCGTAGTTTTCTTTCTCTGTTTTTGATCTACCTGGCTTTGGAATCAGTACCATATTTGTGCCATAAAAGGAATTTGGCAGGGCTCTTTCTTTGCTTATAGTATCAAATAGTTTGTATAGTATTGGGATTAGTTGCTCTTTCAATGTCTGACAGAATTCACTTGTGAATCCATCAGGTCCTGGCAATTTTTTCTTAGGGAGTTCTTTGATGGCTTGTTCAATTTCTTTTTCTGATATGGGATAATTTAGGTATTCTATTTCTTCTGCATTTAATCTATGCAATTTATATTTTTGTAAATATTCATCCATATCTCCTAAATTGCTATATTTATTGCCATATAATTGGGCAAAATAGTTTTTAATGATTGCCTTAGTTTCCCCTTCATTAGAGGTGAAGTCTCCCTTTTCATCTTTGATACTGTCAATTTGGTTTTCTTCTTTCCCTTTGTTTATTAGATTGACCAGTACTTTGTCTATTTTATCTGTTTTTTCAAAATACCAGCTTTTAGTCTTATTTATTAATTCAATAGTTCTTTTACTTTCGATTTTACTAATTTCTCCCTTGATTTTTAGTATTTCTAATTTAGTTTTCATCTGGGGATTTTTAATTTGCTTGCTTTCTAATTTTTTAAGTTGCATGCCCAATTCATTAATCTCTACCCTTCCTAATTTGTTAATATATGCACTCAAGGATATAAATTTCCCCCTGAGTACTGCCTTGGATGCATTGAGTACTGCCTTGGCTGCATCCCACAGAGTTTGGTAGGATGTCTCATCATTGTCATTCTCTTCAATGAAATTATTGATTGTTTCTATGATTTCTTCTTTGACTAGCTGGTTTTGGAGAATCATATTGTTTAATTTCCAATTAGTTTTTGATTTGCCTGTCCAGGTGCCCTTACTGATTATTATTTTTATTGCATTATGATCTGAGAAGGTTACATTTATTATTTCTGCTCTTTTGCATTTGTTTGCAATGATTCTATGCCCTATAACATGGTCAATCTTTGTGAATGTGCCATGTGCAGCTGAAAAGAAGCTGTATTCCTTTTTGTCCCTATTTATTTTTCTCCACATATCTATTAAATCTAATTTTTCTAGGACTTCATTCACCTCTCTTATCTCTTTCTTATTTATTTTTTGGTTTGATTTATCTAGACCTGAAAGAGGAATATTTAGATCTCCCACTAGTATGGTTTTACTATTTATTTCCTTCTTGAGCTCTGCCAGTTTCTCTTTTACAAATTTGGATGCTTTGCCATTTGATGCATACATATTGAACAATGTTATTTCCTCATTGTCTATACTGCCTTTAATCAGGATATTATTACCTTCCCTGTCTTTTTTAATCATATCTATTTTTACTTTGTCTTTGTCAGAAATCATGATTGCCCCTCCTGCCTTTTTTTTCTCATTTGAAGCCCAAAAGATTTTGCTCAAGCCCTTTACCTTAAACTTGTGTATGTCCACCCGCCTCATATGTGTTTCTTGTAGACAACATATGGTAGGATTTTGGTTTCTTATCCACTCTGCTATTTGCTTCCGTTTTATGAGCGAGTTCATCCCATTCACATTCAGAGTTATAATTATCAATTGTGTATTTGCCAACATTTTGGCATCCTCTCCTAGTTCTACCTCTTCTTCTTACACTATTTCCTTTTAAACCAGTGGTTTTCTTTAAGCAAGTAACCCTTGTCCCCTCCCTTGATTTACTTCCCTTTCTACCCCCTCTCTTATTATTCCCTTCTTTTTATTTTTAAGGCCTGATTAACTCCCTCCCCCCCTTTTTTGAACTCCCCACTCCCCTGCTCCCCTTGGTTTATGCCTTCTGACTTTCTCAGTAGGGTTAGATAGTGTTTTATATCCCAATGGATATAGCTACTCTTCCCTCTCAAGGTTAATTACACTGAGGGTAAGGTTTAAATATTACCTCTTAATGCTCTCTTCCTCTCCTCATAATAGTATCCATCCCTTCCCCTTCCCATGCCCTCTTTGTGTGTAATAGAATATCCTATTTTTCTTATTCATTCAAGTTTCTCTTGGTGTCCTCTGCTATTTACCCACCCCCCCCACTTTCACACCCCCATATCATCTTAGACCAGTTAGTATTCCAACCTCTCCCTATGAATAATTCTTCTAATTACTATAATAGTGAATACTATAATAGTGAATAGAGTTCCTTACAGAGAATTATACATAACATTTCTACACATATGAATACCAATAATTAGATCATATTGAAGCCCTTAAAGAGTCAAATTTAAAAAATTATGAGTTTTCTTAATTTCCCTTCTGTTTCTTATTTACCTTTTCATGTTTCTCTTGATTTTTGTGGTTGGATATCAAACTTTCCAGCTAGTCCTGGTCTTTTCTGTGCAAATATTTGGAAATCTTCTATCTTGTTGAATGCCCAAACTTTCCCCTGGAAGTATATAGTCAGTTTTGATGGGTAGGTGATCCTTGGTTGTAGACCTAGTTCTCTTGCCTTTCTGAATATCATATTCCAAGCCTAGTGTTCTTTTAGTGTGGAGGCTGCGAGATCCTGTGTGATCCTGATTGGTGCTCCTTGATATCTGAATTGTCTCTTTTTGGCTTCTTGTAAGATTTTTTTCTTTTACTTGGAAGGTGTTGAATTTGGCTTTTATATTCCTGGGGGTTGTCTTTTCAGGGTCTAGTGTAGAGGGTGATCTATAGATTCTTTCAATGTCTACATTGCCCTCTTGTTGTAGAACTTCAGGGCAGTTTTTCGGAATAATTTCTTTTAGAATGGAGCCCAAATTTCTATTAATTTCTGCTTTTTCAGGAAGACCAATTATTCTCAAATTGTCTCTTCTAGACCTGTTTTCTATATCTGTCAATTTCTCATTGAGATATTTCATGTTTCTTTGTATTTTATCCGTCTTTTGACTTTGTTTTATTTGTTCTTGTTGTCTTGAGAGATCATTGGCTTCTACTTGCCCAATTCTTGCCTTTAGAGACTGGTTTTCTGCTATAAGCTTTTGATCTTCCTTTTTGATTTGTTCTATCCTGTTTTCCTGCTGTTTGATTTTGGTCTCCAATTTGCTTATCAATTCTTTTGATTTGGGGGCATCTTTTTCAAATTGCCCAATTCTAGCCTTTAGAGACTGGTTTTCCTTTTCAATCTGGTTATTTCTGGTCTTCAATTTACTTGCCTCACTTTCCAATTGCAAAATTCTGCCTTTTAAACTGTTATTTTCTTGCCAGATCTCTTCCATCTTTCTCATAATCTCAGATTTGAACTCTTCAAGACCTTGTGACCCATTTTCATTTTTGGGGGAAGGTTTGGATATGGTTATTTGTTCTCCTCTGCTGTTTGCTTCGTTGTCTGGATTTTTTTTTTGTGTAAAAGTTGTCGAGTGTTAAAGGTTTCTTCTTCATCTTTCTCTTCTTGGATTCCTGAGTTTGGCTTGCCATTGTGAGCTGCGTGCCCTCTCAGCTTTATCCTCATGCACAGGGTCTGTCTGTGCTCTTTAGGCTCCTGAGATCTTGAGTCTAGTTGTTCTCAAGATCAAGCCTCCTGGTGGTCCCCTTGCTTGTTCTTCTGCCTGAACCTCCTTTAACAGTCTCAGGGTGCTGCTTCCGCAGTCGTGCACCCCTCTGCTCTGGGTCCCCACTCAAGGTTCATGTCTGTGCTTAGGATCCGCACCTGCACTCAGGATCTGTGTCTGCACCTGCACTCAGGGTCTGTGTTCCAAGTCTGCGTGTTCTTTAGCCTCTTGGGGTATTAAGTCTTGCTGCTCTCAGGAGCAGGCCCTGGAGCTGCCAATGATTTAATGGGTGCTCCAAACTTGCTCTAACTCTTGTGTGCTGGCTTTGGCACTGTAGGTGGTGCGGGGTAGGTGGGTTGCTCAGCTTTCATTTTAGTAGAGCTATTTCACCTCCTTATAGCATGGAAATGCCCCAATCCCACGTACCTTCAATGCTGCATCCTGTTGTGGGGTCCCTTTGTTCATCTGGATTTGTTTTTATGTCTTCTTGAGGAGTCCTATATGTGTGGGTTAGGAGAGGTCAAGCAGCTGCTTTTTACTGTGCCACCATCTTAACCTGGAAGCCCTTTATTTCCATGGATTGCTTTTGATGAGTATCCATTTGTATCTCAGATATCTAATCATCCCCTGAATTGCACAGCTCACCCTCTTTGTCTTCGAAGTATAACACATCAGCCCATTCCTGCATCCCTGGTCACATGCTAGCACATCATTCCGTCACCCCATCTCTCGTCATATAGTCCCTGTTGTCAAAAATGTATAAGAATCCTAAACTCCAACTCTTTGAGGAGGCACCTGCCTCCCAGTCATTCAACTTGTCTTCAACTTAATAAATTTCTCATTTTTAAAGATGATCATTAGCGTCTGTCATTCTTGAGGAATCATCCTTTCTCAGTCTGGGTTTTTAGCTGAAGTTCTCCCACAATAGGTACCTAGCTTTTTCTTGCTGTCTTCTACAGTTGTATTAGAACCACATATGAACCTCATAAAGCAATAATAATAATCACATCTACTTATATAGTACTTTAATTTTTTTGAAAGCACTTTGCATACACTTGCTAATTTGAGCCTCATGGTAACTCTGTGAAGTATATATTATACAATATAATTTCCCCCCACCCCATTTTACAGATGAGGGAATTGGGGCTCAGGTTAAATGACTTGTCTGTGGACTCTTAGGAACTGTTAGAGGTGGATTTCGAACCCATCTTCTTGATGGCAAAATGACTAGTTAAGTTCTAATACCAAGTGGCTAGGTTTCTATCTTCAGGTATTTTTGTTAGAGCAAATGCAGCAGGCAATCCTACATAAAATCCAAGTATGACATTTAAAAGAAGACATATGATACTTAAAAGTATTATTGTTTTACATGACAGATTTTCTTTTATCTAAATGTAAATTTCAGGGTTTTTTATGATTTGGGATATAGGAGCAGAGAAGGCATAGGAATGACAGATGAAGATCATGATGATTTAGAGAGATAATGACCTCATGTTTTGAATTTCTCTTGTTTTATAATAAACTAAACTCATATTTAAGAAAATATTAATCTTGATGTCATTTTTAATGCAGCACTTTGATACTCACATTTTAAAATCTTGAGAAGCAATATCCTAAAGTTGAAACAGGTAGATTTATGACTAAATGGAAAATGACTCTTTGATCTATAAAAGTAAGATGAGACACTCTTCACGTTTGAGAGAATAAAGTAAGTTTTTTTTTACCCTTTGAAAAAATGAGAGTAGGAGGTGCCTCAAAAGATTCTGGTACCTCCAAGCTTCTGGTAAGAATTAAGACACTTTTGAAATAGAAATTCTGGCAATATTTACCCATGTTTCTAATCTAGAGAATGGACATTTTTGGAAAGGCAGCCAACATTAGTAAATTAGATATTTTCCTCTTAAGAATTTGGCAAACAAAAAATGCTTTGTTTTCAAACTAATGTCACACTGGGGTTATATTTTAACACACCAAAAAGGTCTATTTGCATAAAACTAGGGGGACATTTTAATGGATTTTCTGCAATTACTGAAAAGGCTACAGGGTCAATCTCTTTTCTCACCTTACTTTAATTTTGTTTCATACTTTTTTTGTCCTTTGGGAGGGTACTTATCATCACCTATACGTAGAAAGGAATAGGTGTGAATTCCAAGCTGACTGTCAATGCTTAAACGTTACTGAAATTTCAGAAACGTGCCAAAATACCTTTAAAAGGTGTTTGTTTTTAGCAGAAAGCTGTCTGAGTGTTATGAAGAGTTCAGGGAAATTTTTTTTGGTAAAGTCTAGGAAAGAGACATTTTCCATTTCTAAAATATTAAATGGCAAACCAATAGGGATGGTTTTTAAAAATACATTTGATCCTATAGTTGCAAAAACACAACCATATGAAATAGTCATTGCTTTTGTTTGCTTTGATGATTTAAAAATAAGAAATGTACTGCAGTCTTTTGCTGCCTATCCTTTATATTTTTATTAACCTTTAAAATGTCTGTAGTCTGGATTACTGAGAGATTGTAGAATGCTACCATTTCTACTTATAGATACTGGATGAAAAGATATTGTTATTAAAAATATGGACTTTTCTTTCAGTGAGAAAGTTGGTATCACTGAAAGCACTGAATTTTCTAAATGTAATACAGTCCTGGTTCTTCCTCCAAACAGGACCCAAACCATAATCCAGCTGTATACCTATCAATGATTAATATATGTTTGTGTACACACACACACACACACATATATATACATATATATGATAATAACGTGATCAATGATTTTACCATTCATTTGGTATCTTTCCTATTTTCAAGTAGAAGAATTAAGGTGATAGAGTCTAGGGATAGACCAATATCTCATACCATATACCAAGATAAGGTCAATGTGAGTAATTGATTTAGACATAAAGGGCAATACAATAAGCAAATTAGGAGAGCATGGAATAGGTTACCTGTCAGATCTATGGATAAGGGAAGAATTTAGGACCAAACAAGAGATAGAAAACATTATAGGATATGAATAGATAATTTTGATTATGTTAAATTTAAAAGGTTTTGTACAAATAAATCCAATGTAACCAAAATTAAAAGGAAAGCACAAAGCTGGGGAAAAATTTCACAGCAAGTATCTCTGATAAAAATCTAATTTCTCAAGTTTATTCAGAACTATGTCAAATTGATAAAAATAACAATTCTCAAAATGATGAATGATTAAAGCATATGAATAGGCAGTTTTCAGATGAAGAAACCCAAGCCATCTATAGTTATATATAAAATGATTCACTCGAGAAATGAAAATTTAAAAAAAAACTCTGAGGTATCACCTAACACCTATCAGATTGGTCAATATGACATAAAACGAAAATAATAAATGCTGGAGGGGATGAGGGAAAATTGGGACACTAATGAACTATTGGTGGAGTTGTAATCTGATCAAACCATTCTTAATAGCAATTTGGAATTATACTCAAGTGGCTCTAAAACTGTAGATACCCTTTAATCCAGCAATACCACTACTACATCTATCTCCCAAAGAAATAAAAAAATGGAAGAGGATCTATTTGTACAAAAACATTTATTGCAGTTCTTTTTGTGATAACAAAAATTGGAAAATGAAAGATTGTTCATTAATTGTGGAATGCCTGGACAAATTGTAGTATATGATTGTGAAGGAATACTATTATCTTATAAGAAATGATGAACAAGATGATTTTGGAAAAATCTAGAAAGACTTACATGAACTGATGCAAAGTAAAGTGAGCAGAACCAGGAGAACATTGCACAGCCAATATTTTTTGATGAACAACTGTGAATGACCTGGTTATTTCAGCAACGCAGTGATCTAAGACAATTCCAGAGACTGATGGTGAAAAATGTCATCTATTTTCAGAGAAAGAACTATTGAAGTCTTAAAGAAGATCAAAACATGCTATATTTTACTTTCTTCTTTTTTTCTTTAATTTAAGATCTCTTCTATAAAAGGACTAATGTTGGACAATATTTTATATGATCTCACACCTAAAATCTATCATCACATTGTTTACCATCTCATGAAGGGTGGGAGGAGAGATGACAAGGTAGAGGCAAAGAGGTTAGCAAGGAGGGAGAGAATTTGGGCTCAAAATTTAAGAAATGAATATTTTAAAATTGTTTTTACATGTAAATTGGAAAAAGAAAATATTAGAAAAAGAAAAAAACAAATAGAAGATTCAATTCCTCAGTTGCTTCAAAATTTTGTCTCCTTCAACATGGATTTTTTTTCTTAGTATCCTTGACCCAGGATAGCTACTTTTTTCCATTTTTGTGTTCTTTAGTTACCATTTATACTTCATCATCCACATTAATGAAGGAAATATTACAATCCAAATGTCAATGACCCATAGTCATGGATGAAGCAAAAGTCATAGAAATCCCGAGAGATATTCTATTTTTTGTGTTTCATTATTTCATTAAGTATTTCAGATACTTAAGATAGTCTAGTCTCAGACGACAAATCTTGAATCAGTGGCTGGGAATGGAAAAGTCGCAGACCAAAGTATGATGTAAAGAAATATTTTCTAAACATTAGTGTTATCCAAAGGTAGGATTATTGAGTTTCCCTTCTGTTATGATCTTCAAAAATGAATGATGACTGTGGAATGTTATGAAAAGGATTCATAATTAGGCATAGGTTGGGCTAAATAGCTCTAGAAGTCTTTCCACCTCTGAGATTTTGTGAATTAGGTTTTACCTTAAGCTTTCCGCAAATTTGTTTTTCCTCCACTGCTTCTTCTGGTTGTATGAGTTGATTTTGCTCATAATCTCTGACCATCTTCCTCAATTAGTTTTTGGAAATGGGATCATGTTCCACAGAAGTGTTGACTCTGGCTGCCATGTTTCTCTACTTGGCAAAAAGAGAAGAAACATTGATGTGTAATCATATAAGAACTCTCAGAGATCATTGAGTTCAAACACTATCCAAATAATAAATCCTGATCACAGTATCCCTGGTAAGTAATTATCTACCATCTGCTTGAAGTTCTCTAGTGACAGGAAAAGTCTATCTCCCTAAGTAGCCTATTCCATTTTACAAATAACTAATTAGTAAATTTGTCTTTATGTTGAGCCAAAATTTGCCTGCCTATAATTTCTATTTGTTCATCATTATTGAATCTTCCATGACAAAGCAGAAAAGCTCTAATCTTAATTTCTAATAAGTTTTCTTAATACATTTGACAACATACCTCCTAAATCTCTGTTTCTTCAAGTTAAGCATCACTGGGTCCTCTAGCTAATAAAAATGCTATGGTTTCATGGTTTTCCTCTTTCTTGTTGTGGTCAAGAAATAAGAAGTAAGAGACTGTGTTAAAACCAAGGAATGACTGAATGAATTATGGTATAGTTATACAATGGAATATCATTGTTCCTTAAGAAATATGATGATGGAAAAACCAGAAAGACACCTATGAAATGATGTATAATGAAATGAACAGAAGCAGGAGAATAATTTACACAATGACAACCTTTTGAAAAACAACTATTAAGCATTCAAGAACTTTGATAAATGCAATGAATAATAATAATTCTATTGATAATGAAGCATACTACAATTTCCTGATAAATGATAGACTCCAGGCAGACATTTTTTTCAAATGACCAATGCATGAGGTTTTTTTGCTTGATTATGTTTATTTGTTACAACAGTTCAGATATTTTTACTTTTTTTCAGTTGATGAGAGAGATAAAAAAGCGTATTTGTTAATTGGGTTGGGAAAAGAATGTGTATTAATTGCAAATGATGAAATTTTGAATATCCTCACCATCCTATGCACCATTCTTGGAACATATTCCACTTGTCATTGTCCTTTCTGAAATGTAGCACCCACAAATCAGGTAAAATACTCTGGTCAAAATGTGTTTCCCTTTTAACAGACTAACATTTATTTTCTGGATGCTGTACTTTTATTAATTTAACCTTTGATTGTATAAAGTATTTTTTCCCAGCAAGGATAGCCAATCAATCATTGGCAAACCACTGTACTAAAAACCAGGAGGAGACAATCCCTGTCCTCAAGGAGATTATAATCAAATGGGGAAGACAATATAAAAGTATACATCCATTTGCTATGAAGTTAAGAGATGGTAGTTCTGAGAGGGGCATTAAGAGCTGAATGAATCAGAATCACATATGAGATATCACTAAATTTTGGAGTAAACCAAGAAGTAAAGGTGAGTAGGGAGTGAATTCTAATTACAGGAGAGAGAAAAAGCCTGGAAATGAGAAGTTGAGAGTCATATATGTAATAGCAAATAGGTTTAGGTTTACATTTGATACCTGTTACAGTTAAAAAATAAAACTGAGTATCATCCTGACAAGGGATTCATTTGGCAGTTGCAAAAAAAACCCAACACACACAAACAGGTTCAGGGCTCTCAGTAGCCAAGAACCCAAAATCTTAGTTTTTATTCAGTTAAAATACAGTATGAAGGAAATGAAAAACAGGACAAAAAGGTTATGATACTTGGTTTCATTTTGGAGGAGGCTATCTATAGACAATGAAGTGAGACTGAGTGTTGGCTGGGGGGGATTGGGAGACAATCAGACACTGAGGAGAGAAGGAAAAAGGGGTAGTTTGTGACATTCTTTAAGCTGAGTGATTTGGTGGATGGGAAGTAATATTGTGATGGGGAGTAATATTGTGATTTCTCTAAACTCAGATGTTGTTAGGACATCAATTCACAAATGGTGGATAAAGGCAAAATGGAGTCACTAATGCTATTTCAATTTTACATCTTAGCAATAGTAAGAAGCCTCTGAAGTTTATTGATTAGGGGAGAGGAATGTTTAGAATGGTGCTTCAGGAAAATCATGTTGATGGTTATATGGAGGATGCATTGAAGAGGCAAAGATTTGAGATGAGGAAACCAATCAGAAAGCTATTGAAATCTGGGATGGGAGAATGGAATGAGGGAGAAAGAACTGGTCTTTTGGAACATCTAAAATCTAGGAGGTTTCTATATAATTAGCAAGATAAAACAGAAAAGTTCCAAGCACTTTACATTATACTGCTGATTCATGCTGAATTTATAGTCCTCTATACTAGTTGTCACCAAACTTCTTTGATCACATGACTTATCAGTAGAAGAAAAAAAAATTAGTATGCCCCTAAAATGTATTATTTATAAATTAAATACCTGTGTAATGAAGGTCATCTCATGGGACATATTAAGTTACTCTTCCTACTTTGGGTTAACCATATGAACATTTAGGATCAAAACCATTCATGTGTGACTCATATAATGGCACCTGATCAGAAACAGTTGCTAACTCAATGGATATTTTTATAAGAGTGTTTTCATTGTTAAAACACTCTTGGGGGCAGCTGGGTAGCTCAGTGGAGTGAGAGCCAGGCCTAGAGACGGGAGGTCCTAGGTTCAAACCCGGCCTCAGCCACTTCCCAGCTGTGTGACCCTGGGCAAGTCACTTGACCCCCATTGCCCACCCTTACCAATCTTCCACCTATGAGACAATACACCGAAGTACAAGGGTTTAAAAAAAAAAAAAAAAGATTAAAAAAAAAAAAAAAACACTCTTCACTTCCAGTTAATAATCCTATTTCCTATTCCTCATTGCCTATTCCATTGTTCCTAGTCCTCTCAACTGATTCACTCCTGCCTGAAGTCTCATGCAAGATCTACTTATACCTTCTACTGTGCTCTATGGTATGCTTGTTCCATAGGGTAACACAATTGCTTTTATCTTATTTTCCCTTTCTTACTCCTATCTTTTTGTACCTTCTGAGACCTTGCTCTCCTATGATGAAACAACTTCCTTGGTCATTCTCTCTAGTGCTAGTTGCACTGCCACTCATCCCCCTTAACTAGTCACTTGGTTGTGGTGGAGGAATCATAACAATCCTAACTTCCCATTGTTATTTCCAGGATTTCCTTCTATCAATATCACTCAGCAACTTTTCTTCTGGTGAGGATCACTGAATCATATTGAACATTCAATCAAGATTTTATTAGCTTTTATCTACTGACCTGACGGATACTCGCCTTCCTCTATTAATGAGGTCAGGGTAGTGCTCACAGTCTTTCTTTCCTCCCCAATTCTTGTTTTCATACTAAAGGACACCAATATATGTAGTGTTAGTGCCCCAAACACTCTAACCTCCTAATTTGTCAATTTAGTTATTTCTCCTGACTACTTCTCCACTCAACCTTGTTGTTTAGTCACTTCAGTAGTATTTGATGCTTCATTACCACCATTTTCTTCTTCAGCTCATTTTACAAAAGAAGAAACTGAGGCAAAGAGGAATAAGTGATTTGCTAGTAAGTGTCTGAGGCCAGATTTGAACTCAGGAAATGTATTCTTCCTGACTCCAGGCCTGGAAATCTATCCATTGCTCCACTTAGCTGCCTCTCTACCCTGCCTCAACCACACACAAATATGATTATAACTTTGTTCTTGCCATTAATCCACAAGTGTCCCAATTCCATGTTCATGAACTCTGAAATTCCTTTATTTGTTGTCATAATTTTTTACCATTCCATTTCCCTCTTTTTCTTATAATCCTTATAATTCTTTTCTTTAATTTCATCATAACTTCAGATACTTCTACCCCTTAGTACATTCTCTGGACATAATCTCTTCCCCATCCTTACCTCTTCCGTGAGCCTGTTGTATTCTATAATATTATCTTCTCCCAAGTTCCTTACTCCTTATCTTATTGCCTATCTTGTCTCATCAAGTTCTAGCCACGATTATTCCCAGCATCTGGTGGCTTTTCTTTCTTTTCATGTGCTACCAAAGGAAATGGGGAGAAAATGACAGAATTTTGCTGAATGGATCCACTACAAATTTGTTACTTAATCTCAGCTAGATCCTGGTTGTATCAAGGAAATCCATTTGCTTTTCTTTTACCAGTTCAATAACCCACTCACCATAGTGGCTTTTCCAGATCTTTTCATTCTTCCTCAAACCTTTCATGACTCCTCTTCTCCCTCTCCATTCAGCTGAAATCTTGGTTTCATATTCACTAGAAGAAACTGAGGCCATTCACCAAGGGCTCTCTCCTCTCCCCCTCTCATCTCATATTATCCATATGCCTTCGCCCATAATCTCCTCCTTCACTATTGTCTCCAGGAAGAGGTGCCTAACCACTCCCTATAGGAACAAATCCTCTTCAGCAAATCCCTAGCACTTGATAGGTGCTTAATAAATACTTCATGACTCATCAGGTTGATTTGAGCCACTTCTTATAAAAGGGTGGGAAAGACATGATTTGTTTCCTCACTCATCCTCACTACTTTTTAATTGTGAGCACATTTAGCATAAGTAAGCTGGGTTTTGTGTTTTATTTTTCTATCCTATTCATACATGAAGGAGTAAATACCTGGAGATGGATGTGTTCAGACTGGGAGGTGACTTTGTGAATCTGGGAGGAATGAAGTCTTGGATCTCATTGGGTTGGAGCCAACTTGCAACAAGAGGGTTAGTCTTAGGCAACCATTCTAGTACTCTTAAAGGATATGATCACAAACAAGGGTATAAGTCCAAGTTTGGTGGTTTTACCTAATCAAGAGTCCTATGAATTGCCTTTAGTCCCAGTGAAGTTTGTGTCAGACTCTTGAGAGAGTCTCTTACTCAGCTCTTACTAAATCCTGTTTTCAGTTGTTCTGTTAATTCATGCTTCATTTCTTAAGTCAGTTAGCATTTCTTTTGTATGTAGGAAATAATACTTTTCCCATAACTGATTTACATTGTACATTGAATACTTTCCTACTACTCTTTAGAGTGACCTAGACATAAGCCAGAACCTAAGCTTTAAATAATTTGTCCCTTGGGCCTTTGGTAGAAGGTTTAATGAGCTGAACAGTGTGAGAAAAGGCAGCTTAAGCCCTATCATTAGAGCCTAGAGTCCCCTAGGACTAAACCTCATAGAAATCACTTGCATAAGCCCACAGCATAGGTGTCATTTCGAGAGGGGGAGTGGGTGCAGTGCTCTAACCCACTGGGCCAAACAGAGGGGTTTTTTAAAATATTATTTGTATCCTATTATACTAATAATTATATATTATAAAACTAAGACAAGAATAAAAATGAAAAAATGATGAAATAAATAAATGATATTTTATCTCAGAGTCAATAGGGAGCATTGGAATATACTGAGTGGGAGGGGGTGACAGCAGTCCATTTTAGGAAAATCACTTTGGCAGCTGTTTGGAGGATAGATTGGAAAGAGGAGAGACTTGATTGAAGCAGATCAAATAAGAAGCTATTACTCTATAATTGAGACTAGAGGTGATAGGACCTGAACTATATGGTGACTTTGTCAGTGGAGAGAGGAATAGATGTGAGAAATGTGCAGGTAACAAGAGCATCTGGTGACTAATTGGAAAAAGACAAAGGGAGACATGACAATGAAGTTTTGACCCTGGAGAGACAGGACTGTTAGTTGCATCCTCTATAGTAAGAAGGAAATCTCAACAAAGAATGGGTTTGGTGGGAAAGTCAATGGATGAGATAGATGATGTAGAACACAGCCCATTGTGCATGCTTACTCATCCTGCGTGACTTACTACATCCCACCCAAAACAAAAAAAGGAGGAAGGGGCAAACACCATCCTGGAGCTCAGAGCCTACCCTTTGAAACCACCTTCTGTAATCACAAGGTAATGAAGATGAGGAGAAAGACATAGTTATACTGAGAGGGAAGAGGAATTTTTTAAATGTACCTGTGAATGTCTGAAGAAATTAGATAATAATTGGCATAAGCTACCAATACTGTCCCCAAATGGGAAGAGGTTCTGAGGAATGGGAATATATCATGGGGAAAAGGAGTATTTTGGAAGATAAGAATAGGTATGATTATGTTGGAGAAAAGCCTGATAGTTCACCATCATGAGGGTGGTTTGGATGCAATTCACTTTCCCACCCTCCACTTGGTTGATTACATCCCTTGGGGTCAAACTATTGTCCCCCAGTGAACTCTGGACCTTAACTTGGAGATTGCCCTTCTCCTTTTAGATTTACTAAATGAACTACTTTCAAGTCACATCCCCTCCACTTAGCATTTATTTATGGCTTTTATAACCTGTGTGGGACTTTCTATTTATTCCTATTAAATTTCTTGTTAGATTTAGCCCATCATTCTGCCTTGTCAAGACCATTTTAGATCTTGATTCTGTCATTAGATATTTTAACTGTCCCTTCCAGCTCTATGCCATCCAAAAATCTAGCAAGTATGTCCTCCAACCCATTTCTTATAATTGAGAACTGTTAACATGATAACATCATGTTGGGGTCAGGTTATATTTGTCAAAGAATTTAGAAAAAGAATTGGAAACTGGAAATTTTTGAATGATATAAGAAGTAATATGAACCCTCAACACTAATGTTAATTGGTTCTCTGGAAATAAGTTTTTAGGTAAAATAATGGTAAAAGCATAGCTAGTTAGTTCTTTAGTAACAATGCTATATGCAGTCAGAAATAGAGCTAGTGATATGTCAAAAATCTAGTAAATAAAATGCCAAATAATCAAGCGGATCTATTCTGTGAACCTCTTGTTTGTGTCCTACTTTTCAGTAAATTCACTACCTCCAATTACATTGGCTTCTAAGAGGCGTAGTGGGAAGAGTACTGAGCCTGAAGTCAGGAAAACCTGAGTTAAAATCCAGCCTCAGACACTTATGAGCTGTGTGACCCCGGAGAAGTCACTTAATGGTTGCCTGACTCCAGTTTCTTTATCTATAAAATGGAGATAATAGTAGCACCTACCTCTAAGAGTTGTTTGGAAAATCAAATGAGATAATATTTGTAAAAGATTTAGCACAGTAATTGGCACATAATAGATAATAAATCCTTCCTTCATTCCTTTGTTCCTCCCCTTCTTCTTCCTATCCTTCCTTCCTTCTCTCCTTCTCTCCCTCTTCCTTCCTTCCTTCCTCTCTCCCTCCCTCTGTCATTCCTCCCTTCCTCCCTCCCTCCCTCTGTCATTCCTCCCTTCCTCCCTCCCTCCCTCCCTTCCTTCCATCCTTCCTCCTTTCCTTTCCTTCCTTCCTTCCTTCCTTCCTTCCTTCCTTCCTTCCTTCTTTCCTTTCTTCCTTCCTTCTTCCTTCTTCCTTCTTTCCTTCCCGCTTCACCAGCAATTAATGAGCAGAACTCAGTTCATTGGTCAAAATGATGTCTTTATATCTGTATTTATGAAGAGACAGTACCATGCTGGAAGAGAGCATTTAAAACAGTGTTTTGCAAATAAATAACATTTTTAAAATAACTTATAATCAACAAACAATAAGGGTGGAAGGCTCCCTATTCCCTTCTAATACCTTCATCAAGAATGCCCTGCTGAATTTGTATTTTATTTTCAGAAAAATATGTATATAGATAGGAAAGAAGGCACAGAGTTTGGTAATTATTGATATTCCTTTATTTACATGTGTTTGAGGGTAAATAATGCAATAAGATTTCTTTTCTTATGCTGTTTGGTACTTGCATTTTCTTCTGGTAGCTTTTAATTGATCAATTAATACTCTTATAATTGAGTCACTCCATCAGAAGTCTCCTTCATGCACATATAATCTAATTTATTTTGCCCTTAGAGATCTCTTCTTAATTGATCAGTTCCTCCTGGAACCTAGAATTTTAAAGAAAGTATCTGGACCGGTATGTTTCATTCTTCTCTGAACTCTACTCTTTCTGAACTTGTACCATCATACACATGTGGATACCTTCTCTTCCTTTGCTTCCTTTTATCTTCTTTTAATTTGTTGCCTCCCACTATTAGAATGTAAGCTCCTTGAGGGGTTATCTTTATTTCTGCTTATATGTATATTTCTAGCACTCAGCATAGTGCCTGGATCATATAATGTACTCAACATATGCAGGCTGATTTGTTGACTTTTCCTTTTATTTTCCCCTTCCCTTTTTTCTCTTTAATGCTATTTCTATGTCCTCTACAAAAAAAGAAACATTCAAAACAGAGATATGAGATTTCCAATGTGGTAATTTCACTTTTCTTGCTGGTAAAAAAGATTTTTATGGAAATCTTAAGTTTCTTACTTTAAAAGAGTTCGTTACAGAAAGCAGGTAGGAGGTGGTTAGATTTCTGGACTTGGAGATAGAAATATTTGAGTTCGAATCCTGTCTTAGGCAATTCTTAGTTAGGTGACCCTGGGTAAATTACTCAACCTCTTATTGTTAGTTTTCTTATTTGTAAAATGGGGATAATAATAGCATTTACCTTGCAAAAGTGTTGCAAGAATCAAATGAGATAACAGATGCAAAGTGCTTTGCAAAATTTAAGGTGTTATTTACATGCTATTATTATTATTGCAGATCTTTTCCATCTTCTCTTTGATATACTTCTCATTTCATATTTAAAAGCCCTCAGTATGACTTCCCTGAGTTTCTTTTAGCTGCTTTTACTTTCTGATGCTTTTCCCTCCAGTTTTATGAAGTTATGCTGTGCAATCTTCAATCTTTCTTTCTCTGTTAGATTTTTTAAAAGAATTTATATTTTAAACATGTGTTGCCCTTCTCTGCCACTTTTTTCTGCTTGGCAAATGTCAAGTGTTCACTGATTAAGATGCTTTTTAAGTTCTTTTCGTTTCCTCATCATGACAGTTGATTTACATCAATTGAACTTTCTTAGGAAATTATTTTAATAGGCGTCTATGTCCTTTCTTCTGTCTATATCCCATTTTTTTTATCAGGAGCTTGTTTAAATAGTTCAGATTGGGGTTATTTTAATTGCATGTCATAATTTTCCCATTTTTATTCTTTCTTTTAGCTTTGTACTAATTTTGATCTTTGCTCTAACAAGTTGATAGTCTGACTATACACAGACAGCTGATTCAGGAATGACTCCCACGTCAGTAATGAGTCATTTTCTGACTGTGAAAATATAATCAATTTCATTTTTTTGCGATGCTATTTGTGAACATCATGTCTAGTGCCTCCCAATTCTTTTCCTTAAAAAAAGTATTCATGATATGTAAGCATGAAGATTTAGTATAGTCTACAAGTAATCTGACCCCTCTTACTCCTTATTTCTGACCCATATGTTCCAAAGAGTTTTTTAATTGGCCTCACTTAAACTCATCTTTGCATTTCTGTCATTGAACATCAACATAGTTGTTGATTTAATTTTATGACTTCTGTCAAGTTCTTCGTAGAATTCCTTTACTCATCTTCTGCAACAGATGTTGCAATTATTTTCATGGTGGCTCTTTGCAAAAAGTTACAAAAACTATAGAAAGAGATGAATAAGCAGGCTGTGAAATGATATTACTTGTTGCATAATAAAACCAATTTCACCAAATTCTACATTTGCCTTTGCAAGGAGAATCTGTCAGCCATCCTTCTACTCAGTTTGAAATTCTGTTTGTCTCCTGTTTTTACTTATAACAAAAATATTAAGTTGCTTTGTTGTAGCATTTTAAAAGCTATCTGTGAAAGAAGGATTGGATTTGTTCTGTATGGCCCCAGAGGAGGAAATCACAAAGTGGTAAGTTTAAGTTTGAGATAAGAAAACACTTGCTTATAATTGTTGTTCAGTCATATCAAATTCTCACTGACTCCACTTGAGGTTTTCTTGGCAAAGATAATGGAGTGACTTGCCATTTTCTCCTCCAGCTCATTTTACAGATGAGTAAACCAAGGCAAATAGAGTTGTGACTTGTCCAGAATCCCGTGGCTGATAAGCATCTGCGGTCAAATTTGAACTCTGGAAGAGGAGTCTTCCTGACTCTAGATTCTGTGCTCTGTCCACTGGGCCACGCCTTATCAGCTAACTTGTACCTAGCTGTTTATTAATGTGAAAGAATTAGTCTTGTCTCTGGTTGCTCTTCCCCTCAATATTTCCTTTTCCTCTTTTTCTAGATAACTTAGGCAGATAGTTAACAATTCTCTGGAATCAATGTCTTAAGCAAAAACAAAACAAAACAAAACAAAAAACAAAAAACCCAAACATATTGGTAATGATGGGACTCACAGGTGCCAAGACCTCCCACAGAAGAGATATTTAAGAAGTTGAAAAGAGCCCACCTCTGGAACTTAAAAAGACTTTAGGTGCCCTGCAGTATAACTCTCTCATTTTATAAATGAGAAAATGGAGGCCCCATTAGACTAAATGACTTTCCTGAATTCATGCTCATAATAATTACCAGAGGCAAGATCTGAACCCAGGTCTCCTGTTTGCAGTTGCAAAACTTTTTTCAGCTGAAATATTCTTCTTTTCAGTTTTGTCACTTCAAGTAATTTGATAATTCTTCTTTTTCCCAAGGCTGACCCTGCATAGATGAATACTAAAAAGGAGGGGATACGGCCCAGAAGGGGCTGCTAGGTGGCACAGTGGTTGCAGTGCTGGGCTTGATGTCAGGGAAATCCTGAAATCAAATCTGGCCTCAGATTTGTATAAGCTGTATGACCCTGGACAAATTATTCAACCCTGTTTGCCTCCATTTCCCTGTCTGTAAAATGAACTGGAGAAAGAAATGGCAAACTATTCTAGTGTCTTTGCCAAGGAAACCCCAAATGAGGTCAGTGAGAGTCTGACATGACTCAAATGACTGAACAATTACAACAACAAGTCCAGATAGAATATAGAAATGAATGGAAGGAATCAGGTAATAGGAGCTGGGTAATAGGCTGCTGCTGGCATTAGGTGTCCATGTTACTTAATGCAGAGAAAAATGTTTTTCCTAAGAACACACTGAAACCCAATTGGTCTGGAAGTTATTAGAATGATGTGTTTTACCTTAGCTAAAATACTTTGCAGCCCATTCTAATTAATTTTCATAAAAATTATCAAGAAGGTGATGGAAATTATGGTCATCATTTCATAAAAGACAAAAATGAGGGGTAAAGTGATTTAAACTGGGCTATTGGCCCAACACTGGAGCTCCAGGTACATGTTGAGGTAAAACTGAGTGATTTTCATCTGTAAAACAAATTCAGAGAGCTGCCCCTATTTCTTTTGGATGATGCTTTTGCTCTGATTTTCCATGCCTTTGCAATCCTGTGGCTGAATTACTGCAGAGTGCCTCATGGAGTCACATTGTCCCAGTGTTCTATACTCAGCACTGCTCATCAATTAATTTGAGTGTATTTCAAGATTTCAGTCTTAGTTTGCAAAGCCCTCCATAACTTGAGCCCACATTTTATTAAATATCATTTGTCTCTCGGTACCAATGTGATCTGAAGATGAAGGAAGATAGGGAAGTTATGAATAGCCTGCAAATATGTAAATGGCTATCATATTACATCTTTGTACTCTCTTCCTCAGAAGGACTATCCATTTTAATTGATTTATCAATTAAATCATTGGCTTGAATTATCACCTCTATGCTGATGACTCCTAAATCTAGTTCTCTGGAACTTAACACAGTAGTCCAGATGGGGTCTGACCAAGGCAGGGTACAGAGGGACAATTACCTCCCTTGATCTGCACACTCTGCTTCTGTTAATGCAGCCTAAGTGGAACTGGACAGGACAGGTTGCTGGACATTATATTTATGCTATTAAATTTCATCTTGTTTATTTCAGCCTTTTGTTCCCACCTGTTGAGGTCATTTTAAATGCCGATTTTGTTATCCAACATGTTCTAGCTTTGTGACCTCTGCTTAGTTAATAAGAATGATTTCCATTCCAGTCATTAAAAAATATATATATATCGGATGGGGACAGAACCCTGTGGCATACCCATAGAGACCTACTCATCAAAGAAATCTTTAGAACTTGGTCATCTCACAAGCTAGGAATCCAACTATTATTAGCTAGGTTCCCATCTGGCTTACAAAGGATAACATGAAACTACCTCACACATTAATAGCCCGGCTATTAGATGTTACTTTAAATGTTTTCTAAATGAAAAAAATGAGGATATTGAACGACTTTAATGTCTTGCTGAAATAGAAATATGCTTTTTAGATCCACTGATCTAAGAACCAAGAAATGTTTTGTTTAAAGGAAGTAAGGTGAGTCTGACATGATATTTTTTAGTTTAAAAAATGGCTTTATTTTATTTTTTCCTCAAAGACTTTTTAATATATTTTTTCCAGTTGCCTGCAGAAACAACTTTTAACATTTGTTTTCTGACATTATGGGTTCCAAATTCTTTCCTTCTTTCCTTCCCCTTTCTCCTCTCCAAGGCAGCAAGTAATATGACATAGGATATACATGTGCTATCATGGAATAAATATTTCCATATTTGTCATCTTGTGAAAGAAGACATCACACATAAAAGAAAATACTCATGAAGGAAATAAAGTGAAAAATGGAAGGCTTCGATCTGTATTCAGACTCTTATCAGTTCCTTTTACAGCAGTGGATGGATTAAAAGATCTGTCATAATTCCCAGGATCTAATGCTTCTTTTTCTCAGTTCAAGAATGTTTTGAGAAATTAATATCTAAGGTATGTGACTGAATGTCACTTCAAATCAATAAATGTCACAAGCACATTTAAGTAACTATTATACACCAGGAATGATGTTAATCCCCTAATTGTGGATATAAAAAAAGAGAAAAAAATAATCTCTGCTCTCAAAGAGCTCACAATCTAATAGGAAGAGAATATATAAACAACTATATACAAATGAGGAATATATTGGATGAATTGGAGACAGTCTCAGAGGGAAGGTCCTAATATTAAATGGCACTGTCAATAAATTTCTATTAAGTACTTACTATGTGTCAAGAACTGCGCTAAGGACAAGAATTTTTTAAAAAGCAAAACAGCCTTTGCCTTCAAGGAGCTCAAAATGTAATGGGAGAGACAGCACTCAAACAAATACGTACAAATAAGCTATATATATATATATATATATATATATATATAGATAGATAGATAGATAGATAGATAGATGGATAGATATAGATAGATAGATAGATAGATAGGAGTGGAAAAAACTTCTTACAGAACGTGGTATTTTAGCTGAGATTTGAAGGAAGCTAGGGAATCCAGAAGAAAGGGACAAAAATGGAGAGAAGGAACAAAGTCAGTCAGTAAAAATGAAAGGAGTTGGGAAATAATTTGTCATGTTTCAAGGGATCAAGATGCTAGGGCCACTGGATTACAGAGTAGGTGGGGGATGATTCAATGTAAGGTGTAAGAAGAATAGAAAGGCTGGTGGGGCTGGGTGTGGAATTATGAAGGCCTTTAAAATCCAAACAGGGTTTTGTATTTGGTCCTGGAGGTAAAAGAATCATTGGAGTTGATTGAATAGGGGAGATTGACAGCCTGGCTTTATAGGAAGATCATTTCGGTATCTGAGTGGAGGATGATCTAGAGTGGAAAGAGACCTTTGACAGAGAGAACAACTGGCAAGGATATTGAGGTGAAAGGGGATGAGGTCCTTCATAAGGGTGATGGCAGTATCAGAGGAGAGAAAGAAAAGAGGCATATATGACAGATGTTGTGAAGGCAGAATTGGTAGGACTTGCAACAGATTGGATATACAAGATCAGAGAGAGACAGAGAGATGGAGAACCATAAATACTGGGGTGGGAGGATGCGGGGAATGAATGTGAGTGACTAGAAAAATGGTGACACCCTTGACAGTATTAAAGAAGTTATAAAGAAGGGAGCATTGGGGGAAATGATCATGAGTTTAATTTTAGACATGTTGAATTTAAGATGTCTCTGAGACATCCAGTTTGAACTGTCTAGAAGATTTAGGGAGTAGAAAAGTTCAGAAAAAGAGAGAGGTGTAATAACTAAAATTAAATTATGAGGCTCTCCATTAGAGGTAAGGACTGGATAAATAAATATCATCTAGAAGTAGATGATAATTGAGCCTTTGAAAGCTAATAAGACCACCAAGTAAAATAATATTCAGGAAGAAGAGAACCCAGAGAAGAGCCCTGGGGACACTTAAGTTTATCAGGAAAGAGATGGTTGAAGATCCAGCAAAGCAGAGTGAGGAGTAGTCAGATACATATGAGGAGAACCAAGTAAGAGTAAGGTCAGGAAATCCTTTAGAAGAGAATATGAAAGATAAGAACAAGATTAATCATGCTAGAGACTGAAGAGAAGGCAAGAAGTATGAGGACTGATAATTAGATTTGTCACTAAAGAGATCATTGATAAATTTGGGGAATAAGAAGGTCTTTCAGCTGGGTGATAGTTACCTTACCTTTCATAGTTTCTGGGATCTATTTTGGAAAATCAGTTCAACATTAATACATCTTTTACTAAACTCTTTGGTTTCTCAAAGATGATTGATAATAGTTCCAGAATTTTTTTAGAAGTAGTTATTTCACTACCCTGGAATATAAAGATGAGTTGATCTAGAGTACTTTAACAACAATGGCACCATTTCTAGTAAATATTCTATATTGCTCTCTCTTTCTCTTCTTGTTGCTACTCTCTACAAGCCCATGTCATTCTCCCAACTTTATCAAGGGCTTCGGTATAGTAGTTCATGGTCTTCCTATATAGCCCAACCCCTGAGGACTTCAATTTTCATGATGACAACACTTTCAGGCATCCTAACCACACAATTCCTCTGGCCCTTCAATTCTAATGCTCTCCTCCACCACATTTTAGCCATTTACCAGTAGAGTTATACAGGAAAACTTATCTCTTGGACTTGAATTATTCCCAAGGTCCAGAACTTTGAAATTTTGCTTCCTGATAACAACCTATCTTTTTATCTCTTCTATTATCTCATAGTAAGTTTGTCTATAATGGTCTACCTCCCTTCTTTGCACAAGCTTGTCCCTATGCCTAGAATGAACTTTCTTCACTACCAGCTCTTAGAAATCTTTTTTGCTGTTGTTTAGTCATTTCAGTCATGTCTGACCCCATTTGATGTTTTCTTGACAGAGATATTAGAGTGATTTGCCATTTCTTTCTCCAGCTCATTTGGCAATTGAGGAATAGAGGCAAACAGGGTTAAATGACTTGCTAAGGGTTACATAGCTAGTAAATGTCCAAGATCAGATTTGAATTCAGGAAGATGAGTTGTCCTGAATCCAGGCCTGGCACTTTATCTGCTGGACCACCTTAGCTGCCCCGAGAAACGTTTGTTTTCTTCATGATTCAGCTGGTTTGCTACCTTTTACATGAAGCCTTTCTTGATACTCCAGTATTTATGACCTCTCTCCCGCTTTGAATGACTTTGTATTTATTTTCTCTTAATTTATTGCCTATATATTGTGGTGTCTCTCCTCCTCAGATTGGAATGGAACATTCTTCAGAGTTAAACTGATTTTTTTTGTCTTTGTGTCTTAGTTCAGTACTTTGCAATATGACTTAATAAATACTTTTTAAATGAGGGGAAAAAAGGAAGGAAATAAGCATTTATATGAAATCTACTCTGTGCCAGACACTGTGCCAAGTGCCTTATAGATATCTCAGTTGATCCTCACAACAACTCTGCAAAGTAATTGTTGCTATAATCCTCAATTTACAGTTGAGGAAACTGGTAGTCAGGTTAAATGGCTTGTTGAGTCACACAACTAGTAACTGTTGTAAGTGTTACTGTCTGAGGCTGCTTCAGGACCCAGATCTTCCTGACTCCTGGTCTAGCATTCGATGCGCTGCAGGGACAATTCTACCTCTTTGTCCTACCATCATCTCAAAGACAACAGGTCCACAACTTAGCTTGTTAGCTTCGCTCTTAATATGCTTCTCCTTTTGACTTCACCTTCCTGCCAGTGGCTAATCCCTTCATCTTTGAAACCTTGGTAGCATTGTTGACCCCTCTCCCTCTGTCACCCTTCACATCCAATTACTTTCCAAGTCATATTGATTCTGTCTCTTGCCTTTTGAATATAATAGCTCTTGCAAGGATTTCCTACTCTCTATTCCTACTGAAATTATTTTAATACAGGTTCTCAATACCACCCGACTGGATATATATTCTAGCTGTGATGGTTAGCCATTTGGAGATGGAGTACTGGACCCTGCTTCCACTCCTCTCCCCAGTCTGCGTGCCATGCCCCCCCCCCCCCCCCAAGACTGACTGCTATGCCACTCTCCTATACAGAGTTCCAGGAGAACCCTGACACCCCCCTACTTCCCCCTCCTTCCACTTACTCCACACAGGGGTGGGAGAAAGCTCTCCCACTGGGCTGCTCAGAGATGGGGATGTGAAAAAATGCCCTTAGGCATGGTGGAGAGAGGAAGAGGAAAAGTTCCATCTAGTCCCTCTGCTTCTTTAGTAATGCACTCTGAGTGGGGGAAGGGCAGCTATGTACCCACAGAAAGAGCTCTTTGTGCCATCTTTGGCACTCATGCCATAGGTTTACCATCAGTGTGCTATAGTTTTCTAACAAGTCAACTCACCTCCATTCTCTTCAACATTTAAAAATCTATTTTTCTAACATACTGTTCACTCCAGCTAGAGTAGTAAATTCATTGTTCCTTGAATATATAATTTACTTTTGTGCCTTCAAGCCTTTGCTTATCCAAGATGTACCCATAATCTTAGTGCAATTTTAAGTTATTTAACTCTAAGGAGTGCCATGGAGATCTGCCATTACCATTCTTATTTGATTATGAATTCTTTGATGGCAAGGACTATTTTTGCCTTTCTCTTTGTCCCCAGTGATTATCATAGTGCCTGGCACATAGTAGGCACTTAATGAATATTTGTTGACCTCTCATTGGCTTTTTCTGTGGAATTCGTAGCCTATCATTAACCCTGCCTAACCGAAATGCTACTATCCTGATCGCTCTTTAATGATTCACCATTCCCACAAAAATTACTAAAACATTTTATTCTCATCCCTCTAATGTACTTATCATAGCTAGATGTTTGTGTCATTATTTCAGAGATTATAAGTTCCATGAAAACATAGTGCCTGTTTTATCAAAACCCCAGCTCTTCCAGATCTTATTGTGAGCTCCTATATTTATAGGAAAGTCAGTCCAGCCCTTCAAATCAGCAAATATTTAGCTCTTACTAAGACATTTCATGTGCTCCAGTGGAAAGGACTCTAGCCAGGAGTCAGGAGAGATCTAGGTGTAAATCTTACCTCTGACACTCGCAGCTATGATCTCATTTGTAAAATGGAATAATGATATTTAAAATACCTCTTCCTCACTAGAGTAGTGAGGATCATTTGACATCATGGATGGAAATTGTTTTTCAACCTTAATGTGGAATGTAAATGTTAACAATTACCCTTCCAGAGTCCCTAGCATAGCGATAAGCACGTAAAATGAGCTACATTTCATGGATTTTGACCCGATTTCAAAAGGCAGTTCATTGAACAAGGGAAAAAAATTAAGTTAATGCTGTCTTTTTTTTTTGCTTCTATTAATTATATTTGTATATACACATTATTTAGCTATAGAGAAATGATCAAAAAGATATATCTATAGCTATGTCTGTATCTACATATTTATATATAGCTTTATCATTATCTTGATCTCTGTTAAAGATCAAGTATCCAGAGATATAGCTAAATATGTAGAGATAACATTTCTCCTTAATTTTATTAATACATTAGAGATGTATCTTTTAAAAAAATCAAATCAGGGAGATAATATCTGTGCTGAGGCACTCAGGTAGATTCTCAGTTTTATATTTCTTACCTGGCTTGCATAAGCCTATACCATAAATGAAATGAACAGAAATAGATGCCTCACCCACTCTCACATACTTTCCAGAAAGTTAGAATGAGTGCCAAGCTGTTAGCATGTGACACTCAGATACCTTTTGCTCAGTGTTCTATATTGAAATGAAAATCTTTTTTTTTTTACCTTACTACAAAGCAATTGCATCTGACACACTTCTCTGTGATATATCAGAGGATCAAAAAGGTAATATTTGATGAAAGTTTGTCCAACCTTCTTTCACCTATTATCATTCCTTTTGTGGCACTTATATGAGGGTAAAGATAAGGAAAGATGCTATGATTAAAAACAGCATCAACATATTTTATTATTTTAAAATAGGCAATAGATTAGCCTGAAAATTAGCCTAAAATGTAAACTTCCAGAATCCAAATTACTCCGTTCTATCTTTTCTCTTTCACAAGTATACTTTACAAAAAGTAGGTACAGGGGAATTCTGGGATATCATCTAAAAGAGAAGTATTCTGAGATAACCTTTCTTACTAAACAAACCAAATGATATAAGATACATGGACAAAAATCCAAAAAATTCAGATGACAGAATAAAGATAAGTAAAATAATCTGACAATATAGTTTTTATTGGAAAACTAACTAAAGAATAATTCATCTGCCCAAAAGGAAATATAAACTTAATGACTATAGAAGTATGAATGGATTAAATTCCCCAATAAGAAGAATACTAATAGAGGTAGTTTTTTTTGTTTGTTTTTTAAACCCTTAACTTCTTTGTATTGGCTCCTTGGTGGAAGAGTGGTAAGGTTGGGCATTGGGGGTCAAGTGACTTGCCCAGGGTCACACAGCTGGGAAGTGTCTGAGGCCGGCTTTGAACCTAGGACCTCCCGACTCTAGGTCTGACTCTCAATCCACTGAGCTACCCAGCTGCCCCCAATAGAGGTAGTTTTAAAAATAATGACAACAATTTGTTGCATATGTAAAATAAATTTAAAACATAAATATATATGGAGTAAAAATAAAGAGATAGGCAATCAGCTATTATGTTTCAGATGACTCAACTCCCCATTGTAATTATGATTTCAGATAATGTAACAATAAAACTTAATATGGAATTAGGTAAAACAAAAAGAGAAACTCATTGTATTTAAAGGTAATATAGACAAGTTTTAAAAAAAGAAAAATTATGGTCTTTGAGCCAAACATGGTAAATTTACAACAGGAAGAAAGAAAATATTAGACTATTATAATCCTAATGGCCAACCAAGAAATGACTAGGTAAAGAAAGAAAATTATATGTAGACGAATATAATTAATTAATTTAATAGGACTTATTTAATGGATATAGAGATTTCTCCAACTGCATCTTGAAGAAACACCCTCTACCCATATAGTTCATGATATACTTGCTCTGCAACATACAGTCTTAGAGAATAGTCTATAAAAGGCAGTGTCAGAGTTGGAACTTGAACCCAAGTCATCCTGATTTCAAAGTCAGATTTCCAAGTCAGGCTTCTTCTCTCAATGAATATTGATGTAAATATTTAAAAAAATTCTCATAAAGAAACTTTTATAATATTATATAGAAAAGAGAATTCATTCTAAGTAAAATACAAAATCAGGGATGTAAAAATTTTCAATGTTAGTAAAATAATCAACATTCATCATATAAACAACAAAGATAAAACCCCCATGATCATTTCAAAAGATATAAAAAAAGGGGGCAGCTGGGTAGCTCAGTGGAGTGAGAGTCAGGCCTAGAGACAGGAGGTCCTAGGTTCAAACCCGGCCTCAGCCACTTCCCAGCTGTGTGACCCTGGGCAAGTCACTTGGCCCCCATTGCCCACCCTTACCAATCTTCCACCTATGAGACAATACACCGAAGTACAAGGGTTAAAAAAAAAAACAAAAACAAAAACAAAACAAAAACAAAAGATATAAAAAAAGATTTTGATCAACATGTGGCACTCATTTATGTCAAAAATCCTAATAATATGAAAATACAATGGTCTTTTTAAAAAAATGCTATTGAAAGCATATATGCAACATTTTTCTTCATTTTTCACAGTAGAGAAAGAGTAAAAGTTTTTGCAGTACAAGGGCAACCAGGGATGCCTTCTAGCCCTCCTCTTATTTTTCATAGTTCTAGGAAGTCTATATATTATATTAAGGTAAAAGAATAAAATAAACAGTATAAAACACTGGCAAGGAAGAGAAAAACAAAAATTTCTTTTAGAAGATGGCATGATCATGTATTTAGAAAACCACAGTTTATCATCATCGGAGAAACAAAATGAGATTATTATATTTTTAGCAAGGTAGTAGGTATAAAATATATGCCAAATTAACACAATTCTATACTATTGATAAAACCAGGAAGAAATATGAAAAGAAATTTCATTACAAAAACTACAAAATACATAAAGTATGGGAGTTATCCTACCAAGACACATTAAAAATGTATATAAATTTAGCTCTCAAACATCCTTTTTGGAAACAAAAAGTCTTAAATAATTTGAGAGCTAGTCATTGCTCATGATTTAACATCATCATCATCATGATCATAATGATAATAATAATAAAGCTTGGTAAATTTGTTGATTTAATTCTATACTCCTCAAAACTAAACTGACTGCCAAGTCACTGGGTAGATTTCATAGGCAATGAAAGAATTACAAAAATCTGGAATCTCTGGAGAGATAGTAAGGGAAAGAATGAAGGAAGAAGACATAGCATGTAATAAGTGGGGGCATCATCAGCTCTCATAATATACAATCATCATCAAACTATTTGGCACCAGTTGCAAAACAGAAAAAATACTGATCAGAGGAATGGATTAGATAGGCAAGAGACAGAAGTAATTTAAAATAGAAGCTCAGTGTTTCATAAACCCAAGAACATAAATTATTGGATGAAGGACTTCCTTTGTGACAAGAATTTCTGGGAAAATTGGAAAGCAGTTTGGCAGAAATTAGGTTCAGACAAACAGCTTAAATCATATGCCACAATAACCTTAAAATGCCTATGTGACATAAATATAGTCTCACTATTAAAAAACAGAGAAGGAACTAAAGTATTGTTCTTGCTAGAGGGAGAATTCTCAACTAAAAAGAAGATAGAGCAGAAAATAAAAGGTAAAATAAAAGTTTTCGCTTCACAACATAAAGAACCTTTTGCCTGTTTACAATAAATGAACATGGATTGAAAAGAAAATGGTAGAATGGGAACATACTTGACCAAATAGATAAATAATTAAAGAATAAGAAGTTTTTAAAAGATTTACAAATTAGAAATAATCATAGGAAAATATGCTTCAAATAATTAATAGTAGGGAAAATGTAATTTTAAAATTGCAGTTTGCATTAGACTATGTAATTGATAAAAATACACAAGAAGTTGGAGGGGCTATGACAACATAAGCACACTAATACATGGGTGGTGAAGCTGTTTAGTGGTTGACCATTTGGGGTGTCAATTTTGGAATTATGGTAAAAAAAGTAACTAAAATTTCTTATGTTTTGACCCAGTAATCCTACAGCTGGGCATATACCTTAGGGAAGTCAAAGACAGAAACAGAATTCCAAAATAAATGAAAAACTCATCATAGTAGCACTCTGTGGTGAGAAAGAGCTAGGAGCAAAACATCTTCATTGATTAGAAAATGGCTGAAAAAAAGGATTATATATAAAAGTAATGGAATATTATTATACAGGAAGAAATGATGAATGTGGTGAATTCAGGAAATATAGGAAATTTGTATTAATTGATGTTGAACTTAATACACAGAACAAATATACTCAATAATTGCAGTAACATAAATGAAAAATTACTGATAGGAAGCTGAAGTCTGAAAAATTGAAAAAAAAAACCCATCAGTTTGTCCTAGAGAACAAATAACTAATATACCACCCTTCCTCATGGCAGAGAGGTGGGAAACTACCAGGAAAGAACACTGTATGAATTGTCAAATAAAATCACTCTATTGGATGTTTATGCTAAATTATTTTTCTTTGTCACAAGGGAGGTCTCAGTGGAGCAGGTTTGAAATAACTATAACATAAAGATAAAAGGAATCAAGAAAAAATAAACTTAAGCAAACTATTCTTTGCCTCCAATTCCTCGCCATTTACTAATTTCTTTCTCAATCTT
Organism: Gracilinanus agilis; assembly: GCF_016433145.1. NCBI lineage: Eukaryota > Metazoa > Chordata > Mammalia > Didelphimorphia > Didelphidae > Gracilinanus > Gracilinanus agilis. The sequence goes on along the minus strand of NC_058133.1, from coordinate 419,686,496 downwards.
TTTTATTTTGGTTTCTCTTTCTCCCATTGCACCGAATTTGCTCTCCTTTAGGCTACCAATGACTTTCAACTTCAAATCCAGAAACTTTTATTCATTCTCTTTGATACTATGTTTGGACTTTGTCAAAAACCTTCTTTCTCATTCTTTCTTCCTTTCGTTCTTATATCAGCACATTTTGTTCTATTTCTTTGATATTTTTACCTCACTTTTCTTTAAAACTTACATATATATACACACAGATATATACGTATATATAATGTACATAATTTCTTTTTTATATCATAAATACTTAACAATATTCCTGTGCCATCCTATGGAACTCTATACTCTTTCTAACAAACAGTTCAACAAAAACCACTGGATGTGGCTACCACAAGAATTTCCTGTTTCCTTTGTGTCTTTCTCCTTTTGCCTCTTCAATTCAATTTAAAAAATAGGAGCTACTGAGTACAGGAGCCTAGGCTTGGGGATAGAAAGCGCCCCCAAGGTGCTACCACTCATATTTTCTTTTTTTGTTCTTTTGATAAGGTGTGGCTTCTGGAAGACACTTTCCTCCCTCCTCTATCCTATTCATCTCTTACTCCAATCATAGCTATTTCCCAAACCTTCCTCCAGAATCATTTTTCTTTCTTCTTTTTAGCTTTGTGTGTATGTCTGTGTGTGTGTTTAAGGAGATTTCTGACAATCCTCCTTTCCAGAAATAATAATTCACAAAGGAAGCTAAGCATATAGTGGGAGATTTGCATAGCAAGTCAGAGCATCTCAGAACAGGGAGGTGAGAGTGCCACTATATCCTGGACCTGGATGGACTATATCTGGATTATTTTGTAAAGTTCTCAGTGCTGTAGTTTGGGAGAGGCTTTAATAAACTGGACATTGTCCAGGGAAGGGCAGTCAGGATGATGAAGGGCCATATCATATGGTCAGACATTGAAGTAATGGCAGAGTTTTCGCCTAGAGAAAAAAAGACTTAGCAGGACAAGATAGCTGTCTTTTAGTATATGAAAGGTGGTCATATCAGGGGAAGGATTAGATAAGTTCTGTTTGGCCTCAAAGGATAGAACAACAAGCAATGAGTGGAAATTGTAGAGGCAAGTTTAGATCCATTTACTAGGTTCCTAATGAATTGAATTGATCAGGAGGAGAATGGGTTATCTTTACAGTTAGAGAATTCTCCCTCATTAGATGTCTTTAAAAGCAGAGACTGTATAATCATTTGACAAATATATTTAATGAAGATTCCTTTTTGGTTTGGGATGAACAAAGAAGTATTTTCTAACTACAAAATTCCATGATTCTATCACCATTGGAGGTCAGTTTTATTCAATGCCCTTATATTTACCTCTTACCTGTTCTATACCTGGTATAGCTTACCTTTGTATCTATGTCTAAGCATATGTTTCTAATCTATTTTGGATGTTTTTGGGATTCTATACATGCTTCTGATAGCATTCAGTCTAGAGTCAGGAAGACTTTATTTCAAATCTGGCTTCTGACATTTTCTAGCTCTGTGACCCTGGGCAAGTCACTTAACTTTCTGTTTGCCTCAGACTCCTCAATTGTAAAATGGGAATGATAGTGCTTATCTTGCAGAATTATGAGGATCAAATAAGATAACATTTGTAAAAAAGCATTTAGCACAGTGCCTGGAATGTTGTTGGTATTATATAAATATTTATTCTGTTCCCTTTCCTATACTTCTCTTTCAACTTTTTCCATTATCAAGTTTTGCTTCCGATACCTTCAAGTACCACGTCTATATAGCGAATTCTAAAGTTTGTTTCTCCAACTCTGACTTCTCTCCTGATCTCCAGATTATCCTTTCCTACTTCCTGATGGATATGGCTACCTATATATCTTCTTTCTCCTCCCTCTTCAAAAAAATTCGCCTTCTACTAACTCCTTATTTCTATGAAAGGTTTCTAGGCTTGAAAGCTTTTCTCTCTTATTTCTTTACTCTCTGTTCCATTTCTACTGCTACTGCCCAAGTTCTGTGAGTGGCCCTTCTCATTCATTTCAGGGTATCTCTTTCCTCCAATCTGTCCCATAAACCATTGCCAGATTTATCTTTCTAATCCAACGGTTGGCAACCTTTTTGGCCATGAGAGCCATAAATGGCTGGGGAAGGAGGAGGATGGAGGTGGAAGGCACTGGAATATGGGGCGGGGGCTGAGGGGCCCCCTGGGGCACATCCTAGGGCTCTGACCAGACTGGCCCGTCGGGAGGTTGAGCCAGATATGGCTCGAGAGCCATACGTTGCTGACCCCTGTTCTAATCCAACACATACATCTTTTCATATCATTCCCTCACCTGACCCTAACAAGTTTTTCAGCCCAATTGTCTACTGCTCCTATTCTTTAGGGTAAGAGGATCCTAGATGTAGATCAGAGAGGCATTTCCAAGGAAGGAGCTTACTGTTCATGGCTACACTGTGTCACTGATTTCTATATAGTGTCTCCTCAGATTGTTTTATGCTATCAGAAGTCGCTCTCTTTAGCCTTAGTGTGAGCAGGAATGTCATCCAAAAAAGGGTATCAGATACACTTACAAGAGATAGAGACCCCATTCTGAAGGATTCTAAATTCATTTATAAAGTTTTTCAGGTTCCTAGTCCTTTTGTTTGGGTTAAAATTCTCTTCCCTTTAAGTGCCTTAGATTCTTTAACCTGTTATCTGTGATTTTTTAAAAAAAATATTTGATAACTTGATGTAATATATTTTTATAATTTTATGCATTTTATTTTATGTTTTTAAAAACATTCTGAGGAGTTCATTGACTTTATCATACTTTCAAGGAGGTCCATGACTCCTAAAACTGAGAGCAATTATGTACCTCTGCAGTGTCATAGTAATAGAGTTTTTGTATTAGAAATTCCCTTCCTTAAAACAAAACAGAATTCCATTATCATTATTACATGTGCAATGGATGTCCATGATGGGGCATGAAATATATTATATAGTGATCCCTCACCTATTGTGGGAGTTACATTCCAGAGACCCCCACAATAGGTGAAAATAAACCAAGTAGCAGTGTAATATTTATTTTATTATTTATATATATATTAAGTCTTAATAAGCCCTTCCCACTCTCCTATAAACCTTTTCACACTCTTATTAACCTGCGGTTACTGAGCCAATCAACGCCCAGGATACAGAACACAGTGCTGTGGTTGGTAGCCTTCCATTCCATCAGCCAATAGTGTTCTTCAGTAAGTGTAACTCCCTGATACAGAATTAGATTTTTTTTAAAAACCTGAGATACAGTGAAGCTGTGCTAAGTGAACCTCGATATAGCAAGGGACAACTGTAGATGCCAAACTTGTGATGGCCTCATACCCAGGTTTCCTCTTCTTTCCTTTTAAGCTTATAGAGGTCCCAAAAGTAAGATATTCATTCTTAGGTGTTCTGAAGGGTATTGGTTTGACATCAGCATGAAGACATTCCTACCTTGGAGAAAACAAAGAGTTCTTGAAGTCTCTTTCCTTCAAATAACAACACCCCCAGTTGGAAAATGACACTGCTCCTTTGTGGAAACGACATATATTTTCTTTTAGCTTCATTTGGAGAACATTTCCTTTTCTATGATTAAAGAATAATTGAATCCATTTTGAATGGAGGCAAATGGCACAACATTTCTTTTCATGAAGTTTCTGGTCCTGTAATTACATCTCTGCAGCCCTATCTAACAGTTGTGAAAGATTAGTAGTGTTTTCTCTCTCTGCCACGCAGTCTTCTCATCTGTCTGGAACATAAGTGGCTCAAGGAATGCTGCTTTTTCTGACTGTTTGTAATGCTACTGAATATTGCCCTAACTACTGGGTCATTCTGGGATACACAGGCTTGACATATAAATCTATAAGAACTATTTCCAGAAAATATATACCTTATGCTGCCATTGGGGCCTCTTTCTTCCTTTTAAGTTCCTATTTCATAATTAGAACAAGATGAACAATAGTATTCTCACAGAGGAATAAAGACATGCTCTTTGCTTCCTTTCTTCTGCCTTTGAAAACTGAGTAAATGTCATTTTCTTCAGCTTTGCTAAATCTTCTGTTCCCTCTCACACCTTGTTAGATTTCTGAGCATTTCAATAAGAATAAGTGAACTATTTAGATAGAAATCACCCCCAGAAAGAACTTCAAAGGCCCAGACGAGACTGGGAGAGGAGGGAGCAGTCACTGAATTTTACTAGAAGAACATGTACTCAGACATTTGGCACCTTGATCTTTAAGGCTGGCCGCTGTTTTGTCCCTGAGAATATTTCTTCTTGAACCTTCTTGCTCTACCCTGTCATGGCAAGAATCCTCTTAAACCCAAGTGTCTTAAAATCCTTAAACTTCTTCTGTACTAACTCCATGCTTTTTGCCTGGGGTGGGGGTTTTGGGGGAGTTAGAGAACAAATTTGCAAAATGGAAATGTGACATTTGAGTCATTTCATGTAGGGTTGAATCTTCAGGCATATCCCTAGAGAATTTAATAATTACCTCTCTGAGACTTTGTGCTTCTAATTCAGGGTAGCTTCCACCAAGGGTGCTCCTATTTTGCCTTGGGAAACCCAACAAGTGATTTAGTTTCCAGCAGTCCTAAAATGTATTTAGTTCTGGAGATAAGCCACTTTTAGAAAAATGAAGCCCTTTATTAAATCATAATATGAATATATTAAACAACTTATACTCCATGAATGGATTTTTAATGGAATTTCCCATTTTTTCTTTTCTTTTCTTCATAGGTATAATTTCATGATTGTGGGTATCTCCTAATAGAGAAAATAGTGATTCCTCTGTAACTTATAGACAATGTTGTTTGGGGAAAATAAGAAGTTTTAAAAAAATTATCTTCCATCTTAGAATTAATATTGTGTATTGTTTCTAAAATAGAAGGATTAAGAAGGATTAATAGAGGATTAAGAACTAAACGATGGGGGTTACGTGACTTGCCCAGTGTCACACAGCTAAGAAATGTCTAGATCAGTGATGGGCAAACTAGAGCCCACCGGCCAGATGTGGCCCCCTGAAATGTTCTTGGCACGACATTATTCCTAATCTGATGAATACGAGTAGGATACAATACAATGAAACTTCGAAAGAGTTGCTTTAGAAACAGACTGACAGATGAACATTTCCTTTCCTTTGGCCCCCTCTTTAAAAAGTTTGCCCTGGGGGTAGCTGGGTAGCTCAGTGGATTGAGAGTCAGGACTAGAGATGGGAGGTCCTAGGTTCAAATCTGGCCTCAGACACTTCCCAGCTGTGTGACCCTGGGCAAGTCACTTGACCCCCATTGCCCACCCTTACCACCCTTCCACCTATGAGCCAATACACAGAAGTTAAAGGTTTTAAAAAAAAAGTTTGCCCATCACTGGTCTAGATATTGGCCATTGATGAAAGGAAGTGCCCACCATTATAAAGTCCTTCCCTACCAATATACTGGCCATGATTATAGTTAATCTAATCTGCAAGAAATTAACGTCTCTATTTCTAAGTCTTATATTATTCTACCCCATTTGAGATACAATTTAGTTCCTCAGTCATGTCTTCCTTTATTTTCTTGTGGTTCTGTCCCTTAGATACTTCTTCCAATTCTAGAAATCTGCATATAGCCATAATTGTTTTCAACTCTATAAGTAGAATTCTTTTTTAAAAAAATAATTCTTACCTTCTTCTTAGAATCAATACTCAGTATAGGTTCCAAGGAAGAAGAGCTTTAAGGTCTAGGCAATTAGGGATGAGTGACTTGTCCAGGGTCACACAGCTAAGGAAGCATCTGAGACCACATTTGAACCTGGGTTGGTTGTCCTGACTCTGGGTCCGGTTTTCTATTCACTAAGCCACTTAGCTTTTATCCATCTTCATAAAACCTAATTTAGTCTGTCTGACTAATTGATTTCAAATGAAATAAATGAGGAAACACATTGGCAGAGGTTTATGAATGACAGCATTAGAGTAACCATGCCAGCCCCTCAGGATTACTCTTAAGTAATCTGAGGAGAGAAATAGGCAGCTAACTTCTAAAGACCAACATGCTAGTCTTAGTGGGTCTTAGAGAAATGAGCCCAGAGTCTGAACTATATCAGTATATTACACTTGGTCTGCCTAAGGGTTAATCTAGCCAGGACTTTCTAATGCAGGGAGGAATGAAGTGAGTTGTTAGCTCTCCTTTCTCTTCATTTCACCAACACTGTTTCCCTCTGTTGGTTTCTCAAAGGGAAACTCTTCTCAATGCTTAGTTTCATCATGTAGTCCTTAGGAAAGTGACTGCATGAAGTGATGTAGAATGCCATAAAGATCCAGAATCAGAATGCTTGGGTTCAAATCCCAGCTCTGTTACTTAATACTTACGTTACCTTGGGCAAATTACTTCTCAGAGACTGAATTTCCTCATCTGTAAAATGAAGGAGCCGGACCATTAGATGGTACCTTGAGCAGACATGCTTTGCTTCACAGGAAAGAGCTCTGGATCTGAAGTTGGAGGATTTAGGTTCAAACTCTAGTTTTGTTAGGACAAGTCACTTAAAGTCTATAAGAATCAGTTTCTTCATCTATAAAATGAGGGTATTGGACATGATCTCTAAGGTCTCTCCTGGCTCTAAATCTATGGTCCTATAAAACCCATAGATATTTTTTCTCTCTTCTAAAGAGAGTTCACAAAAGAAAGGAAGACTAAAAAAATAAAAAATAAAAAAAAAATTATCTCCCTATTTGCCATTCTAATCTTTTTTTCTTTCCGAGTTCTAAATTTATCCTAACTGTAGTATTAGGCTTACTAGTATCATTTAATAGTATTAGTAATAATGTTGGGCTTGCTCCTTTCCTAACTGTCATATTAGTAATGAATTGTGAAAATTCTGTCCCCTTCCCTCCCCCCCCCCCCAGAATTACATGGACCAGGTACGGGGACAGGATTTCATTTTTTCCAACTTCTGTTCTTTAGAAAATTTGACATATTGTTAACCTCCTTTACTGCCAACGACTTGTGATGCTGGAGCACTGCTTTAAAAAAGATGATTCTTGGTCATGCTAATTCTTCCTCATATCCCTGGAATTATCCCCTGGCTTCGAGTGCTCTAGGCCTTGCCTCTCCCAAAATTACTCTCTCTCGAATCTCTGCCCTAGTCCTACTTCTGCCAAGAATCTTTTTCTGACTCAATTTGGCACTCCATACTTTTTTCTTTGTTGATGTCTTGCCTTTAGAGTTTGACATTCTGCTGACAATGAAGATTTTTCTGTCTGAGTAGGATTTGCTTAAGGCAGATTGATATTCGACATACATGACACAGGCTATCTTTGGGTTGATTTTCATGTGGGTACAGCAAAGTCGTGCTGTACAGCTCCCCTATGGTTCCTTTAAATAATATTAATATCCCTTCAGGTTAGTCTTTCAGGTTAGAGTTTTAATTGTAACCTTTAACATTTTATAAAACTTTTGTCTCCAATTCAGGAAATATTTTTCACTTATTTGAGTATATCTGCACAGTATGTACTTATTGCTGTCTCATTATAATTTCCTTAAGGTTCCGCAAATACAATCTAATTTAATCTAGTAATAATTTATTCGGTGTCTGTCATGTACAATGTTCTAGGCACAAGTAAGAATGCAGTATCGTAACTGCTTACATTGTTACAAATAACATTCTACTGAAAGGGTACAACATGCTAAGAGATAAGTATATGGACATTTAAATGAAATAATGTTATATATGAGATACATGATAATATAAGTAAAATACCTTATAAACCTTAAAGTACTGTCTAACTGTGAGAGATGATGATGTAAGGAAGATGAAGAGATCAGCAATATTGGAACTAGGGGGAATGAAAAGAGTTAAGATAGGAATTCAGTTAGTTGGTCAACAAGCATCTATTAAATATTTACTATGTGCCAAGAACTATATACTAAGCACAGAGGATAGGAATGGCTCTTGCCTTCAAGGAAATCACATTGTAATGGTGGAAGACAACCCATAAATAAATAGGTACCTATGCAAGATAAACAGAGCATATAGAAGATAATCTCAGAGGGGAAGGCACTCGCAGCCAAAGTGATTGGGAAAGAATTCTTGAAGAAGATGGAGTTTGAACTGTCTGGAAAGATGCTAGATGGGGAAAACCAGAAGAGAGCAGTATGATGAAAACTCAGAGGAAAGAGAGTGTCCAGGAGAAGATCGACACTGTTAAATGATGCAGGGAATTCAAGGAGAATGAGCATTACCCAAAGGTCATAGACTATATCATGCATAAAGAAATCATCCACAGTGTTGGGGAGAGCAGTTTCAGTTGAACAATGTTGTCCAAAGCCAGATTTCAGAGGGTTAAGAAGAGAGTGAATGGAGAAGCAGAGACTCCTAATGTAGATGATTTTCTTAAGGAGTTTAGCTATGAGGGAGAGGAGAGATATGCCAATAGAATCAAGTTGTGGTTTTTTTAAGGATGGGAGAGATTTGGACATGTGTGTATGCATTGTAGAAGGAGCCTTGAAGAAAGTCAAAACCTGTGAGAGGCAGAGGTAAAGGAGAATGCATCCCAGGCATGGAAAAAAGGCAGGGAAGGAGAAGATGAAACACTGAATTTGGGGAATGGCAAGCAGGCAAGTCTGGGTAGAATATAACATGTAAAGAATATAACACGTAATGTGAAACAATTCCAGAGAGGTAGACTGGAGCTAGATTATGGAGTGCTTTATGTGCCAAGTGGAGGACCTGGTATTTTATCCTTCAGACATTGTCAGGTTCCTCAGCAATGAGACTGACTTACCAAAAGGTTTCCTTATGCAGTAGCTGGATCTACTTGAATGAGTTCCAACACCGACCTATCTTATGCCAAATCCTGCTGTATAGCAAATAGTGTTATACTGAAGATCTAATTTGCCTTTAATGTGTGGAATGAGTAGTAGTTACAGGAATGTCACTCTTGACTCAGAATAAGAAAAGATCCCCTATTGATAAAAGTTATACAAAAATGAAATAGGATTCTGTAAGAGGCAGTGAGTTCCCTGTCACTGAAGGGTATAAGCACTCTTGATGATCTCTTGTCAAGGATGCAGAGAGAATCCCAGCCTTAGGTGGAATTTAACTAGATAAGACCTTCTAAATCTAAGATTTTATAACCTTTTGGCAATTCTTTTAGTCTTTCAAATCAAATCTGACAGTCCATTTGTAATGGTTTTAAAAGCAACAACAAGACACAAACATCTTCTAATTTAAAGTAATGAACTAAGGTTTTTTTTTTAGTATTTATTGGATCTTTATGCTAATTTTGCTACAGAGCTCAATATGCTTCTCATAAAATGTCAAATATGAAACATGTAAAAGTAGTAAGAAAATATCCAGTGAGGTAGCAAAAGGTATAGAAATAGAATAAATCAAATTTCTTGAAAGGATTGGGGAGAGAGAAGGTGTTGAGAGTAAAGAGCAGTGATATCCTGTGAAGATGACTGGCTTTCCAAGGGTAGCTAAGTGGCCCAGTGGATAGAGTTCCAGGGTCATAAAGACTCATCTTGCTGAGTTCAAATCTGGCTTGAGACACTTACTAATGGTATGACCCTGTTTGCCTCAGTTCCTCATCTGTCAAATGAGCTAGAGAAGGAAATGGAAAATCACTTCAGTTTCTTTTTCATGAAAATCTCAAAATGGGGTCACAAAAAGTCAGACATGATTGAAATGACTCAGTAATAGCAGAAATATACTTCTAAAATTAAAATTAACCCAGTTATTAGCAAACTGTGGTTCCTGGTCCAAATCTGCCCTACTTTCTGTTTCAGTATAGCCTGTAAATTTCCATTTTTGGTTCATGGAACTATACAAAAACAAATGATGCATTGTAGTTTGCTAATACCTTCTTTAACCAATATTCTATTTGATGCCACATACCAGTGATGGGCAAACTTTTTAAAGAGGGGGCCAAAGGAAAGGAAAAAAACCTTTAGGCAGTCCAATATAATTTATTAAAAAATAACAATGACACATTTTACAAAGTTCTTGTATTTATTTAAGCCCTATTAATGACTGAAAGATTATGAAGGAGAAAAGGCCTCATCTGGTTTTTGGGCCGTAGTTTGCCCATCACTGCCATATACCATTGAGTAAAGATGTGTATGGGTAGTAAGATGGATATATGTGTGAAGCCCTCAAGTTTTCCTAACTTCAGGCCCAGCACTCTATCCACTGCACTACTAACTGCCCTTAATCTATTTTATACATACACAGTCTTCCTAACTCTGTTTCTATCACCCCCTACATAAAAACCAAAACAAACAAACAAAAAACCAAAACCTCTTAATTTCTTCCCAAAGCAGGTCTAGATTCTGAGACTTTCCATAATATAGCTGCAAACTAAGTTCCTTATTTATCTCATTCACTCCTCAAAATACTCTAGATATCAAAAAACTTGGATTATCCTATTCTTATTGCTAATTTTGTTCATTTCATTCTTTAAATCTTGAACAGTTACAACACACATTCCCTCTGCACTCTTCATCCCATCTTTAGACATCTAGGGTAGGAGGCAGCTAGGTGGTCTATCTCTATGGATAGAGAGCCATGCCTAGACAGAGGAGGGTTCACATCTGGCCTCAGATTCCTAATTGTGTTACACTGAACAAGCCATTTAACTCCCATTGCCTACCCTTATTGCTCTTCTGCCTTGGAACCAATACACAGTATTGATTTTAAGATGGAAAATAAGGGTTAAAAAATAATTATTTTAAAAAGATATTTGGGGGGGGGGGACAGCTGGGTAGCTCAGTGGATTGAGAGCCAGGCCTATAGATGGGAGGCCCTGGGTTCAAATCTAACCTCAGACACTTCCCAGCTGTGTGACCCTGGGCAAGTCACTTGCCCCCCATTGCCTACCCTTACCACTCTTCTGCCTTGGAGCCAATACTCAGTATTGACTCTAAGATGAAAGGTAAGGGTTAAAAAAAAGTAAAAAAAAAAAAAAGAAGAGATCTAGGTTATATGCCAACTTTTCTATGAAATTTTCCTTAATTTTCCAACCTAAAGTATCCTCTTCCCAATTAAATCTCACCTTTGCTTCTTACTTTACTTATACTCTAACAGTATTCTATCTAGTATTATAAGCATAGCACCATAGGCTTATAAATGCTCCTCTCAAAGGAAACTCGAGTCCATGTAGTCCAACATTTTCATTTGCAGACAAGGAAACTATCTTGGCAAAGGATACATAAGTAGTAAGCCTCAGAGGTGGGACCTGAACTCAGGACTTCTAACTCTCAGGTCAGTATTCTGTGCCACTTTTGTGAACCTCTCTTATCTCTCTTACCAAATTATAAACTTGCCATGAGTTATGGGTATATTTTAATCCATTTTGACAATAATATTTAATATAATATAATAAATATAATATGATAAAATATAATGAATATAACATAGTATAACATGATATGATGTGATATGATATAATATAACATAGTATAACATATATAATGATATGATATGATATAATGTAATATATAGTGTAACGTAACATAACATAACATAACATAACATAACATAACATAACATAACATAACATAACATAACATAACATAATATAACATAATATAATATAATATAATATAATATAATATAATATAATATAAAACAATTAAGTGGTTAGCATAGCTAGTGTCCACATTTGGATGTAAACACAGATCATATCTTCAAGTTCAGTGTCAGCTTCAATATGTGTGGCTACTTTAGAATGTTTTGTGCATAATACACATTTTAATATAATTAAACATAAAATTCTTTGATACTAAGCATCACTGAAATTGTAAGATGAAGAAAGATCTGCTTTCTACTTCCTTCCAGAAATCTTAGAGATATCATTTAAATAAATGAAAAAAAAAAAAGAAATGTCTTTGAATATCCCAGGGAGAGGTTCTATATAGGTTCACAGTATTCCATCAAACACAGGACCACCTGTGAGTCAGAGAGCTAGAGCTTTCAAAACAGGCGCAGCAAACAGCTGCTCCCTGACCCTTCCTTCTACCATGGGGCCATTTATGTGTGTGCTCCATGTATAAGGGTTGTAGATCACCCATTTTTATCCACATTTACATATAATCTTGCCATCTTCGAAACTATTACTGAAAAGCTTAAAACTATTTTCGTTTTGTATCTATTCTCACAAAAAGGAAGAAGGACTAGACCTGTAGTTTCATGGGCATAGGAGACTCCCTGATGAGGAATTCCCTCCACCAGTTTTGGTTGACACCTTCTCTGCAACTTCAAGAGTCTTAGAGAGAGTTGCCTAAAGCATTGAGGAGGCATATAACTTGCCCAGGTTCACACTGTCCAGGCATACAAATATTTATGATAAAATTTCCTAGACTGCTAAAGTTTTCTATGAGCAGCCAACATTTATCTTGAAGGTACCATCATACTCTAGGTTAGTCTTGGTGGTTTGGAGATTGTAAAGTACCTTCAAGCTGCCTGTGAGCCCCCCATGTTACCCAAGACAGCAGAGGGAGGAAGTGCTCGCATTGGGCTGCTGGGTGGAGGGGCAAAGCATATGAACATAGTCCTCAGGCATGGCGGAGAAGAGGACAGGAGTAGCCCCCTCTGGCATGCCAGCACAGGTGTGCCATGATCTTCACCAACATGACTCTAGGTAATAATGGAAAGAAATGAGCCACCAGTGAAATGGAAACTCAATAGATTATAGCAGAGGAAAAAAGCCATATTTTCCACAAAATCTGAAATAGTGAGTTTAACCCTATTCACAGCCCCACATATTTAAGAAATATCTAACCAGATGTTCTTATCATTTGTGAATTTTAAGACATTGATAATTGTATTTCAATATAATTGGTTTCCTTTGTGACATTAACTTAAAAGCATTGTTTTGAGTGGAGTCCATAGACTTGAGGGGCAGCTAGCTAGCACAGTGGGTAAAGTTCTGGACCAGAATTCATCTTCCTGAGTTCAAATCTAGTCTCAGACACTAAATAGCTGTGTGACCCCAGGAAAATCACTTAAACCTTTTTATCTCTGTTTCCTCATCTGTAAAATGAGGTGGAGAAGGAAATGGCAAACCATCCCTGCATCTCTGCCAAGAAAACCCAAATGGGATCATGAAGAATCGAATGTGCCTGAAGTGACTGAACCATAGGCTGCACCAGAACACCAAAATGACCCAAGACACAAAAAGGATTAAAAACTGTTCACCTAAATGAAGAGCCCACGTGTATAAATCCAGATGACTATATACCTTTTGATTGGATTAAAGTTACCTTTCTACCTTAAAATGAACACAGCTTCCTTTTGGGGGCAGATGGTTTCCTGAATGTTAACAAGCGTATTTTTGCTGGTACTCCAACAAAATGTGAGCTCCTTGAGAACACAGACTTCTTTTTGCTTTCTTTGTATCTTCGGTGCTTAGAATGGTGCCTGGCACATAATAAGTGTTTGATAAATGCAATAGAACTGGGCTGTAACATAGGACCCTTCCTCCCCACAACAGCCTACTTTGAAAAAAAAAAAGGAATTGTTTTGTGATTGACTGAGATTATGGGAGGATCTAAGACTGCTGTTGGGTGGCCAAGCACAGGAGTGCAACAGGGGTGAGTGGGGGGGAACCCCATTGCTCTGCTGACAGGCTAGGTGGCTTCTATCAACAGGTGTGCTGTTTCATACAGGGACTGCTGCCAAGAGCTGGATATTTCCTCCTGGCAGGCAGCAGACTTCTATTGCCTTCATCTGCCTACTCAAGTCTTTGGCCAGAGAGAGGCTCTCAAGTGACAGCAGCCTGCTACAACTACAGCTAAAACTGGGGGTCTTCAAACTCTCAGGCCCTGACATTGTCATTTTCCTATGGGGATTAAGAGTTAGCAACTTGAAACTGATTTTTGAATTTCAATTTTTGGGGACTAAGAATGTGTCATATAAAAGACATATGTGTATATAATTTTGAAAAATATACATAAATGCATTTATATAGTAAAAAGAACATCCAAATAAAGCCCAATACTGGTATTTACCAAGTTTACAATTTGAAAATTAGAAATCTCTTCCCCCACCCTACAGAAGGCACACAGAAACCATCAAAGATGTCAAATAAAGTGCTTCAATTTTATTTTTATACTTATAACTTGGAGAACAGTCTTAACAGATTTAATCCAAATTTAGTGCAAAAAAAATTGCTCTGGGACTTCACCGTGAATGCCAAGTTTCAATCCAGAGCAAATTTTTTACAGCTGAGCTGGCAGGCCTTAAAAAGGTGCTGTCAAAATAGAAACCGTCATTTCCAAAAGTTCTTACCTGTGTTACTACTAGTGCCTCTGGGTGTGAAAACCGGGAGAAATATTAATGCTTAAGAATTTGGAAGAAACATTGTTGCCATTTCTGCACCATTCAATTCTTCAGCCTCCTAAAACTTGGATGGTGACTGGAGGAAGGGAAGAGTCTGATCTGATATTTTCTGAAAAAACATGGGAAAGAAAAGTCTGGAGGAGGGAATTGAACTCATTCGTTTTCAATAAGTTTCTGGGTCCACTTATAGTTTGTTTTACAAAATCTAAAATTTGCACCTAAACTTCCTAAACATATTTTCTACCCACATTCCTCTGAACCAAGAAAAATAAATGAAATGTTCTTTGTTCTAATGGAACCACACTCTTGGCGTTAGTGTCTGCAGGTACAGATTCCAGACATTCTACCTCCATTCCTTCTTTTTAACTAACAGGACCTTTTCCCCTTTAAAGCACTCAACTCTTTGTTCTTGATGTTTTGTCTCAATAGCGTTGATTCATTTGAGAAAGGAAGCTCCCTGTCCCCATCCTTTCTCCCATTTATTATTTCTACCTTCCTCTTCTCCCCCTCTCCTAAGTCTCCTTTGCACTTTAGTCTAATATCTCTGTCTGGGTGCTTAGTTATAATGGTGCTAGGGGGCATTGGGATGCATGACAAGAGAGGCAGGTGCTCCACACTTGGAAAGAGTCCTGGAGCTATATGGGACAGGCTTGACAAACAAATGTCCATTTCCTGCCACCCTTGCTGCCTAGTTTCAAATATATGATCCCTTGTGCCATGATTTTACAGTGGCTTCCTAGGCATTTCTATGAAAGTGTCACTTCTGTAATGAGCATAAACCTGTCTATCTTGTAGATTCCTTCCACCCCCAAAGGAACTTAACTATTTGCTTTTCTGGAACTTTGGTACTTTTCAGTATATTCATAGGGGAGATGAACTATGAAAACTATGCCTTAGTTGAAATCAAAATGATGGGATAGGAAGAAGTATACCTTAGCTCCCCTACCAAAATGCTTCCACAAAGATCTAAAAAAACAACCCACCAGAACAAATTCTAATTGGGAAACCTAAGAAAAAGTAGCAATGATTCCCTCACTCCTTCCTCAGCCCAGGGTGGCTTAGAGAAATAGACAGAGATCTCCAATTATAGGAGAAAGGGTCTGGTCAGGAACAAGCCATACTGAGCATTTTAGTCTTCATGCCCTAAAAGTAAACCAACAGCAGGAAAGGAAGCACCAGGGCAGGAAGAGAACCCAGGAAATTTCTGAACAAGAGCAGGGTACAGGAATGGGTGCTATCAACTATGTCACTACACAGTTCTGGGTCATAGATCCAGAGCAGAGAGGAATAGTATAGAAAAGTGGATTGTTAGTGGACTCCTGCCTGCATACTGAGCAAGAAACTCATTCCAGAAGCAAATATTAGCTATATGGCTCTGATCCCAGGAACAAAAAAGAAACTCAGTTCTAGTGGTTAGTCCAAGGTGGAAGCCTGAAGTGGAATAACCTGGGAAGAAGTCCAGACTAAAAAGGAGTTTACATTTTAGTCCCTCTGAACTTGTAGAACTTCCCAGTTGGTTAGTAGTAGCTGATTCCAGTAACAGTGTATTGAAATTACAAAATGGGGATAAGTTTATAGATCCAAAACTGGGCCCGAAACTTGTAGATCTCAGGCCAAGAGAATAATGAGCAAACTTTGCCCCAAATCATGTCACTTAAGCAGTACTGAAAACTGATAGACTCCTAGCAGGAGAAAAAGAGGTCAGGATGAACATCCTCCTGTAGAAGTGTGCAGAGCCTAGCACTAACATAAAATTCAAAGTCAAGAAGAAGAAGAATTCCACCCAAGAAGAGCTATTATGGCAATAGGAAAGCTGAAGACAAACCCAGAAGAGAATGATGTCAAAATATTTATAAGCAAGGCCTCAAAGGAAAATGCAGTTTGGACACAATTCAAAAATAGAATTCCTGAAAGAGTTAAGGCAAGACATAGAAAAAATGTTAAAAATCATTTTTAAAGATTATATGAGAGTCAAGATGATGTAGTAGAAGCAGGGAAACTCAAAACCAACATAAGAATCCCTTCCAACCAATCTTAAAATAACACCATAAAACAAATGCAGGAATGAAAGAACCAACAAAGAGACAGAGTGAAGCAAGAAGAGAAAAACTTGAAAGATAGGCAGAGAACATCTGGGGCATGGGTGAGAGGAGAGCACAGGCAGCAGAAGGCTACAGCAAGGAGTGAGGAATAAGCCAAGAGCAAGCCACACCCTCCCCCCTACCCCACATCTGCTGTGCCAGGTTCTGAACCTGTGCCCAAGATACCATCCAGACCCTGAAATCCTACCTGGGCAGATAATGGTCCAAGCCAACTCACACCCCTTGAGGTTCCAACAAAACATGAAATGGGGTGAGGAATTCTACCCCATGATAGCCTGTACTAAAGCAGCCTCATATGTGTGGGCCCAGAGTGAGGCCAGGAATCCCATCCATGGCCTTAGGAAAGGACATACATCCCAGTTTGGGGTAGTTGGTGAAATCAAAGCTGAACCCCCAGAGCCTCTCATCAAAGGCTCAAGGGCAAGGCAGTCACCTGTGTGCATGACCTGATCAAGCCCACAGTGAGACCAAAAACCTACATCCAAATATGAGGTGAGAATTTCAGCCATCAGCAATCTCAAGGGTTAATTCAATCAACATTGGGAGGTGGCTCTCAGAGCTCCCAGCCCTCAGGCCATCATAACTTCTTGGTAAAACTGAAACTGGCAGAAATCCAGAAATAAAGCTAAGGGTAGCATCAAGGAAGGATTAAAGCTTAAGAGGGTACTCTAAACTTCTAGGGAACAGAGCCAACTTATCAAAAATTTGGAAAAAATTGCAGACAACAAAAAAAGCACCTTACTATAGAGAATTTTTATGAAGACAAAGAGCAAGGCATAGACACAGATGGGGACAGTGAAAGCAAAGCTAACACAAGAAAAGTCCAAAAGAAAAATACAAATTGGATGTAGATTCTGGAAAAATTCTAAGAGGAGTTCAAAAAACAATTAAGAGAGACTGAAGAAAAAGGGGAAAAGAAATGAAAACAATGTAAGAAGAAATGGGTGGAGTGAAAAAGGAGGCTAAAAAGCTGATTGAGGAAAATCATTTCTTATTTACCTTTTCATGTTCTCTTGGTTTTTGTGGTTGGATATCAAACTTTCCAGCTAGTTCTGGTCTTTTCTGTGCAAATATTGGAAATCTTCTATCTTGTTGAATGCCCATACTTTCCCCTGCAAGTATATAGTCAGTTTTGATGGGTAGGTGATCCTTGGTTGTAGACCCAGTTCTCTTGCTTTTCTGAATATCATATTCCAAGCCTTGCGGTCTTTTAGTGTAGAGGCTGCCAGATCCTGTGTGATCCTGATTGGTGCTCCTTGATATTTGAATTGTCTCTTTCTGGCTTCTTGTAAAATTTTTCCTTTTACTTGGAAGCTCTTGAGTTTGGCTATTATATTCCTACGGGTTGTCTTTTCAGGGTTTAGTGTAGAGAGTGATCTATGGATCCTTTCAATGTCTATTTTGCCCTCTTGTTGAAGAACATCAGGGCAGTTTTGTTGGATAATTTCTTGTAATATGGAGTCCAAATTTCTATTAATTCCTGCTTTTTCAGGAAGACCAATGATTCTCAAATTGTCTCTTCTAGACCTGTTTTCTTGATCTGTCAATTTCTCAGTGAGATATTTCATGTTTCCTTCTATTTTATCAGTCTTTGACTTTGCTTTACTTGTTCTTGCTGTCTTGAGAGATCATTGGTTTCTACTTGCCCAATTCTGGTCTTTAGAGACTGGTTTTCTGCTATAATTTTTTGATTTTCCTTTTTGATTTGGTCTATTCTGTTTTTCATGGTTTCCTCCATTTTGCTTATTATTTCTTTGATTTTGGGGCATCTTTCTCCAGTTGGGACTTTCTGTCTTTCAGCCTGTTAATTTCCTTTTGAGCTATTTCCCACTTCTCTTGCCAAATCTCTACCATCTTTCTCATGATCTCAGATCTGAAGTCTTCAAGAGCTTGTGACCAATTTTCATCTTTTGGGGAAGGTTTGTATGTAATTACTTGTTTGTTTGTTCTCCTCTGCTGTTTGCTCTGTTGTCTGGATTTTTTTGTGTAAAAGTTGTCGAATGTTAAAGATTCTTCTTGATCTTTCTCTTTGGAGGTTCTTGTGCATGGATTGCCATTATTATTATTTCTTTCTCTGTTAAAAGTCTGGGTGAGGCAGACGGGCTCACTGCCTATAGAGCTGTGGAGCAGTTTTCGCCTGAGTCACAGCTCCATGCATTCTCTCAGCTTTATCTTTGTGCCCATGGTCAGTCTGTGCTCTTTAGGCTCCTGAAGTCTCAAGTCAAGCTGTTCTCAGGGTCAAGCCTCCTGGTGGTCCCTTTGCTTGCTCCTCTGCCTGAGGCTCCTTTAACAGTCTCAGGGCACTGCTTCCACAGTCATTCACTCCTCCACACTAGGTCCCTACCCAAGGTCCTCACTTGTGCTCAATGTCTGTGCCTGTGCTTAAGATCTATGTTCAAAGTCCGAGTTCTTTAGCCTCTTGGGGTCTTAAGTCTTGCCGCTCTCAGGAGCAGGCCCTGGTGATCCCAGGTAGCTGCCAAGAACTTAATGAGTGTGCCAAACTTTCTCTAACTCTTGTGTGCTGGCTTTGGCACTATAGGTGGTGTGTGTGTGTGGAGGGGGGTTGCTCAACTTGCATTTTAGTGAGAGCTATCTCACCCCCTATAGCATGGAAATGCCCCAATCCCATGTACCTTCAATGCTGTGCCCTATTATGTGGTCCCTTCATTTGTCTGGATTTGATTTTTATGTCCTCTTGAGGAGTCCTATCTGTGTGGGTTAGGAGAGGTTAAGAACGCTGCTTCCACTCTGCCGCCATCTTAACCTGGAAGCCCAGGAAAATCATTTTTTAAAAATTAGAATTGGGCAACTAGAAGATAATGATTTCATGACATATCAATAAGCAAGAAAACAAATCCAAAAGAATGAAAAAAACAGAAGAAGACATGAAATATCTCATTGAAAAATCAACTGACCTAGAAAATAGATCCAGGAGAGATAATTTAAAAATTATTGGACTACCTGAAAACTATGATCAATAAAACAAAACAAAACTTGGACATCATAATACAAGAAATTATCAAAGAAAACTGTCCAGAGATTCTTGAACAAAAAAAAAAACGAAATAGAAATTGAAAGAATCCACAGATCACCTCCAGAAAGAAATCCTCAAATGACAACCTACGGGAATATAATAACTAAATTCAAAAGCACCCAAGCCAAGGAGAAAATACTGTAAAGAGTCAGAAGGTAACTATTCAAATACTATGGAGCTACAGTCAGGATCACACAGGAATTAGCAACTTCAACATTAAAAGATAAGAAGACATGGAAGGGGCAGCTGGGTAACTCAGTGGATTGAGAGTCAGGCCTAGAGACGGGAGGTCCTAGGTTCAAATCTGGCCTCAGACAACTTCCTGGCTGTGTGACCCTGGGCAAGTCACTTGACCCCATTGCCTACCCTTATTACTCTTCTAACAAGGAGCCAATTCACAGAAGTTAAGGGTTTAAAAAAAAAGAAGAAGAAGACATGGTATATGATATTCAGGAGAGTCACCTATCCAGAAAAACTGAGTATATTGTTTCAGGGGAAAAATGGTCACTCAATAAGAAAAGCTTTAAAAGGTAAATAAGAAAGAGAAAATGTAAGGGGCTCAAAGTCAAACTGCATGTATTCCTACATGGAAAGAGGATATCTGTAATTCTTAAACATTATTCTTTGTAATAGAGCAGAAAGAAAGAATATACAAAGAAGGTGGGAAAGTAAGCTGATTATTATATTATACGCAAAAAAGTCAAGGGGTGAAAAAGAAGATTGCAATGAGAGAAAAAGGAAGGGAGAGATAGAATGTGGTAAATTATATTACATAAAGAAGCATGAAAAATTATTACAGTGGAGGGGAGGATGAGGGTGGTGATGGGCAATGCTTAAACTCTCATTGTAACTGGCTCAGAGAGGAAATAACAAGCATACTCATTTGGGTATAGAACTATATTTTAACCTACAAAGAAGTAGAAGGGGAATAAGACAAGGGGAAGGGAGGTAATTGGAGTGAGAGGGAAGTAGGGAGAGTGATGAAAAGCAAAATATTAATGAGGAGGAATAGACTAAAAGGAAAAAGAGCAGGATGAAAAGAGGAAAATAAGTTGGAGGGCAATGTTCATTTAATAATCATAACTGTGAATGTGAAAGAAATGAAATCACTTGTAAAATAGAAGTAGATAGCAGAGTGGATTAAAAACCAGAATCTTACTATATGTTGTTTATAAGAAACATATTTGAGGCAGGGTAACACACACACAGAATAAAAGGCTGGAGCACAATTTATTATGCACCATCTAAATAAAAAAAAGGAGGAGGAGTAGTCATGTTCTCAGACAAAGCTAAAGGAAAAATAGATCTGATTAAAAGAGAAAAGTAATGGGGGGCAGCTGGGTAGCTCAGTGGATTGAGAGTCAGGCCTTGAGACGGGAGGTCTTAGGTTCAAATCTGGCCTCAGAGACTTCCCAGCTGTGTGACCCTGGGCAAGTCATTTGACCCACCCTTACCACTCTTCCACCAAGGAGCCAATACACAGAAGTTAAGTGTTTTAAAAAAAGAGAGATAAGTAAGGAAATTACATCTTGCAAAAGGTACTATAGACAATAAAGTAATATCAATATGAAACATGTATACACTAAGTGGTATAGCATTCAAATTTTTAAAGGAGAAACTATTGGAGCTTAAGGAGAAAATAGATAGTAAAACTATAACTAATGGGGGACTTCAACCTTTCCCTATCAGATCTAGATAAATTTAACCAAAAGTTAAATAAGAAAGAACTAAGGGAAGTAAATCAAATTTAAGAAAAATTAAAGTAAAGAGATATCTGGAGCAAATTGATTAGGAGTAAAAAGAAATATACCTTCTTTTCAATGCTTTCTTTTCAATAGCACATGGTATATATATATATAAAGATTAACCATGTATTAGGGCATAGAAACATTGCAAACAAATGCAAAAAAGCAGAAGTAATAAATACAACTTTTTAGATCTATTGTAATATGATAAAAAAATATAATTAGGAATAGTTCATGGAGAGGCAAATTAAATGGAAACTAAATAATCTAGTTTTTCAAAACTGGTGGGTTAAAGAACAAATTATAGAAACAATTACTGATTTCATTGAAGACAATAACAATGAGGAGACAAAATATCAAAATTTATGGGATAAAACCAAAGCAGTATTTAGGGCAAAATTTATATACCTGAGTGCCTATATCAACAAAATAGAGAAAGAGATCAATGATTTGGGTATGCAACTAAAAAACCTTGAAAAAGAAAAAATTAAGTATCCCTGGATGAAGACTGAATTGGAAAGCCTAAAAATCAAAGGAAAAATTAATAAAATTGAAAGTAAAAAACTATTGAACTAACAAATAAGACTAGGAGTTGATTCTTTGGAAAAACAAAAAATAAAGAAAGTATTGGTTAATCTAATTAAAAATAGAAAGAAGAGAATCAAATTATCAGTATCAAAAATGAAAAGGGGGATTATACCTTTAATGAAGAGGAAATTAAGGCAATTATTAGGAGCTATGTTTCTCAATTATATGACAATAAATATGATAATCTAGGTCAATGGATGAATATTTACAAAAATAGAAATTGCCTAGATCAACAAAAGAGGAAATATAATATCTAAATCATCCCATCTCACATCCTATACCAGAATAAGTTCAAAATGGTTATATGATTTAAGCATAAAGAGTGATATTATAAGTAAATTATGTGAATATGGAATAATATACTTGTCAGATCTATGAGGAAGGAAAGAATTTAAAATCAAGGAAGAAATAGAGAACATTACAGGATATAAAATGAATAAATTTTACTATATTAAAGTAGAATTTTTTGTACAAACAAAACCAATGTAACCAAAATTAGATTGGAAGCAACAAACTTGGAAGAAAAATTTTATAACAAAATTCTCCAGCAAAAGTCTAATGTCTCAAATATAGAAAAAAATTAAGTCAAATTTATATTAAAAAATCAAATCATTTGCCAATTAGCAAATGGTCAAGGGATGTAAATAAGCAGTTTTCAAATGAAGAAATCAAAACTATCAATAATTGTATGAAAAACTGTTCTAAATCCCTCCTGATTGTAGAAAGGCAAATCAAAACAACTCTGAGCTACCACTTTACACATAGCAGAATGGCCAATATGACAGTAAAGGAAAATAATAAATGTTGAAGGGGATGTGGGGAAATTGAGACACTAATGCATTGCTGGTAGAGTTGTGAATTGATCCAACCACTCTGGAAGGCAATTTGGAATTATGCTCAAGGGGCTTGAAATGAATGTATGTCCTTTGATCCAGCTATACCACTATGAGGCTTTTATTCCAAAGAGATATTTTTAAAATGGGAAAGGTTCTATTTGTACAAAAATATTTATAGCTGTTCCTTTTGTGGTGGCAAAAAATTGGAAAATGAGGGAGTGTCCTTCAATTGGGGAATGGTTGAACAAATTGTGGTACATGATACTATTTTACTATAAGGAATGATGAAATACTTGATTTCTATAAGAACTGGAAAGAACTACATGAACTGATATGGAGTGAAATATGCAGAACCAGGAGAACATTATACAGAGTAACTGAAATATTGTGGGATGATCAAATGTGATTGGCTACTACTAAAAGCAATGCAATGATCCAGGACAATGCTGAGGGAACTTATGAGTAAGAATGCTATCTACATCTGGAGAAAAAACTGTGGGAGTAGAAATCCAGAAGAAAACACATGAACACTTGTTTATATGGATATATGATTTGGGGTTTTGGTTTGAAGATGACACTATTACAGAAGTGAATAATATGGAAATAGGATTTGAGTGATAATATATGTATAACCCAGTGAAATTGCTTATAAACTCTGAGGGAGGGTGTGGAAGAGTGGAGGAAGATAATAAGAATCATGGAAAAAATTAAAATTTAACAAATTAAAAAGGAATTAAACAGGGAAAAACTATATTAAAGTGGAAACGGATAAAATGGGTAAAGAAATGAGAGCTATTGAAAACAGTTATGAAAGGGGTATCTCACCCAAGAAAAGAATTTACATTCCAATTAAAATGGACCAAATACAATCTAATGATTCCATGAAACACCAAGAAAAAATAAAACAAAAAAATAAAATGTGAAATGCTTTATAGCAAAAATAACTCATCTGAAAAAAACAGATTGAGGAGATATAATTTAATAATCTTTTGGGGGCAGTTAGGTAGTTCAGGGGATAGACAGTCCAGCTTGGAGACAGGTAGCCCTGGGTTTAAATCTGTTTTCAGACATTTTGTTGGTATGTGACCATGGCCAAGTCACTTAAGCCCCATTACATAGCCCTTACTGCTTTTGGTATGAGTTCTATGACAGAGAGTAAAGGTAAAAAAGGGTTTGTTTTTAAAAAGAAATCATTGGATTGCCTGAAAATAATGACCAAAAAAATACCTAAAAAGGAATTACTGAAAATTTGTAAAAGAAAACTGCCTATAGCTCTTAGAATCATAAAGTAAAGAAGAAACTGAAAGAATCCACTGGTTACTTCCTAAAAAGAATCCCTCAATTGAAAATTTTCTGAAATATGAGCAAAATCCAGAGCCCCAAGGTCAAAGGGAAAAATATATATTATAAGCACAAGAAAGGAAGAATTCAAATACTGAAGAACTACAGTTACACAAGATTTACCTTGGAATATATTCCAGAAAACAAAAGATCCTGGCTTTCAATCAAATATCAACTTACCTAGGAAAAAATGAATACAATACTGCAGTGGTAAAAATGGATAATTAGTAACAAAAGAAGACTTCCAAACATTCTCAATGAATGGACAAGAGCTGAGTAGAAAATCCAACATAAAAACATGAGTCATTAGTAGCAAAAAAGGTAAACATGAATATGCAATCATAAAGGACTAAATAAGGTTGAAATTTATATTCTAATCGTTAGAAGATGCTATATATCTGTATAGCCTCAGAACTCTATCATCATTAGAAATCATAGAGGGAGTTTAATTTGACAGAGGATTTTGTTATATTTTGAAGATATTAAAAGAAGAATTGTAAGGGGAGGGAAGAAGAATACACTGGGGGAAGGGGAAAAGGAGAGGAAGAACGGGGTGCACAAGTAGAAATATAAAGAACAAGGAAGTGATAGTGTCAAGAATAGATGACATTCGTACTTAAATCTCATTTGAACTAGTCAAAGGTGGAAAAAAGTTTTCATAAAAATACACATACTTGAGAATACAGAAATATATTTCACCCAACAGAGAAATAAAAGGGAAAGAGGCTAGGGGAAAAGGGAATGAAACAAGGAGTGAAGATTAAGGAAGGGATTAATCAGGAGCAAAATAATATTTTAAATAGGAAATGAGAAAAAGGGAAAGAAGAGTATAGCAATTATAACTGCGAATGGAAATGGAATGAAAACCCATAAAATTGAAGGTGATAGAAGAAAGGATTAGAAATCACAACCCAATAAAATATTGTTTACAATAATAATACTTGAAACAGAAAAAATCTACACCTAGTTAAAATATTGACTGAAGCAGAATCTATTATGTTATGGATGAAGTAAAAAAGTCACAAGTAATCAGTCATCAGCTCAGACAAAGCAATAGAAAAATTTAGTTTAATTAAGAGAAATAAATGAGGAAACTACATTTTGCTAAAAGGTACCATAGACTGAATTAATACCTACACTCAACATATTTGGACAAATTGCATAGCATCTAATTTTTAAAGGAAATTTTAAATGAGTGGCAGAGAGAAATAGATAATAAACTTATAAAAGTAAGTGACCTCAATTTATTCTCATCACATAGAGATAAATATAACAACAACAAAAAAAACAAAAAAAGAAGTTAGAACGTGAGTAAAATTTTAGAAAAATTAGATATGATAATTCTTTGGAGAATATTGAGCAAGAATAGAAAGGAGTATGCCTATTTCACAGCAATGCATCGCACCTACACAAAAGTTAACTATGGATTATGGCATTAAAACTTCACTAACAAACAGAGAAAAGGAGAAATATCAAATACTTCTTTTCTTGACCATAATGCAATAAAATTTCATTCAATAAATTTCCTTTGAAGCAAAGATTAAAATGAAAAGGAAACTAAATAACTTAACCCTAAAGAATGGGTGGGCCAGAGAACAAATCATAGAAATAATAAACTATTTCATCAAAGATAATGATAACAATGAGACAATGTAATAAAAATTTTGAGGTGCAGCCAAAGCAGTACTTAGAGGAAAAAATTATATCTCCAAATACTTTCACTGGTTAAAAAAAAAAAGAGGAAAATCAGACATATGAATTAATAATGCAATCTTTAAAAGGTCTTAGGAAATCATCAAGTTGAAACTTTAAAATTGAATACTTAAAGAGAAATTCTGAAAATAAGGGAATATATAATTGAAAGGAAAACTTTATTGAATTAATAAACAAAATTAGCAGTTTTTAAGGAAAAAATAACTAATTCATTACTAATTTAATTTTAAAAATAAAGAAGAAAATCAAATTGCCAATATCAAAAATTAAAAAGTCTGACTCACAATCAATTAAGAAGAGATATAAGAAATTATTAGGAGTCATTTCAACCAACTGTGTGCCAATAAAAATAACAATCTAAATAAAATGGTTAAATATTTACAAAAAGACAAATTGCCCAAGTTCATAGAAAAGGAAATAGAAATGTATCTTAGAAATTGAACAATAAATGAAATCCTAAAGAAAAAATTCTCCCTAGTCTGAGAAATTAACAAGTAAATTCTATTAAATATAAAAAAATAATTAATTCTAATACTACAAAAACTTTTGGAAAAATAATAAAATAATGGGTCCCACAAAACTCTTTCAATTTGTGAAACAAAATAGAAAAAGAGACCTGTAGATTAGTATACCTAGTGAATATTGAAGTAAAAATTTTAGGCAAAAAATTAGCAAATATCTGATATCAATGTATCACAAAGATCATACATTATCCCCACACTGAATTAATATGTAGAATGTGGGCCTGGTTCACGATGAGGAAAACTGTAAGTGTAATTCACCATTTTTATGACAAAACAACAAAATATTATTTAATCATATTAATAGATGCTTTTGATAATATTCAACATGGATTCTTCTTTAAAAAATAAAAAAAATAGAAATAAAGGGATTTTAACTTATAATAATGAGTGGTTTCAAACTAAAACCAAGAAGTAGCATTTTTTTAAACCCTTACCTTCAGTCTTAGAATCAATACTCTGTATAGGTTCCAAGACAAAAGAACAGTAAGGGCTAGGCAATGGGGGTTAAGTGACTTGCCCAGGTTCACACAGCTAGGAAGTGTCTGAGACCAGATTTAAACCTAGGACCTCCTGTATCTAGATCTGGCTCTCAATACACTGAGCCACCCAGCAGCCCCCATCAGCATTATTTGTAATGCAGATAAGCTAGAGGTCTTTCTAGTAAGATCAGAGGTAAGATTGCCATATTCATTATCACCCTCTTCATTCTACATTGTGCTAGCTAGAGCAATAAGACAAGAAATTGAAATTGAAAGAATAAACTTTGGCAAAACAAAATGCTCACTTTTACCAAATGATATGAAGAATTTTTTTAGAAAACCCCAAATAGTCAACTAAAAAACTAGTTACAACAATAACTTTAGCAAAGTGGAAGGATATAAAATAAACACATAAATCATAAATATTTCTATTTATTACCAACAAAATTCAGCTAGAAAGAGAAACTCCTTTTAAAATAAATGTGGACAGCATAAAGTACTTGGCAATCTACTAGTTGATATACACAGAAACTATATGTACACAATCACAAATCATTCTTTTCACAAATAAAGACAGATAATTGGAGAATATTAATTGTGTGAAGACTATAAATAAAAAATGACAATACTATCTAAATTAATTTACTTATCCAAAGCCAAACCAATTAAACTACCAAAGAAATACCTTAGTTATTAAAAATTATAATAAAATTAATCTATGGATAAAACAATATTAAAGGAATTAATTAAAAATATAGTTGGAAGGAAGGGGGCCTGGAAGTATCAAATACCAAATTATGCTATAAAATTATTGACACATTTTGAGTAAAAATAGAGAAGTCGGTCAGATGAACAGATCCAGTATATGATATACAGAAGCGAATGAGCAATATCACCTAGTATTTGATAAGTCCAAAGATCCCAGTAATTGGTACAAGAACTTACTATCTGATAAAAACTTTTGGGAAAACTATAAAGCAGCATAGTAGAAATTAGATTTGTGTCATTTTCACACTATCTCCCAAGACTATCTTGAAATGAGTATATGATTTAAACATAAAGGGTGACATCATGAACAAATTAAAAGAACATAGAAGGAATTATCGGTCAGATCTATGTATAGGGGGAAAGTTTAAGACTAAACAACAAAAAAGTTCAGAGGAGAAAATATTGACATATTTGGTCATATAAAATTAAAAAGTTGTTTTGCACAAAACTCCCAATGCAACTAAAATTAGAAAAGAAGCAGTGACTGGGAGAAAAAATCTCTGCATTAAGTTTTTCTAATAAAGTTTTTCTAAGACATATAAGGTGATAAGCCAAATTTATAGGAAAAGCAGCTATTGTCCGATTGACCATTATATTGACATTGACAAATTCTATTTTTATTTTTTTGCCATACTTTATAACAAACTCAAAACAGATATATCCATGGAGTGCTATAGGTAACAACAACAACAACCAAAAAATAGAAGAGAATAAGATCAGGTACCTTTCACAACTTTGGTGAGAAGGACATAATTCTTAACTTAGTGTTAGATAAAAGATATCATAAAAATTTACTACATATATTAAAAAGCTTTTATATTAATAAAATCAATAAAAAAGATAGAATTATAAGAGAAAAAACTGAAAAGGAAGGAACATTTTTATCAAATATCACTGATAAAAGTCCAATATATAAAATATACAGATTGACACTAATATGCATGGCATCTCCAAAGTTTTAATGTAGCTTGAGCTTTTTTGACCATTTAATTGGGATTGTTTAATTAAACTTTAATAAGCTTAAACTACCCCAAAATCCCCCATATAATACCAATAGCCTTTCCACAATAGATAAGTTGTCAAAGGCTATGAATGATTTTTAAAATTATATCACACTATTTGTACTATCAAAGATATTTAATGATGGGAACAGTCAATGTTAAAGGCATTGTGAGAAAACAGGTGTACCAACTTGTACACTATTTTTTTATTCATACATTTCTTTGATAAAATACCTTTACTGCATTTCTCCTTTGTTTTACTGATTTTTAATACGTCCCAGTCAACTCATAACCACTATGTGTCTTTCTATTGCCCTCTGAGGATTAATAATTTTCAGTTCTTTGGAGACTATAGGGTTCGTTATATCAGTCTAAATATAAGCCCCACACCAAATATGGGCCTTCCTTAAAATTAGATCTTTTTGAAATGTTATATTGGTCTAGCCATTCTGGATATCAATTTTAAATTACAAGACAGAAGTGCCTAAACTGTTCATGTGTTTGACTGATTTCCCCCTCTATTCTGTATATAATAGGGGGACTCACATTCAAATGGAGAAATAGTACCTATAGAAAGTTTTAGCTATATCAGATAGAATACTCCTATGGTCTTTAGAGTTCAGGGGCAAAGCAGATGGCAATGGTCCTCATTTAATGGCATTTCCACCCATAAATTCATATCAGTTTGTGATGTAGAGTGATTTTCAGTGTCAAGTAATTTTATGGCAAGAACTTTCTTCTTTGGGTCTTAAAAATCTGTGGGTATAGCGCCTGCAGGATCAATTCCCAAGTTGCATCACCTTGGAGCTACTCAAAATGATGGTTAAGGTCATTGGACTGGAAGCATTGCTCTACCCAAGCCTCTTGAGTTCAGGGCCCTTTTCTATGGTGATCAACATGGTGGTGATAATTTGACTTACTTAACACTTATTGTCTCCTGAATCTCCCTCAGGATACCTTGCTGCTTCAATTAGACTGTCTTGTCTACCTTATTAGTAGCAATTGGTGGATAGATGGTAGAGATGGGCCTGTTTTCCACAGGAATTGCTTCCCTGGATGATAGCTGAAAGCAGGTTAAGCAGTATGGGACATATTGCCTTGCCAAGGGGTCTTGCATATATGTACCTGATTCTGACAGTTGGTGGTAAAAAAAGTGGGCATTTTTCTACAATGATTTTTTTTTCCCTTAATGATGATTGCAAGGCTGGGGTTGGAAACAGGTCTGGTGCCATGGGAAGGGATCACAGATATTCTCAAATCTCTTGAGTTCAGTTATTTTTATTGAAGAATGAGGGGAGATGGTGATGTTGGTTGTTTGATTTGCTTGACTATTTCCTATGTCTCTCTCCCTCTACTGACAAAAATTTGGTTTGACTACTTCAGTTAGCAATCCCAATTCTGATTATCTCCAAGACTATTTACTGATTTGGAAATACCATAAAAATAAGCAGAATTGGATTCCCTTCCTATTATGCTCACCTGTCAGAAGAATAACCCGCCTCTGAGGCATAACTCTCAGATTTTTACTCTAAAGTAGCACCAGTAAATTTTAGTCTTTCCTTGCTTAAATAAATGACATCATTAAATAAGCTATTTCTACTGTGATAATGAGATTAAATCTTCCCTGCCCATTCTTAGATCTAATCACCAAAAGTGTAAACAACCCCACTTAATTCACAATTTGGGAAGTCTGTAACCCACCTGTGCAAAAGTGGGTGATGAATCAGAATTGACTGACTGCCTCCTGGGCAGTCCTGAGCAAAGTGTTTGTTGTGATTGGACATGTAAACTAAGAGGAAGGCACAGGAAGTGACACAAAAGAAGTGCCTTTAAAGGGGAGTGACAACTTCCTATAGCTTTTTACTTGTTTGCTTCTGGACCTGGAGGAGTTCTGGCTGGGACCTTGAACTTGGTGAGACTGAGACTGTTCTAAAATTTCTCCTTAGAACTACACATGGGTGAGTGAAGGCTGACTCCATTAACCTCCCTGAAGGTACTAGCCTCCAGAGGGACCTTTGATTAGGAGGAGCCCTCCTGGCTAAAACCCTTGTTAATTGACTTTTAGACCCTCTAGCTGGGCCTGGGGAACCCTGCTGGAGTAATGCCAAGACTTGAATACATAATCTAGTTCATTAAGCTAGATATCTTACTCTAATCTCTTCTCATCTTTCTGCTTTCACTCTCTTTTTTTATTTTATAATTTTATAAATAAATTATTAAAGTCATTTTATAAATTGATATTTATTCAATTCCTTGGTGACTACCCATTTAAATATTAATATCCAGCCAAAAACCATAATTTTTCCCTTTTACACTACTAACATTTATTTTCTTCATTCTCTAGGACAGTGGGGATGTAGATAATTCCTCTTTCATTAAAAGAAAAAAACACCTTAAAAAGAGTCTATGCTTCAGTTTCCTTATCTATTAAAAAAATAAAGCTGTTGGTTAGATAACCTCTAAAATCTATTCCATATCGATAGCTATGATTCAATATGACCCAGCACTTAGAATTTTGTGATTTTCCCAAATCCTGAATTATAGGATTAAGTGTAACATAGGTCTGAAAATTGTCAATAGATTCCTTTTCCATTATTTTTTATTTTAACTATGCCAAAGAAATTGTGTTTGCTTGATTCCATTTTTATGAATTCAGTGTGTTTTGGAGGCCTTAGATACTGTTGCAGTTCATATCTCACATCATATTTCCCTTAGGTATGAGAGAGAGGAAAGAGGCAGATATGCAGTATGACATAACAGAGAGCTGGCCTCAAAGTCAGGATGACCTGAATTCAATGCCTTGCTCTGCCTATGTAAATTATTCCCAGTGCAATCACTTAACCGAAATGCTGTAGACAACTCTTTAAGATATGAGAGGCAGAGAAGATATTACCTTACATTTATTTAGGAAATTTTCTCACTCAGGAGATCCCCATGCCAATGAAATTGGAAGTTTACTTCCTATCCCAATGAAAAACAGGCATGTCAATCTTCAAAGAGTTTATAATTTGTAAGTGGTAAAAAGGGGCTTTGATTGGGTGAATATTAAAGGGTTTGGTCCCCAGGGAATTGAATGATTATCGGTCCCCAATTAAAGAATAACCTCAAGTCAAAATTTATGGAAGTTTATTTACAAATATGGAGAGGAAGAGGAAATAAGGAAATGAGAGAGAGGATAAGATAAGTAATTTAACACACTAGGTAATTTGCTCCGATCTTCTAGTTTGACCCAGGCAGATCTAATTAACCCTCAGCCAAGGGAGGTTTGGCCTTGAGCAGAAGGCCAGAAAGTCAGAGGCCTGGAGGGCCCTGGGGGCGAATGAAGCAGAAGCTTGAGTCACAGAGTATCTTTTGAAA
Source organism: Gracilinanus agilis (assembly GCF_016433145.1). Taxonomy (NCBI): domain Eukaryota; kingdom Metazoa; phylum Chordata; class Mammalia; order Didelphimorphia; family Didelphidae; genus Gracilinanus; species Gracilinanus agilis. The sequence continues at coordinate 419,654,704 of NC_058133.1, read as the reverse complement.
GGGAAGTTCCTTAAGAGAAGTTCAGGAAGATTCAGTCTTTACATTCACCATGTGGAATTCCAAAGGAAAGATTTAAGAACAGTCTCACCAAGGTCTCAGGGTCCCAGCTCCAAAGCTTCTCCAAGTCCTGGTCATGAACCAGAAGAAGCCCTTCAGATTCAAGACATGAACCAGAAGAGCCCAGATGAACTCACTGAACTCTCTTTTAAAGGGGCTTCTTTTGCATCACTTCCTGTGCCTTCCTTCTAGTTTACATGTCCAATCATAACAGAAGCTTTTCTTAGGACTGCCCAGGAAGCAGTCAGTAAATTCTGATTCGTCACTTACTCTAGCACAAGTGGGTCACAGACCTCCCAACTTGTGAGTTAAGTGGAGTTGTTTACACTTTTGGTGATTAGATTTGAGAATGGCTAAGGTAGATTTAATCTCATTATCACAAATTATAAATTGGGAAAATACTAGTCTGAATGTGGACTACCCTTTCTCATATTTGGCTTTTATGAAACTGAATATGGTCTATAATCAGATTGCTTTTTCATTTTACATTTCTACGTTATTTTTTCCTTTCAAAATAGCCCATATTTGGTGTTGTCTTATATTTAGACTGACATAATGAACATTATAGTCTCCAAAGAATAGAAAATATTATTACCCAGAGGCAATAGAAAGGCACACTGTAAATCTGGAATAACAAAGGAGAAATGCAGTAAAGGGTATTACCAAAGAAATGTATGAATGAAAAAACTTGTCATTGGCCTAGAGATCATGGGAATAATTGAAGGACAATCCTTTGTACTCCATTGTTATCCTTGTGATGTCAAGAGAAAGTGAATAAGACTTTAATTTCATATTGGATAGATTGGGCAGGGAGTGGGAGGTTCAGAGTTATGCTTTAGGAAGATGATTGAAACTTGACTGGATGATCATTTTGTATTTGGGAACATCCTTTGTTTTCAGTGTATCTGAGTTGTTGACACAACCTACCATTATGGTTTGGCATGTTGGCTGATAAATTAAAAACAGCCCCATAGAAGCCCAACTAGTTCCTCATGAAGTTCAATGGAATTCAGTGAGTGTAGAGCATTTCCAGAAAGTCTCTTTGGATTAATCTGATCTCTTTGCCTAATTACAGAAAGGCTGAGGTTCATTTTTTTATACGTTTTATTTTATGCTTTCTCTACCTTTCTCTATCCTGGACCTGACATGCCTCAGTCCAAAAAAAAAAAAAAAAAAGCATGTGCCTTCTATATTCCAGTGGAGAAGGTAATGGTTAACACTCCAGTGTCTTTGCCAAGAAATCCCCCAATGAAGTCACAAAGAGCATGACTACATTCCAGGTCCTTTGCTAGGCATCAAAGTATTGGAAAACAAAAATAAAATGATTGCCATACTTAAGGAATTACAATCTAACCAGGGGGAAAGATATTTTTGTTTTGTTGAAACATATATATGTATATAAATATACATTTATATGCATAAATTCACATGTGCATATTCACACGATAGACATAAAGCAATTGGTGGAAGGGGTGCTAGCAGCTGTGATAATTAGATTAAATCTAACCTGCCCATCTTTAGATTTAATCACCAAAGGTGAAAACATCTCCATTTAACTCACAAGTTGGGTGGTCTGTAACCCATGTGTCCTAGAATGAGTAACGAATCAGAATTTACTTACTGTCTCTAGGGCAGTTCCAAGAAAAACGTCTGTTGTGATTGGACACATAAACTAAGAGGAGGCCACAGGAAGTGACTGACACAAAAGAGGACCCTTTAAAAAGAGACCTTAGTCAGCCGGGCCCAGGCTTCTGGTCTGTGAACAAGACGGGAAGGAGCTCTGAAGCTGGTGAGACTGTTCTTAAAACTTGTCTTTGGAATTCCACGTGGTGAGCGTAAAGACTGAATCTTCCTGAACTTCTCTTAAGGAACTTCCCTTTCAAAAGACACTCTGTGACTGAAGCTTTTGCTTCATTCTCCTTGGGGCCTTTTGGCCTTCTGAGTTTCTGGCCTTATGATCAAGGCCGGATTTCCCTTGGCTGAGGGTTAATTAGATCTACCTGGATTAAACTAGGGCATCTGAGCAAATTACCTACTGTGTTAGATTACTTATCCTATCTTATCCTCTCTCTTATTTCCTTATTTCTTCTTTCTCTTCTCATTTGTAAATAAATTTTCTATAAAAGGCATTTTATCTTGAGATTATTCTTTAATTGGGGACTGATAATTGTATAATCACCTGGCGACTAACCTTTTAATATATATTCAACCAAAAACCCCTTTTCCTCATTACACAGCTGAGAAGAGTAAGATAGACTTTAAGTAGATGATGGAGTTTGAGCTAAGCCTTACAAATCTTTTATATTAAAATTAAAGTACAAAAATAAAAGGTGAAGTATACTCTAGATCAATGTGGGCAAACTTTTTAAAGAGGGGGCCAAAGGAAAGGAAATGCTCTCTGTCAGTCTGTTTCTAAGGCAACTCGTTTGATGTTTCATTGTATTGTGCCCTACTCATTGTATTCTTCAGATTAGGAATAATGTCATGCAGCCTGGATAGAACATTTCAGAGGCCCTGCATCTGGCCTGCTGGCTATAGTTTGCCCATCACTGCTCTAGACTAAGATTTGAATAAACCAGAAATATAACAATTGTCAATAGAGTTCTGGACCTGAAGTCAGGAAGGCTTGAGTTCAAATCCCAACTTTGACATTTAATATCTAGCTACCTTGGGCAAATCAGATATAGTCTCTCTATGCTTCAGTTTCCTCCACTATAAAATGAGGGGATTAGAGTCTGCCATTAAAGTTATACTTAAAATTTATAGGGGGCAGCTGGGTGACTCAGTTGATTGGGGATCAGGCCTAGGGATGGGAGGTCCTGGGTTCAAATAATCTGGCCTTAGACATCTTAGCTGTGTGACCCTGGGCAAGTCTCATTGCCTAACCCTTATCACTCTTCTGCCTTGGAACCAATGCTTAGTATTGATTCCAAGACAGAAGGTAAGGGTTTAAAAAAAATTAAAATTTATGATCCAATGATACTATAATCATGCCCTTTAACCTACCAACTCCATTCCTGGGCACATATCTAAGATCCATTCATAAAGCGTTGTTATCAAAAAAGGGGGAAAATTCTATCTAACCAAATGGAATAATCTTATGACATAAACAAATATCATGTAAGACTGTAAAGTGATATGGAAATTACATTTTAAGTGATGCAGTGTACTGGCAACAGAGTAAAAACTGCCACCAGGTTTTTAAAACCTAAAAAAAAAGGAAAAGACAAAATTAGAGGCCATCCCCAAACTCCTAGTTCAGCCAGACTTTTGGTACACACTAATACTTTTGAGGATACCTATGTAAGTGACAAAAGTACATTGTTGAATTTGGAAGAGAAAACAGAACTTAGAAAATATTGTCATTGTTTTGTTGATATGTCTGGGTTTTTTTAGTGATAATGTAAAGAAATTAGATGTAAATGTTTATTTGAATATTTAATTCATCTTTGGTTTATTTTATAAGTTGAGTTATTAAGAATATAATAAAGCAAAAAAAAAGGAATGGAATATTATGGGACTTACTGTTTTACCTTGATAGTATACTAGTTAGTATTCATTGTACTGGAACTCTAAGGTAGAACCCAAAAGAAGGTATCTATCACATAGGACAAAGTGCTTTATCTGTTTGAGAAGAAGACACCAGATGTCTTGGCTGGTATAAAGTCACAATGATCTAGCAACCATTGAAAATTTCCAGTCTGAGCTGTGAGTCGGTGGTTTGTCACTTGGTTTTAGACTTTCCAAAAAAACCTGTCTTTAAAGAAAATATTCACAGCAAAAGACTATGGAGAAAAGCCAGGCACTTAGCTTATCTCTGGTTGTTGGCGGGCTTGGAAAAAACAACTTCCAACTGATTTTCAGACATAGCATTTGCAACCAACAAATATTGTCTGCATACACACTGCATACACACATACAGGATTTCTTTGAAATAAAACTTCTGAAATACAGGATATACTTTAAAAAAATCTCTTACTTTTCATCTTAGAATCAATACAAAATGAATGGGTTCAAAGTCAAAACAGCAATAAAGGTTAGACAATGAGGCTTAAGTGACTTGTCCAAGGTCACATAGTTAGGAAGTATCTGAAGTCTCAATTGAACCCAGAATCCCCCCAAGCACAATTGCTAGGTCTGGCTCTTAATCGACTACTAATTCCATTCTTAGGACCAATTCTAAGATCCTTTCCTAAGGTGGTATTATCAAAAAGGGAAATCTATCTAACCAAATGGAATAGTCTTATGCTGTAAATAAATATCATCTAAGATTGTAAAGTAATATGGAAATTACATTTGAAGTGTTGCAATGTACTGACAACAGAGTAAAAACTGCCACCAAGTTTGTAAAACCTCAAAAGAAAAAAAAAGACAAAAATATAGAGAGCATCCCCAAAACAAACAGATCTAATAACTAGCCTCTTACGAGTCTCTCAGAGTAGGTAAATAGTAAAGAATAACGATTTCAGGTGTTTAAGGGACTTATGGGTAAAGAAAACTACTCTTTTTATTTTAAACCCTTGTACTTCGGTGTATTGTCTCATAGGTGGAAGATTGGTAAGGGTGGGCAATGGGGGTCAAGTGACTTGCCCAGGGTCACACAGCTGGGAAGTGGCTCAGGCCGGGTTTGAACCTAGGACCTCCTGTCTCTAGGCCTGACTCTCACTCCACTGAGCTACCCAGCTGCCCAAAACTACTCTTTAAAAAAAAAAAAAAACTTGTATGTTGGTTATTTTTTAGATCCACATTCAGAGTTGCTCCCTTTCTTTTAGACTGAAGTTGTGCTCGGTATTTGGGAAACTGGGGTTTCATCAGGCTGAGCCAAAGCTCAGTTCTCTTACAGGTCACTTGGAACTGATAGTCACACAGCCTACACACATCTTAACAGATGAGTTGGTCTCACTGAAGGTGTCAGTAGATGTGACTCCAATTAACTGCTTTAAATCCACTTGGTTTTGGAGTAGGTCGAAAGCTGGAAACGCTTGTCTCTGCTGCTCATGTGGCAGGCCTCCCAAGCTCCCTCCAACCCTTTGATCAGACTCTTCTGGGTGGGTTATAGATCCAGTCACCTATTTGGGTTGTAAATGTTAGAAGGCTGTTTTTTTTTGGGGGGGGGGGGTTTCTCCCCTCCCTCCTTTGTGTTTTTAGCTTAGCCTCATTGAAGAGAATTTCTCTTGATTTGTCTTTTTGAAGTATGGAACTGCTGTAACTACTTCTGCCTCTCAAGTTGAATCCTAATCTATGTAAATACATATATGATAATCTTCTGGAGTAGGGGCAAAAGGAATACAAATGATCAGAAATCTCTATTTGGACCGAGCCTTTTAAAAACTTTCTCTTTGGGGAACTGAGACTTCATGGGGGTTCTCTGTGTGTGTGTGTGTGTTTCTATGAAACTCTGCCTGGGGGAAAAAAGTCCATAAGAAGTCTCTTTCCTTTTGTATGGAGCAATGGTCACACCCAGTGGCCAGTTAGGTTAATCACATATATGTATTCCCTATGGATACCTGAGAGAGGCTGGCCAAGCCTCCATCACTCTCTCAAGTGGAAGACAGGCATGGAAATGAGATAGAAGCAGGATTGCCTAGTGAAATGGAGACGCACTACCTATTCTTTTTTCTTTGTTCCCCAGATGTGAAGCTTGGGTAGAAGAAAAAAAAAAAGCTCCACACCATTCAGGATGCTAACAACAGGAGAATTAAAAGTCATTGGTCTCCCACAATGTCTGTTGTTCTTTAAATTAGGACCCATGAACATAATGAGATAGATTCCCCCCACCACCCCCCAGGAATCTCTAAGGGCAGGCTGAAACAAAGAAGTAGGACTCTTTCCTTTACCCCCTTATTTTAATTCATTTTCTTTTCTTTGTGGAATAATTTAAACACTTTGAACACTGAATGATTTAAATTTTTCGTCAGGCAGGGGCATTATCAGGTAATCTGGAAAAAAAGAAAAGGGCCACCCTTTTAGAATGCAAATAAGTCCAAAAGTATCATTTATATAATTTTTTAAACCGTGTGTATCAACTCCAAATTGTAGTATCCTCCATTAGCATTACAATGCCACCCTTGTTTTCTCTCTCTTTGCAGAGATTGTTTGTTAAGGTCCCTGTTTTCAATTAGTGGCAGGGGATGACTCACAGTTGAAACATTGGGAGTGTGTTTGTGCTTGTGTTGTGTGTTAGGGTGCCGAATTTGAGTCTAGGGGAGACATCTCCCTAGATGAATGCCCCCCTTGGCTCCCCTTTGGAGACTGTCTGTCACTTTTGTATTTCGTTGGCCTATAGATTATTTTTTTTCTAATTTCTTATATATTTTTCCTCCAGTTTCTCATATGGCATTATGATTTCACGTCAGATATTTAGGCTTAGAAAAATAGAAACCATCTAAAATGAGTAGCAAAAGCTCTAGACTGTCAGTCAGAAGACTTGAGTTCTATTCTAGTCCTTGCTCTGAGCTTAATTATAGATGCGACTTTTGGAAAGTTACTTTATTTTTTTTTGTAGCCTCAGTTTCCTTTTCCTGCAAAATGAAGGAATTGTAATAGGTTATTTTTATTCTCTCTCAAAGCAGTAGGACTCTGAGGTGAAATTTGAATTCTTTCCTTTTCTTCCTATTCAGAAGCCCGTAGGACCCACATAACCCTTTCCCTTTAAGCCCTACAACTGATCATTTTTCCACTTGAACCTTTTGTTTTCTCAATTTTAAAAGAGTTATTTAAAATTATTCTTTTAATCATTGGGCCAGTACTTTGATTCCCCTGCCTCAACCCCTCCTTTTCTTTCTTTCTTGTGAGTTCTGTTTTTAACCAGACCCATCGCCAAATATCCTATGTGTGGGTGGTATCTGTGTTTCTGTTATTACAGTAGAACTGCTCCTCTGTTCTGGTGCACACTGTTTCAAAGCTGATGTTCAAACAAGGCATTCTGGATTCAAGCTTCAGAGATAGGAAATGAAATATTTTATTAAATATAGAACACTCATTCCACAAGCCCTCCCCACAGACATTCTCAGGATTGTTGTTGTTGTTCAGTCCTGGTCAACTCTTTATGACTCGATTTGGGGTTTTCTTGGCAAAGGTACTAGATTGGGGTGCCAGTTCCTTCTCCAACTCATTTTAGAGATGAGGAAACTGAGACAAACAGGGTTAAGTGATTTGCCAAGAGTAAAATGGTTAATAAGTGTCTGAGGTCAGATTCGAACCCAGGAAGATCTTTTCCTTATTCCAGGCCTAGCACTTTATCCACAATACAACTTAGATGTCCTGTGCCAACCAGGTTCCCCTTAATATTGTTACTATTCCTTCAGGAGGTAATAGAATCTTGGCAAGAATTATATATAGCTCTGCCCATACTTGTTTTATTCTTCCCTCTCCTCTGCCCAGATTTTCTTAATCCATGTTTTAAGACCCAGATTAAGTCCTTTCTGCTCAGCATTAAAACTCAAAGGCATTATCTAGACTAAACTTCTTCTTTTCATAGATGAAGAACTGAAAGGAAATGACTTGCCCAAGGTCAAACAGATAATAAGAGCTGAGCCTCGGACTTATGCCTTGTGTTTCTAAATCCAACTCTTTCCATTTTCCTACACTGTGTCCTCTCTGAAGGAATCTCTGACACTCCCATTCTGAAGGGATCTCTCCTTACTCCAAACTCTTACGGCATTTATTGTCTTTATTATTCATGGGAAAGTTTTCAAATGCTGCAATGTCCTGACATCCGTTTGGGTTTGAGTTTTATCTCTACATGAAGATTTTAAGTTCCATGTGGGCAGGATTCATATATTCAAAGGCTCATAATTCAGAGTTAGAAGGAAACTAGTAGGTACATAGATAGAAACATAATAGTTTTGGTGAGGTAGTTAGTATTTGTGGATATCATGAACGACTTAAGGTAGAAAGTGGGATGAGTCAAATCTTAAGGGAAACCACTGTTTCTAGGTGGCAGAAGGAAGAATGGAATGAATTCCTGGCAAGTGCGGACCGCTAATATAAAAGCAAACTGAACTATTAACTGTTCCCCAACTTCATCCTAGTTCAAGTTCCTCCTCTGTCTCCCTGTCCAAGGTATACCTTCCTTCTCATGGCTACCTCTCAGAATTGTTATTTTCATGCACCACTTCCTCTGGTTCTTGCTTTTCAGTACTTCCCCATTCTACAGTTCACTTATTGGGTATAAGTTGTATCCGTTGAACTTCCCATTAGAAAGGAAACTACTTGGGGGCTGTAATTTTAATTTTTTTACTTTACACTTTTATTGCTGATTGGCTACTTAAAAAAATGATCCTCAATAATGTTGACTGAATTGAGGATGAAGTGAATAGAAATGAAGGTCTCTACCTGTTCACAGCCATGGCTGTATACCTGTGAGAGGGACCCTGCTAAAGGAAGCCAGAAGGGGTAGTTGGGTAGCTCAGTGGATTGAGAGCCAGGCCTAGAGATGAGAGGTCCTAGGTTCAAATCTGGCCTCAGACACTTCCCAGCTGTGTGACCCTGGGCAAGTCACTTGACCTCCATTGCCTACCCTTACCACTTTTCTGCCTTGGAGCTAATATATAGTATTGACTCCAAGATGGAAGGTAAGGGTTCAAAGAAATCAAACAAAAAATAAATAAATAAAAGAACAAACAAACAAATAAATAAAAATAAAGGAAGCCAGACTCAGTGATATGTGTGAGCTGCTTTTGTCCAGTGTAGTAGAACATTGTGGACAGCCAGGTGGTGCAGTTGATGTGGGAGAGCTTTGAAGTAAAACCCTGAATCTGCATAAGTACCATTATCAAGAATGACAATTCCAATAATTAGCTTAAAAATAAAAAGACTAGTTTATTAAGTTGAATGCAAGTCAAATGATTAGGTTAAAATGGCTGGGAGGCAAGAGTAGGTGGAATACTGCCTCCCAGAGGACATGGAGTTTGGGATACTTATACCCTTCTGACAACAGGGCTTATGTGACTAGAGATGGGCTGATGGTGGGATGATATGTCTTTTGGGACTCTGGGACTCAAGATGGGTCATGTGGTTATACCCTACGCCTCAAAGTTAAGAGAGGGTGAACTGTTCAGTCTGGGGATAATCAGATATCTGGGATATAAAACAAATGCTTATCAGAAGCACCCAATTGGGAGGTGCCTATATGTGCTTATCAAGAATGAGGGGAGAGGTTAGATGGGAGGGGGTTTGGGGGGGATATTCCTCTTAGCTCAAAGTCACCTTTCCCCAGCATTGCAGGAATTCAAGGGGAAATGTATTTGTTATATACTCTCTGACCTGGGACACTTTCTGGGGTTTTGGGGTTTCTAGGGGAAGCCTGTACCCCCATATCGCAGTAGGTAGAGTACAGGACTTGGAGTCAGGAAGATTCATTTTTTCTGAGTTCAAATCTGACCTCAGATACCTACTAGCTATGTGATCTCTGCAAGTCACTTAACCTTGTTTACCTTAGTTCCTCATCTATAGAATGAGTTAGAGAAGGAAATGGCAAACTACTCCAGTATTTTTTCTAAGAAAACCCCAAATGGGGTCATGAAGACACAGCTGAACAATAGAACATAGTCTGAAGCCTTTTGAGGGAGGGGCAACAACAGGAAGCTCATCCTCCTTAGAACCGGGTTTAAGTACTGGAGAGGGTCAGGTGGGGGTACAACTCAGTTTCTTTTACTGCATGAGAGAATGTGTTGTTGAGTCCTTTAAGGACAAAAGAATTGAGATCATTTTGTTATAGTGTGTACTGACAGCAGAAACTGAACTATGAAAGTGTTTGGAAACATTTCAATTATCTTCAGTAAATTAACTGGTCAAGAGAAAAGTAAGACTATCATGACAGAAAAACAAAGATGGTTTTGCCTGTATGTACTTGACAGTTTTACCCAGTATGAAAGCTGTGAATGTGATTTTAAAAATATAAAGTTTTTTTAGAGACTTTTTATAAAACATTTCTTATATTGTCCTTTGATTCACAGTTTTTTTTTTAAAGTAATCATTGGGGCTGTGTTAAATGGATCTTATAAAATAAATGTTCATTCCTTCTCTTCCTAACCCTTTTTTGGAGGAACCATTTTATAGGTGGTAGAAAGGGGAGATTATCATTCTGTACCACACACTTACAGTTATGGCATCTGGCCAAGCATGAGTCTGAAATGCTGAAAGACAAGGAAGAAAGTCCTTGCATTATTTCTAGCAGTAGTGGACATTTCACAGAGTCTGTTTTTTCAGTCCTAGTTTTGCTGACTTAGATTGTGGATAACCTATCCAAGCATTCAAATCTGTTCACATTGAACTTGGTAGCCCTTTGAGCTCTTTAAACCCATCTCAATGTAAATTCTGGTTTAGAGAGTCTATATTGGAAGGAGACCTGCTTGGGAATGATTCTTGAGCTTTGCTTTTGATTCCTGCTTGGATGATTCAAGGGAAATTGATGGTGTACCAGGTGTGCTGAGTTTGGACACATTTGAATGTGCCTTGAAACACTTGTGTCTCTTAGAGGTAGGCTTGCAATCATTCTACCAAAAGGCTCAAAAATAGTGTCAACAAAGCCTAATGTGCTGCCAATGAATTCTTAGTGGTTTCCAGCATCACAGAATGAAAGAATAGGAGTGAACACAAAAGGTATGTTGTCATAGAAATGAAATGCTGCAGAAATCAAAATTGAGCCAAACGAGTTCAGAGTATAGGAGCTCGCATGCTTTTTCTGCTTTATTGACATTGGCCCATATGCTCTGGGCTCTGCCTCTCCCCAGTCTCTTTAATGGATTAAAGAATTTTTGTCTTTAGATAGAAATTCTGTTAAATTTAGTACCTAACGTGAACGGGACAAGATTTATAAGAGGCAGCTAGGTAGTACAATTAATAGAACACTGGACCTGGAGTCAGGAAGATCTGAATTCATATCCCTGGCCTAGTTTACTTACTGTGTATGTGATCCTGGGCAAGTTACTTAACCATTGTTTGTCTTAATTTCCTCACCTGCAAACATGGGAATAACAAAAGCACTTTCCTCTCAGAGTTATAGGAGGATAAAATGAAATAATATTTGTGAAGTATGTTAAACACTTAAACTTATGTAAAAAAAAAGAAATTACTATGTGAATGCTAATAATTATTATTATCATTTAAATTATTATTACTAATGTGCCCAATTCTACATTTGATATGGATATTGACAAGACAGAGGGCATCCAGAGAATAGTAACAAAAATGATAAGAGAATTTAAAACCATACCAATATAGAACTGGTGTTCACCTTGGAGAGGACTTTGAGAGTGGCATAAGGGACATAATGTTGGTCTTCAAATATTGAAAATAATGTCATATGGAAATATAATTTGACTTTCTCTGTGATGGGATGCAAAATTAGGACCAAAAGACAGAAATAATAGAGGGAACCTAGACAAACATATGAAAGAATTTTAATATTTGAGCTAACACAAAGGTAGAATTGGTTGTTTTTGAAAGTAATGAGTTTCCCCATCACTTGAAGAGGAGATCGTAAGAGAAGACTGGATCACTATTTTTCTGGGGTATAATGTAGATGTAATTAATAAATTAGACAGGTGTTGGACTGGATGACCTCTCAGGTTCCTTCCAACTCAGAAATATGATGATGTTATACTTCTAGTAAAATAAAATGACTACACAAATAGACAAGCAAGCTAAAATTGGATGTGTTCCTCAATGCCGATTTTAGGCCAAAATGTATTAAGTCAGCTCAGATCAAAAACACCCATCAGCATTAGTGAAATTAGGAACATACTGTTTTTGGTCTGCTTGACAAATATAGAGTGTTTTATTTTTGGTAAGCAGTGTATGTAGCCAGAGATCATTTGCCCAATAATATAGTATAGTCAAGAGGGATGCTGGATTTAGATTTAGCAAACCTGAATGACTGAAAACTATATGGCTTTGGGAAAGCAGTGTAACCTCTCCTGAGGCCTGCCTGAGATGCCATCCCTTTTCCTCAAAGTTTGTTGGAATCCTTAATTCTCTTCAAGGCTAGCTACTTCAACTTCCAGGCCTTTTCTTTTCCTTGTCCTCCTCTCTCCACCCACTCCCAAATAACTGATTTCCCCACCTCCAATAACATGTGAATTTCTTGAGGTCAGGGTCTGCTTCATGTTCATCCTTGTATTCTCAGTACCTAGTACAGTGTCTTGTACATAGTAGACCAGGAGTTCTTTACATAAGGCTGGGAAATTAAAAAAAAATTATACATATATATATGTATATATACATATATTAAATATAATTAGTTTCCTTTGTAATTCTATGTATTTTAACTTATAATTTAAAAATATTCTAATCAGGAGTCCATAGGCTTTACCAAACTGCAAAAGGATTTATGACAGTGATGGCAAATCTTTTAGATATGGAGTGCTGGGCCTTGCCCCTACTGCACCCCCCCAGACTGAATGCCATGCCCATTCCCCCCAGACCACATGCCATGGCCCTCCCCCCCCCAGATGCTTGGTGTGCTCTGCCCCTGCCCCTTACCCCACATAGTGAAGGGAGAATGTGCTCCCATTGAGCTGCTGGGTAGAGGGGTGGGTGATATGAAATGGTGGAAGGGGAGGGAAGAGAAGGGAGCAACTCTGCCCAAGTCCCTCTGCCTTTCTAGTAACAAACTGGGCAGTGAGGAGTGGCCATGTGTCCCCAGAGAGCACACTGTGTGCCATCTTTGGCACCCGTGCCATACATAGGATCACCATCACTGGTCTATGACATAAAAATGCAAAGAACCTCCATAGTTAACATTTACTAATTAACAAATGGATTGAACTGAACTGAATCTGTAAAACAAGAGTCTTGGTTGAGATGAGTTCTGACAATCCTCCTAGTTCTAAATCTATGATCCTATGATAAATATAGCCATTAAACATGAGTTACCCATCAAGGCAGGGGCTTTTTGATGTTTCTTGATGCTTTTATTTGCATGATTGTATCATTTAATGAATATTTGCACTTATAAGTATTTGTTGCCTGAAAGTCTCAAAGCAATGTGCTCTTGTTTCCCCAGTTTAACCTCTCAGGATGGGTAGAGAGTGGAGGCAGATACGTAGCTCATTAGATGAAAAACCAAGCCTAGACATGGGTGGTCCTGGGTTCAAATTTGATACTTCTTAGCTATATGACCCTGTGTAAGTCACTTAACCCCCATTGTCCTGTAACCAATGACCCCAAAATGGAAGGTAAGGGTTAAAAAAAAAAAAAAGAATTCTAGACCAGCTAGATTGCTCAGTGGATACAGTGTCAGGTCTAGAGGACCTGGATTTAAATGTGACCTCAGAAACTTCCTAGCTTTATGACCCTGGCCAAGTCATATAACCCCAATTACCCAGATCTTACTACCTTTATGCCTTGGAAGTGATATTTAGTATTCATTCTAAGTAAAAAAGTAAGAAGATTTTTTTAAAGGAATGCTATTATTTATATAAGGAAGAAAAAATAGTGATTTCGCCCTAGTGAGTAAGAGAATCATTAGGGTAAAAAACATAAAGTGCTGATATTATTCTTCATTCTCAGTGTGTTTTCTGTGTTCAAGTGACACTTCTTTGTGAGTTTCTGAGCAATGTTTATCATAGAAACAGGATTTAGAGCTGAACCATTTCAGAGATCATCTATTCCTATCCTCTCATTTTACAAATAAGGAAACAGATTCAGATAGGTTAAATAATTTGGGTCATTAAGAAACCTTTGCTGGATATATATATATATATATATATTTATATATATATATATATGTGTGTGTGTGTGTGTGTGTGTGTGTGTGTGTGTGTATAAAGTCTTAATGTGGTTTAAAGCTATCAACAAAAAGACTTTTGGGACAGCCTGCATAATGTTTAAAAGTAAATGATGTACTCAGCAGCATTTCCTATCCCTCCTCACAAAACTCCCTAATTTTTGAAATGAGGGATGTGGATAATATTGGTCTAACCCTGCCCTGCTCAGTCCTTAGAGAGTGAGGAGCAACAAGGGGGCAGAAACCCAGTGTGCTTTCTGGAGCACAAAGACTGAACAATAATTCTCTCCTACTTTCAAGAGGCTTCAGTGGGCAGGAGCTGGACTATTTTTTCAGAGTATCTGCTCAAGGCTGCCTGGTGCATGGCTTGTACTCCCCAAAGGGCTCCCCGCTTTATGATTGCCAAGTTTTTGGCATGCACGCCCTGACAAAGGAACAGATGTTTCCTCCAAGAACAAAAGAATAGGGCATTACTGTTGGCCTAACGGTTTGCCACTAATAACACTGAATGTGGAAGCAACAAGTCCTAACGAGAATGTCCCCACAGGATCACAAAGCCTGTGCCAGGGAATTAGGGCTTAGGCAAAAGATCTCACTGGCTGTTTTTAAATTTTTATAAGCAGCATATTGGAGTTACTTTCTTTCTTCTGAGGTGTAACAACGGACCACTTCTAGATTTTTCAACTGCGTTCACTAAAATGCTCCAGCGGAATAAGTTAAAGATGCATGGGTGAGCATTGTTGAAGAGCCATCAGCTATATGCATTTCAAGTAATACTTGAAATATGGCTTCACCTGTCCCAGGGTGTTGGGTCTCCCCAATGGAACTGAGGTCTACATATGGAATAGTTTAGTGACAGGCTTTTAAAAAACTGTAATTTCTTGCCAGACTGGGAAACACTCTGCAACAATGGGTTGGCCAGAATTCCAAAGTACAAAGAGTCCCCCCAAAACAAAATCAAAACAAGAAATAAAAGGCCTCAAAATATGCTACAGCCTGAAAACCAACTCTCCCTTCCCATACAATTCATTCACATTTGTGGTGTTTAAAATCATCCAAACCATGACATTAGTACATTGCGTATGATTTCAGACACTTCTATTATAGCTCCTGGTTTTTGATCTCTGGAAAATATTCATTTTATATGTGACCTCAGCCCACAGGCAAGGCATTTTCTACTTTGTCTTTCCTTTCATGTCTTCCCTCTTAACCTCTTGATTTTTTTAAGTCTTGGAATTAAGGGCAATATTTATTTAATCTCTTATAAAAAATTTGACAACATATCGACAGTCACCCAAACAGATCAGTATTTAAAGTTTGTTTTGATTTGTTCACAGGGAAACATTATAACTAGAAAAATGTCCATAGTAGCTCACTTAGAGAACCATATTTGGAGTACATTTATTTTGAATGTCATTCTTATCAACACATGGTTACTCAGAAAGAGTGGAAGGGGTAAGTTTATTTACCAATATAATATATGTATTATAGAGCTAGGAATGTAGTGTTGACTTGCTAGATGTGAAGTTATAATGAGTTATTAAACTGTGGAACTAGGATCCTAGAATTTAGAAATGGATAGGCAATGAGCAGTTGTTTAGTTCAACCCTCTCAATAAGGAAAAAAGAACCCCAGGATGTTGTGTTGACCATCGTCATATATCCAGGAAGCAACAGAAATAGGATTTTGAAGCTCAATCCTCTTATTGTTTCTTCTAGCGCTTAGCACAGTCATCAGATATTTGAGGACACCAGGTCTAGCAACAGGAGAAACTTGGGTTCAAATCTGACCTTAGATACTTTTTAGCTGTGTGATCTGGGACAAGACACCCCAATAGCCTAGCCCTTACTGCTCTTCTGCCTTGGAACCTATAGGTTCCAAGGCAGAAGGTAAGGATTTAAAAATATTTGAAGACAGTGATACTCTCCTTCCACTCCATAGTATGTTATTTTATTTCCTCTGACTTCCATCTACCTTCTTTGTTTCCATGATATTATTATTATAGGCCTTGCATCAATATTTAAAGGCCTGTTTTAAAAAAAATTAAGCATGAGTTCAGATGGACAAAGTAGTTCATTTGGGGAAGTTTTTCAAATGCTGAAAGCAAATTATAAGAATTATTAAAGATCTCAGTGTAAAGAAAATACAAAAGAAATGATTGATGTGGATTGTAGCTCAATAGAATTTTGCATTCTATGATACAGTTTCACTATCATATCTTAACATGTCTCTAATTAAATAATAGCAGAGCTATTAACAAATGTTCTGTGGAAAATGCCCTCATCTCAGAAATCTCCCAGTATATAATTTGTATTTAATTTTCTACATACAGAGTTGTTTCTTTCCATTAGAATATTAGCTTCCTCAAGGTAGGGACTGGACTGTCTTTCCTTTGTTATTATAACCTACAAACCTAGTCGGATGGCTGAAACATTGTATGCACTTACTAAAGGCTACTTGAATTGAATTGAGTTGGACTGGAATATAAATCATTTGACATAGTATCTAGTGCCAAGCCTGCCTCTAAGTAGTTCGGTTACTATCGTCAAATTCCTTAACCTTCCTGTGCCTAACTTTCATCATCTCTAAAGTGGATACTCCCACCTCTTCTATTTAGTTTAGAGTTGTTAGTATGAGTCTGTGAGAGTGGGTGAATGTGAGTCTGTATATGTGTGTCTGCTTGTGTGTTTGTGCATATGTGCACGTATGCCTATTTTGAAAGATAATAGATTCAGGCTGCTTAGAGCGGGCACCTTCTTTTTGATGGAGAAGGGAAGATGTAGACAGAATAACTGATAGGTGGCACAGTGGATAGAGTGCTGGGCATGGAGTCAGGAAGATGAGTTTTCCTGAGTTCAAATGTGACCTTATACACTAACTGTGTGGCCCCCAGGCAAGTCACTTTACTCTGCCTCAGTTTCCTCAACTGTAAAATGAACTGAAGAAGGAAATGTCAAGCCACTCCAGGGTTTCTGCCAAGAAAACCCCAAATGGGATCACAAAGAGTCAAATACTACTGAAATGAATGAACAACCATCACCGTAAGTATAGCTTATGACACCAAAATAATTCCATTACTTCCTTTGTTTATTCTTATCTAACTTTGTTATGATTGGTGTATTCAGAGGTACCTGGGGTCTCCTTATCCTAAATTGATACACTTATAAAAGTGCTATAGCTAAACACATTGGACCACTATCAATTCGTCTGCGGTTCTGGACCTCATTGATTTCCTGGGATGTGGTTATATAAACAGTTCATTTCTCAGAACAAGAATTAGAATGAGGTCCAGCTTGGTAATGAGACCATGTCTTCTTATGTCCTTTTTTTTTTCTTTTTGTGAATGAGGGCTCCATTGCTATTTATAAACCTATTAATAAACTAGAGATGAGTATGGATAGATCTCTATTCTATAGAGATAGATCTAGATAGATTCTATAGAGACAGATAGATCTAGATCGCAAACAAGAGTAATTCACCATTTCAAATACAGGCTAGGATTATAGCTGCAATATTGACATTATTGCTGGAAGGAACATACCAATCCATTCCCCTATGACTTTACTCACCATTTCTATTACTTTTCTAAATCAAAATACCCCTCTAATTATGTCTTCCCATAAGAGTTATCTCCCCTTAATAGAATATAAGCTCTTTGAGGTCAAGGGCTGTCTTACTACTTTGTGTGCCTATTGCTTAGCAGAGCACTTAGTAAACACATAATGGTTACTAATTAATTAATTCTCTTTGGCCAAAACGTTAAGGTCTACATGCTCAACAAAGTGATAAGGAAAACCTTGGAGCTATTTTGTAGATTGCTCACAGCCAAGATAGTTCAATCAGAAGGCAAGGTTAGAAGAGTTCTAAGACCAAACAGATATTTTCCAGTTCCAAATTATAGATCAAAATTCATGACTTTCTTATCTTTTCACTTATAAATTTATCTTCTAGATTGACTTAAAGTTTAATAAAACATGCAAAATTTATGATGGAAAACCAAGCGAGGATACTCTGATACTCAACTTTAAGGAATCAGTTTCTGTATTTATAAGGAAATGTCTCTAGTAAGGTATTTCTTTAATATTTCAGTCACATGGAGAAGGCCTTGGGTTCTGGAAGGCTATGTCAATAGAGCTTGCATTTTGGCTAGTCCTCAGGAATTTATAAGGCTCTGAGAATGAGTGATGAGTTTGGTGACAGATAGAAGGTATATCTGCTGTCTGGGGACCAGCCTAGCTAACTCTAGGAAGGATTATCATTTTGGTCTAGCAGAAGGTAATGACTGTTTGAGCCACAGCAATTCTTTAGACGGTTTTAATCTTTCCAACCTTTTCAGCTTTCTGTAAACCTTCTTATATCCCCATTCAAATATGAAGGGAAATAAATGGTAGAGCTTACTCTGCATTTAAACATAAAAAATTATTTTTCCTTAATATCAATGTATTATTATAACATCAATATTATATTATGAGATAAAATTGTTAATATAACACATAATATTAATATTGATATATGCTTAAAATTTATTTTTCATCAAGAAACTTATTTAGTGCTTATCCTTCTTTAGCATCATAAAGTTTGTAAAGTTAAAACATTTATCAGAACATAGTCAAATTTATCATTATACCTTTGAATCTGTTTCTTATTAATGAACAGCTTTATTTACAGTATAGTTTTCACCTTCAGTTTGTTTCTTGTTTTGGGATTTATTGAAAACAGGTTAGACCAGTGATGGGCAAACTTTTTAAAGAGGCGCCCAAAGGAAAGGAAATGCTTATCTGTCAGTCTGTTTCTAAGGCAACTCTTTAGAAGTTTCATTGTATTGTATCCTACTCATTGTATTAGCCAGATTAGGAATAATGTTGCGTAGTGGGATAGAACATTTCAGGGGGCCCTATCTAGACCACAGGCCATAGTTTGCCCTTCACTGGGTTAGACAATCCAGGGAGGATACAAGGAGAAATTGTAATAGATAAAATTAAGGCCTTATAAGCTTGTTTAAGAAGAACAAGATATGTATCTTCAAAAGAATATTGTGCATAATGTCAATTTTTTGATGTATTGATCATTTTTGCTTATTTTTACTATTTTTCCTTTAAAAATTCTTTGTTATAAGGAATGTCTCTCTGGGAAAGTTTGGGGAAGGGTTACACAGAGAAATAAAGGTGATTTAAAACAAAATATGTCAGTATAACCAATTTAAAAATGAAAAAAAGAAATGTGTTGCTCATTTATAAAAATGAAGCTATTATTCATGTGCCAGTAGGACAGGTATTTTTAGTTTAGGTTTTCTTTTAATCTACTCTGATGCCTTATCATGGCATGAGAAATATCCTGAGTTTTAAGCATAAGATTTGGCAAGTTGCTCCAACTCTTCAAGTAGAGATCTTGTGTGTGTGGTCCAAGTATCTTTCCAGCTAAGTTTGGAAAAGATCATCACTAGGCCAGATGAAGGGGAATGCCTTTTTTTGGCTATAGTAACTCTTTAAAGTCATTAACTGAGTTGTAGAGGGTTTAAGATCTATATGAAAGAAGATAATTCCCTATTCTGACCAAATCCCAAAGTTTTAAATCACTGATTCAAGTATAGGTTTGCCAGTGTAATAATGAAAAAAAAGTAATAAGTAATAATTAAAATGCTACATGTAATATTTAGAAATTGATTTTGTTAAGTAATATTAGTAAAAAAAATTGTTGTGCTCTCTGTTTATAAAATGAACTCTTAAGTCTCGAGGATGATAGTAGCTTTTAACAGTTTAATTTAATATAAACATAGCATAAGAAAGAAATAAGGAAGGAAGGAAGTAGAATATTATTTCCTAGACTACCATCCTAAAGTTTGATCTGTAGAATTTCAGCTTCCTCCCTGACAATGATCTGATCTCCACATGGAAATCCGATTGTCTCTTCGGAGTAAGAGTCTTACCAGCCCACAAAGCTATCTTTCGCCGGAGCCACCAATGCCAAAATGGAATAGAAGAATCAATTCCAGAAAACTCACACAAAAGACCTCAATCTCCTCTAAGGTCTCATCTTTTATAGCCCTTTTCTCCACTTCCCTTCATGTCTCTTTGCACTGGTCTCTCACATCTCAGGAACCAAAGTCTCTCTGTCTAGGACTCGTAACCCTTAGGTCTGGGTCATGTTCCTAGGGCTCTTAAACTGTGACCTCTGGAGCGTTCCAGCCATGCTAATGGAATAGGTAGGACAAGAAGAAAGTTCATGACCCTGGCAGGAAGGGGGTTCCCTTTACACACCTCCATTCATCTGCTTCCTCATCTATTCCTCCTTGTGATACGTTTTTTTACACACTTTTTCAAAACATCTGTTCAGAATTAGCCAGTGGCCATGGAATTAGTTTTCTGAAGGGACAACTAGCTGGCCAAATAGGGGACTGAACATATAACTGCGGCCTTATTAGCACTGTGTGCTGACCAACTGGGCTAACACCCCGAAAGAGAAAAGTCTTCCATGAAAAAATAAAATTAGTAGACATCTAGCTCCCAAGAGACAATAGCTTGGCTAGTCAGACCATTACTTCTTTAGTCCCTGTTGTCAAACTAATTGCCCTACCAAATTCTCTAAGTGCATTTTCTGGCTGCAGAACTCTCACATAGGAGAGAGGTGCCAAAATCATCAGCCAGTGGAGGCTTCAGTGCTTTCCAGGCCAATTTGCCAAAAAACATCAGAGAAAGTTATTGATCTTTTCCTTGTGCTCACTCAGCTAATATTTTTTTTCCAAGCTCTCTTCCTTTCTTTTCTTCTTCTTGAGCTGATACCCAATAATAGCGATTTCCTCCAGGTGCCAGCAACATGTCAGCAGCCCGAGCCATTCACAATATGAGTTGCGGTTCCTCCCTTCTCTCTATAAAGATACTTTTCTTGGTTCTATTGACTGCCTGGGTATCTGTCAAGCTTGCTTATTTTCTGCATTTATTCGCTTGGCGAATAAGAGTCTTGACTGGCACAAGCACTAACCCCCTCGCTCCATTCAAAAATTACCGCATCCTGCACAACAATTTATCTCATGCTATATACAAGCTCTCAGGGCAATCTTGCCTTCTACTTGCTTTTTATAATAAAAAAAAAAAGAAGACCTATAAGATTAGTGAGAAGTATTGCTTTCTTCAGAGGAGTAAATTTTGGATATAGCCTTCAAGGATATGAACAATCCCCCTGATAGCTCTGTCCTAGAATGGTGCTAATGTCTCTTGCTGACAAAATTGGTCATCCTGGTGCATCCTGAACTGGAGGCTTACCCTGATGGAGTGGGAGTTAAGAAAAAAGAATAGCTATATAGGCAAGCACAAAGCTCACATTGATAGGAGATGGATAAGCATAAATGATATGCTAGAATATATAACAACTTAGTACTACTTAGCTAGAAATATCTTTTCTTCCTATGGTAGAAAGCACTGTTGACATTATATTTGTGGGCCATGCCATTTGTTAAGTGTGGTTTAGTTTTTGAATTCTCCTCATAATAAAGGCAGTTCAGTGGTATATATATATATAATGAATAAAATGCTAAACTTGAAGTCAGGGACACCACAGTTCACATGTAGCATCAGACACTATCTTTGTGACCCTGGGCAAGTCACTTAACTCTTGTTTGCCTCTATTTCCTCATCTGCAAAAATTGAAAAACTAATAGCCTCCCAATCTCCCAAGGTCATTATGAAGATAATGAGAGTTAATATTTGTAAAGAGCATATGCTTACCTGATGGGATAAGAAGTTAGGATCCAGTGCTGGACCTGAATCAGGAAAACTCCTATTCTTGCATTCAAATCTGTCCATAGAACTTTATTAGCTTCATGGTGCTGGGCAAGTAACTTAATCCTGTTTTTCTTAGTTTCCTCATCTGTAAAATTAGCTAGAGAAGGATATGGCAAACTACTCTTGTACCTCTGCCAGGAAAATGGGGTCAGACATGACTGAAAAATCACTAAACACAAGAATATATATCCCTGACCATGCTATCGTTCAGTCACATCTGACTTTGTGATACTATTTGGGTTTTTCTCAGCAAAGATATTGGAGTGGTTTGACATTTCTTTTTCCATTAGAGTGAGGAGAATAGAGATTAATTGACTTGCCCAGGATCATACAACTAGTGAGTGTCTGAAGTGAGATTTGAATTCAGGTCTTCCTAACCCTAGATTTTAAAAATCAACTTTACACTATCTAATTATTAGTTATAACTTGGCTATTCTTAGCAATACAATGATCTAGGACAGTTCTGAAAGACTTATGATGGGGAATGCTAACCATCTCCAGAGAAAGAACTGTTGGAGACATCTTTCAAATCACTGTGTTTTTTTATTTTATTTTGGGGTTTTGATTGTATATGAGTGTGCTCTTACAACAGTGACTAATATAGAAGTGTGTTTTGCATGATAATAATAAAAAAACTTTCATGCCTATCTCTATTCATTGAATCACCTACCTGCTTCTTGACCATAGTAGAGTGTAAAAGATAATGATTCTGGAGGCAGAAGACCTGGCTTAAAATCTTGGCTCTGTCACTACCTATATGATCTTGGACAAGTCATTTACCATCTTTGTGTCTCAGTTCATTTATATTCAAAATGAAGAGTTTGGAATAGATGACCTCTAAGGCATCTTTCAGCTATAAATCTATGATCCCATGAGATGGCTTTGGGGATACTTGGCAAGTGGGTCCTGTAGATTTTCCCTAAGGGCCATGTATAAGAGAGACAGGATAGATATCATTAATGTAAGTTTTATGTGTATGGTTTAATATAATACATGCCATTAGAAAACTCAAAAATCTAAAATAAATCTGATGAAAAAATATAGTCAGCAACATTTGTACCAGTTATTAATCCCTGTCACTTGCTTTTTAGAGTCTTTTGAAAAGATCTTTATATTGATATATGAGAAAAAAAGGGTTTTGAGTTTCTTAACTCATAGGCATCAATAATTATGAAGGTTTATTTTAGGATGTAAACATTTCTGTATGTTAATTTCTGTCTTTATTTCATCTCTGATCCCACCACTTCTTTTCATGTATTCTCCTTTTGCCATTTTAAGAAAGTAATCAAGAAAGAATTTTCAGTCTTTGTTGGAAGTTTCTCTGATAGATGTTTCATTTCCAAGATTCATATTTATAAGAATAACAGCTGAATGGCTAAATAATATGGACAAATAGTTTCCAAAGGAAAAAAAAAAGGAAACTATCGAGAATCATATGACAAAAGCATATAGATCACTAATAATTATAGAAATGTATATTAAAGCAATTCTGAAGTTTAACTGCATTCCCATCAAATTGGTCAACTTGATTAAAAAAAGAATGACACATGTTGGAATGGACACAGGAGAACAGGAACATTAAAGACCTCTTGGTAGATTAATGAAGTGGACCAGCCATTCTGGAAAGCAATTTGGTTTTCAAAATTTCTTTTTTGTGTTTAATTAGGGATTTAGCATTTGTTGGTCTTCTAGTTTCCTATTTACATATCAAATTTATCTGCTCTTTCTTTTGTTGATGAAAGTATTTAAGGATAATCTATCTAAAGGCACGTATCCTTTTCATTAGAATTAATTCTGCTTCCATCTTCAGAATGGTCATTCTTGAGAGATCTGAATCCCTCTTGGGCTGACCAGTCCTTTACAATATTGGGCCATTGCATGCGCTCTATCATTTTTCTAAACCTTCTGAAATTTGTTTTCAAAATCTAGGATACTCATCAGACTATGCCAGGATCTCTACTTTTCTTTTATGTTCTCAGGGCAATCATCATTTTCTCCTGTGGTTTCTCCTTCATTACTGTCTCTACTCCCATCACTTCTACTTCACCCAATGAATTCCTTCTTTTTTTGGTTTGAATCAGACTCTGAAAGGAAGCAGTAAGATCATTTCCTGTGAAAAAGGAATTCAATTTTTTAGTTTTAGTGAAACTTGGACCAGCAAATAGAAATTTTAAGGAGATATATTTTGGTTTAATTTAAGGGAAAAAATTCCATCATAATGGTCATTTGGTAGAATTGTCTTTAGTTACTGAGTGAGTTTTCTGTTCTTTCCTAGATTGTGAGCTCCTTGTAGGCAGGGACTGTTTCTCCTTTTCTTGATATCCCCAGCATTTAGCATAATGCCTGCTTCACAGAAGGTCCTTAAATGCTTGTTGATCTCATTTAATTTCTTTGTCATCAAGAGCCTTTAACTAGAGGTTTTATGACCATTTTTTGAGAAATGTATAAAGGAAAGTCTTCATGGAGTGGGACGATTGAATGGATAACCTTTTTAGTTATCTGAAAGTTTAGCTATATAATCATAGAATAGAAGACGGTAGTTCCTATTCATCTAACACATTAGAAGATAGACTCATATAATCCTAAAAAAAGTTTTGTAAAGAAGTCACAACTGATAACATACCATCCTGATCTTCTTTTCTGGCTGATATTTTTAATACTCAGCCCTGGGTTTGGAATTAGAAGATCTCTTTTCAAGTCCCAGATTCAATACTAACTAGCTGAATGACTACTGACAAATAATTTAGTTTTCTGGATACTTGGTTTCCTCCCCTGTAAAATAATGATATCTATATTCTTATCTACTTCACATAGTCATTGTGAAGATCAAGTACAGAGAATTTAGGAAAGATTTTTTTCATTGAAAAAAATTCTATGTAAGTTGTTCCCAAAGGGTTAAGTTTAAGCTTTAATAACTAAAAACAGAACTAAAATAGTGAGAGATGCTATATTAATAATAGTTTTGATCATTGTTATTGTTACCTGAGTCAATTCTTTTCCTTCTGAAGAAAAGTTTGCTTTGGGGAAGAAAGTCTTCGATCTACATATTAGTTACTAAAATGAA
The DNA here is from genome assembly GCF_016433145.1 of Gracilinanus agilis. NCBI lineage: Eukaryota > Metazoa > Chordata > Mammalia > Didelphimorphia > Didelphidae > Gracilinanus > Gracilinanus agilis. Next base: position 419,630,073 of record NC_058133.1, on the reverse strand, counting down.
TTTCAGGCTTGAGAAATTATGTTTGTTGATGAGAGAGGTGCTAAAAAACACCAACTTGGCACTAGTGAGATAGTTAAAGTCAATAAATACCTGAATTAACAAGCAGCTGTTGACTCTTCAGCTTTTAATAGTATATGTTTCTCTAGCACTTTTAATTCTTTCAAAGAATTTTTGTCTCCATTGCCTCATTTTAACAAGAGTATCTTCTTCTGTAGGCATTTAAATAATGGTTTCTTCCTAAGGATTAATTCATTTTAAACTAATGAATCATTTTGGAATAAAAAAAGAATGTCTTTTCTCTTTCTTTTATAATTTTGTAGTAAATAAGGGAAAAATTAATGATTAATTTAGTAGCACAGCCTAATATGTAAACTGTCTCGTATTAACCTGAATTCATTTACTAAAGTTTTCTTTATGAAAAATAATTTTTCACAATTGTATATAACTTGATACTTTGATCCAGGATTTCATTACAAGCCCTTCTACTGGTAGAAAGTATATCTTCTTACCCTTTCTTCCTGGATAATTCTTGCCTATATTTTTCCATAAATCTACTCTACATGATGTATCCAACACATATATTATTATAGCTTTCTCTTGCTATTTTTATATTCCAACACTGTTGATTTGTCTCTCCTTCTCAATACTTTATTGATTTACCTCCTTGTATGGTCATATATACCCTCAATGATGTCTTTCATGCCACTTCTTTTATGCCAGTCATTGTTGGCAATGTGCAACAGCCTATTTTTGAATACCATGTCCATTGTTCTTTAGTGAGGGCAATGTATAATTCTATGATTCTGATTCTCCTAGTATCAGCATGACCCATGATTTATAGCAATACAACAACTTCCCTGGAAAATATAAAAGAGAGAGGCTTTTATAATAGTGCACAGTTTAACAATCCTTAAATGTGATCCAGTCCAATCTCATCTTATACAATTCTGAGCCTTATTTATTATTTATCTTTAATACCCATCCATTATAAGTAGTTAACTAATTTATTGAGCTATCTATTCACCTTCACATTATAATATGAGCATAAACCTTTCATTCACCTTATTTTTCCGAAGTAAACGATTAGGCTAATTTCTTCTGCATTGCATAAACTCACTAAAGATACCTCGTAGTGTTCTAGGGTTCAATGCATTTAGGATGACATCTTCAAATAGGAACATTTGTAGAGGTTTGCCTTCAATAGAACTTTCTTTTATCACTCCTCTATGAACACATCTTCCATGATGGAGTATATGCCCAAGACGAACATATATCTCTCTGTTTTAAAACTTAAAGATTGTCTATATACACACACAGAGAGAAACAACACATATCCATGTATATATCCATGTACATTCTATATGCACCATATATGTATAAACTCTTCATTTGTTATAATATTCAACTTTAGTTTTAAATTAAATATGCAGAATTTTTCATTTGCCCGAGTTAAATAAGGCTATTTAAATGTCAGCTGTGTTTGGCAATGATGCTTATCTTCCTAATAAGAGATTAGCAAACATGTCCATTATTAACCTGTTGGATTCAACAAACAATTCATTCCACAAATATTTATTGAGTGTTTACCATGTGCAAGGCATTTTTGTTAAGCACTGGGAATAAAAAAAAAATGAATAAGGCATGGTTCCTTTCCTAAGTATCTGCTTCAATTAGCTTGGTAAATAAAATTACCAGTTCATCACTTTCTTTTCTAATATAGCTACAAATTTAATCTGAAAATATATTAAGACATATTCCTACATCAACATGTAAAATTATATGTATAAATTGAGGACCTATTCCTCTCTCTGAATTGTCAAAACCCTGTTCTGAGCTTTTTCATCTCTGTTCTTTTCCTTATTCCATACTCTATACTAGGAATGCCTCCCTGAGATACATTTGTATGTTGAAGTCATACTCATCCTTTTATGTCCAACTCAAATTCCAACTTCTCCATAAAATCTTCCTTGATTTTCCTAGTTGGATGTGATCTCTCTTGTATTCAATTTTATCATGATATAATGGAAGAAGTATAAAGTTTGGAAGCAGAGGACCTAAGTTTTAATTCTTACTCCTGTCAATTAATGCCCAAGTGACCTGAGACCAGTTTCTAGGCCTCAGTTTCCCTACTGAAATGATAAGGTTGAACTAGATGTCCTCTATGATCTTTGCTACATCTTATTCTATAAGTTTGTTCATGTCTTTTCCCACACTTATTGTATTCTGTTTTAAATTCTAATTATATGTGTATATGCCTACTTCCCTACCAGATTTTAAGCTCGATGAGGGAATGAATCAGTATACCTAATTTACCTTGGTATCCTTCCCATTGCCAAGCACAATTCATTGAACTTAGTGGGTACTTCATATATGTTCAATAAATGAATTCTGAATTAGTATATACCTCAGAAGAGATTTCTTTAAGTTTTGGTTTAACTTCTTCATCATCCTCTCCAATAACAGTTAGTAAATTGTTAAATTGTATTTAAGCTTACTGGTCTAAATATAGAGTTCTCTTTTTGCTTGAAAAAAAAATGACTAAATATGAAAGCATGCTATTCTCTTTGACTTGGCTTTCTCAAATTGATACTTAGGAGAAAATGGCTTATGAATTCCTAATTTTACTCATCCAGGTCTATAAAATGATGAGAAACATTCACCACTCCATTTCTCTCCTTGTCTCCTGCCTTCTTCTGCCCAATAATCTCCTACTTCTGATTCTTTTCCAGGTAACCGAAAGCAAAACAAAACAAAACAAAACTCAAAATCAAATGTTTACCATAACAAACCCTACTGACACTGTTTTGTTTTAAGTATATGTATCATATACACTTTCACATGTATTCAGCATTATCTGCAAGAAAAAACAAACGGAAAGTCTAAATCTCACACCCATAGCTTACTTGTTTTCAGAAACGTTGTCTAGAAAGCATCACATGTGTTTCAAATCCATCCAGATTAAATATATTGCTTTTCATTTCAACAAAGTTGAAGGCCATTGCTATTGGTGTTTTAATACTATTTATTACTAAAACTGTAGTATTGCCATATTCTTTCCCCAGTTACAGATCATGAGTAGTGCTCACAATTTTAAAGGACGTATTGAAGACACTTAAAAGCACTAAGGAGGAAAATCTGTAACTATTTCCCTAAAACATAGGCTCTTCTAAAACCCAGTCCCTTTTGATAGTATTAAAAAATTGTCGAAATTTATTTTACATAAACAATACTTTTTTATTTGTCCCTCTTTCTCAAAATGTATATAGAAAGCAAAGTTGCCATTTTATCAGATTTTCGCTTCTGCCAAATATTTTTTTCTTTCTCTCCTCTTCTATTTATTGTATTTTGTTATATTCCTATCTTACTTCGACTAAGACAGAAGCAAATACCAAAAACTAAGTACGAAGCTTTTATTAACATAGTGAAAATCTTTCCCAAAGTTTACAAAAGCAAACCCATTATTTTCTTTGCTGTGGTTCTAACACAGTAAAACTGTTGAAAGAGATAAGAAGTGGTTTGCATTTCTGGTACACTGTTACAGTTCAAGGCTAACACCAAGATAATGTCCCACATTCTCCTGAGGGTCTGGCTAAAGTTCAATGTAAATGAAGATCTTTATTTTAGGTGTGAAAGTAACCTCAATTTTGCGACTGTATCTTTGCTGATTGCTTTGCTAAATTAAATATTTCACACCTGAAAGGGCAGGAGTGTTGAATGTGGGCTTTTCTTGCATTGAATACTGAACATAAGGCAGGCACTCATATTATAGAACATTACCCATTCCTCCTCCTCCTTCCTCTAACTCCCACACACACACACATACCCTCATTGAGTCAGAGGCTCACAGAATTTCAGAATTGAAAGAGAGCTCAGAGGTCATTTAGTCTGACACATAACCAATAAAGAATCCCCTATATGACATGCCCCTGAAATGGATATCCAGCCTTTGATGGGAGACTTCCCTTGATGACCCACCTCCTCTAGGGGCCCATTCCACTTTTGGATAGTTCCAATTGCTAGGAAGTTTGTCCCTTATATCAAACCTAAATTTGCTGTTCTAAAACTTCTACCTATTTCTCCTACTTCTGATTTTTGGGGACAAGTCAGTTGTTAAGTTGATAAATTTAATAAAGTCAGTTCTTCTTTTGAATAACATTTTTTAAAGTATTGAAGACAACTTTCACATCCTCCCATGAGTCTTCACTTTTCTTGGCTCAGATGACATGGACTTGGAATCTTTCACCATATGGTTGCTCTCAGATGGAGGTTCTCCATATTACTAATATGCTGTATATAAATATAATGCCTAGAATTGAACATAATAATCCAGATATAGTTTTAAAGGGACAGAGTATAGTGGAACTACGAACTCCTTATTTTGGGGAGATATCGCTCTCATTGTTCAAATGTATGGTAAATTATAGGGTAGGATAAAGGGAAAGTAAACTATATCTATCACTTTCCCCTTGGCTTAGCTAATAGTTTAGTAGCTATCAAAAAATGAAAATAAAAGTTAGTCTAGCAAGACCTCATGACCTATACTTAATGAACTGATGTGATTTCTTTGTGATTGCTACTCCCTTTTACCGACATTCACTAACTTCTCTTGAATAATCCAATCTAGAATTTTGTCAAGAATTAAGTTTATTGAGTTGTGGTTGACAAATTGCATTTTTCTTTAACTTTCTTTCTTTCTTTCTTTTTCTTTCTTTCTTTTTTTTGGGGGTGGAAAATCAGGACATACACCCTTCTTCTATTGTATGTTCAGATACCAGTACTGGTAGTTTAGAAATAACATCTGCCAGTTCTTTTAGAACCTGAGAACATAATTTATCTGTGCCCAATGACTTGGATTCTTTAAGAACAGCTAAATATATTCTTTCTATTACTTTACTTACCTTGGGTATTAACTCCATGTTCACTATTTTTTTGTTTTGCCATTTCTAATGTACATATCATTTTCCTTAGCAAAGGACACAGAAACAAAACAAAAATTAGACAATTGCATTCTTTCTGTGGTTGATTAACATCAATGTGCCACCCTGAGGTACCTATTCATTTTTGAGCCTTTTCTTTTCCTTAACAGTTTTTTCCATTTGACATTTTGTTAGCTTTCCTCGCCAGCCTAAGTTAATTCTGAACCTTAGTACTCCAAATTTTATTCTTAGAGGATTATATCATACTTCTCCATTCCTCTATTGTTAGTTTTCCTTACTTCTATATCTTAAAAAACAACAACAACCTTTCCTTCTGTCTTGGAACTAAATACTGGTTCCAAAGAAGAAGAGTGGCAAGGACTAGGCCAGTGATGGGTAACCTTTTGAGGTTGGTTTGTCAAAATTCACCAAAAAACTGAGCATAACTTGGGGGGGGGGATGTCACTTCAAGAAAAAAAAACCATAATTTCGTGATATTTATAGTTTAAATAACAAAAATGTATAATTGAAAAATATATCTGTATTTAATTAACCAAAATAGGTAAATTAATATAGATAGAATTGTCATCTATAGTGCACAGAGTGTCTATACTACACTACATCAAATGTTTCATCCTCGGCATGTGGCCCCATACTTCTCTGTATGTGGCCACATGCAGCCGTGAGTCATCGAAAATGACACACATGTCATAGATTTGCCATCACCAGGCTAGGGAACTGACTTTAGGTCACACAGCTAGAAAGTGTCTGAGTGACACTCATTAAATGTGAACTCATTTAAACCCAGGACCTTCCATCTCTAGGACTGAATCTCTATCCACTCTGCCCCCTACCTGCCCTTTTTATATATATCTTTAAAAACCCAATTTGATTGGTGAATTCTCCATGAATCCATATGTTTTAGCCAACTCCACTTTATCCTAATCATTGAAATATTCTCTGTTGTGCTTTCAGAATTTGTTCTCAAGAATTTCCTATCTTTAGGCCAACTTCCCTATTGAAATTATAGACCATAGGTTTCTATCTTTTTTTTCTTTGAATCTTTTGAAATCAACTCCTAAAATATAGAGTCCATATCAGATCATACACAGTTCTCCTCTTCTTTATAGCAAACTGTAGGAGTGAGTGGTCACTGCCATATATAGGGTTACCATAACTTCTCCTCCAGTAACCAATTCTTTTTTAATGAAAACAATCAGAGTAGGATTCCTGATCCCTCTATCTTTTTAGGGATGAAATTATTATTAAGGAACATTAAGAAGTTATGGACTGCTCTGCTTTAGGCAAGAAGAGTTCCAACTAATTTCTTAGAAGTAAATAAAATTCTTCTTCACTACTACATCATCAATCTGTAGCAGATTAATGATGTTTTCTGAACTCCTCATTTGTTTCTTCTTTCTATTCAAGTATGTTTGATGACAAAATTGCTTCTGTTTCCCTTTTCAATGATATTCACCTAAATACTTCCTACCATGCTTCTGCTACTGATTTTTGAATGTTCTTATATTAACACGCAATTTTTCTGCCATGAACTTCTTAGTATTTCAATAGCAATTCTTCTTACTTTATAGCATCTCTTTGTGGCATACTTACTCAATTTCTTTCCTTTACTATGCTTTTGTGGCTTAAAGTCCTTTTGATTATATCTGTAAGAAGCCAGACAAATCATCCTTGCCAACTTTTGTTAGATGCACTCTATCCTTGGATAGGTGAATGACATTCCTTCATTTTAAATTGAGTTCAGAAATCCAAATTATATTGTCAACCACCATCTTCTTGTCCCTATACTCTTTAGTTTTTTGTCCAAGACTGAAATCACTGGTGATTTAAATGTTCCTTCTGTTAGAATAATTTATGACCATGTGAGTCACTGGAAATGGATATCTATACTGAAAAATACCTTAGTATGTTCTCCATATCTAGGTTTCATACTCTGTGAAGGAAACAGATCTTTCTATTGTTTTTAATCAGCATAGATTCTATTCAATCATTCAACTACTGGACCTTATTCCAACAATGTGCTCTAGCTTGACAGCTTTATCAGGTGAACACATCTTTAAATTTTTTCCGTTAATATTATTTGATTTTACATCACCTAATTCTCTCCTCTCTCATCAGATTTTTGAGAGCATTTCCATTGAATTAGTCTATCAAAGGCACCAAACTAATGCATGGTCTGATACATCAGGTTCATTTTCTATAAATAGCATGCCAATTCAGAACCTTGTTCTTACCTATCTTCCAGCTTAGAGGAGGAAGCAGTTGAGTGAGAATCTCTTAGGGGTAGTTGGAGCCGAGGCCCTGTCTCCTTTTCCCATTTTTGAAGAATCCAACCTTGTGAGGGTCACACACTTTGGATTTCTTATTTGTATTCCTCCAGCATCCCATGAATAACTAGTGGCACTGTCTGCAGCAGAGGCCAATGACAAACTAACACAACTAGGAAAGGCAGCATTAAAGAGTCCAGGAGAAAGTCACATCATGCTTAAAGGGACCTTCTCATCATTAAGTGAAGGGAGAAAAGGGCTTCCAATGTGCAGGAGTTGTATTTTCCCCTTTGCCAAGAGCTATATAAGTTTGAATCCACCTTCCTCCATTTATTTGTGGGAGGTTATGTCACAGATCTTTGAAGTATGTTTGTGCCCACTGTCATTAGTTTGGTAAATATTTGCTTCTAAAAGCTATTTATTCTGCTAACTAAATGATATTAATTGGTGCTCACTGGGGAGAGAATACAGGTGGGGATTAATGAGTTATAGCATTGGAAAGACATCCCATAATCCCTCCAGGTCCACTAGAACCCTGAAGAGAGAAATAACAGTCAACCTCAGGTGACCCAGCCTGCCAATGAGAATGGAGGGTGTGGAGAGGAATAATAATTATAATAGTATTGACTTAGTTAAAATTTGCAAAGTGTTTTATTTAAGTTATCTCATTTGACCCTCATAATCACCTGGTGAGACCCATGCTATTATTTGTCTTCCCATTTTTAAAGATAAGAAAACTGCAGGATTACTCAGCTTTTAAGTGCTGAATCTGAATTCAGGTCTTCTTTTTAAATCCAGCTATCTATTCTTCTGCCTAGCTAAGATGCTATGCTATCTATAAAAACCTAAATTTACTAATGAGATGTTACAGAATGAATTTTTGTGTTACTAAATAACTATTTGCTTTGCAAAAAGTTCACTGTCTAAGGCTCTTTTAAAAGCAGATAGTATATTTCAAATATGAAATACCTTTGCAGATACACTTTCCTACACCATCATCCATTATATAAGACCAGAAGTCCAAGTTAGAATTAAAATAATTTTATGGGAATACAAGGGTGTTGAAAACATTTTGGAAATGCATACTTCTCATTATGGATACTCATTGCATGGGTAGTTAATTGCAAAAATTTAGGCAACGCTAGAGAATTATATAGTATAAAGGATGAAATTGAAACATACACCAGAATTTTGAACTCACTTGTTAAAAGATTTTTGGAATTAATAAAGCTGAACAATTGGAATGCGAATTTATGAATCATAATTGTAAGAAACATTAGTTGGTTTAAATAAAACCCTTCCTAATGACCAAATATTTCATTTTCTCTAAATGGTCCAAATAAAGCAAACAAAAATCTTTAAAGACAGAGATTTTAGACTTTTTGTCTCAGAACCCATTCACGCTCTTTAAAATTATTGAACGCCCCCAATTTTTATTTAATTGGTTTGTATCTATTGATGTTTAATACATTAGAAATTCAAACTGATATATCTAAAATATTAATTTACTAATACATTTAAAATAACAAGGATAAATTAATTAGATTTTTATAAATGACATGAAAAACATCTATATATTTACAAAAATGTAATGTGAAGAGGGGCATTGCTTTACATATTTTTGCAAATTTTTTAATGTCTGAGTTAGTAAAAAGCAGCTGGATTTTCTTAAATGTTTCTAATTTCATTTTGTTGAGATATATTGTTTTAGTTGAAGTATTTGAAGACAATCTGGCCTCACAGATATATTGTGGGGGAAAAGAGGAACATTGTATTAACCTTTTTAGATATTTGTGCATATTCTTCTTTAATATTACAACAAAATCTGACAAGTGGGAATCTCTTAATAGTTAAGCACGATGTGGCATCTGAAACCATATTAATGAATGCATGAAAGAGCAAATAACATTGTAGTATTATTATGAAAAAAGTCCCAATTTTCCTGAAAGGATATCAGGCATTTCCAGGGAACTGCAGACACCCTTTCTGAGTACTAGCAGGTCTAGTCCCTGGGATCAATAGACAGGTATATCCTTCCCCATTTGTCTCATAATAAATGTATGAAGCCCTCTTGTTCCATTTACAACTCATGATTTTCCAAATAAAAATATTTTTCCTTTAATGCCACTCTGATATGTATGTAATCTTCTCCTATTAGAACGTAAGCTCTGAAAGCAAGGAATACACATTCTGTGTTTTTTCTCAGGGCTTAACCCAGTGTGCAGATTGCACTTTGTTTTTTCATTTATTCATCCCTTCATGAAAATGGCAGGACATCAAGGTATATTTTTCCCAACGTATTTTTTTTTAATTTGCCAGAAAGTTATGTGCCTCTCAGGATCATGCCCATTTGGAGACCCTATTGTTACAGATGAGGATAAGATAGAAAAGATATAGTATGCTGCCTTTATTTGGCAAAGTGAAGAAATGTTCTGAATCCCAAACCAACAGTCTTTAGGACTATTGGAGAAGTGAATCAGTAGAAAAGACAGTTCCCCATAAGGTATAGGAGTGATTCAACATTATAGGCCTTGCTGAATGAAGAGGATGAGTTAAGGGATTTAGGGAATCCCTTCAAATTTAAGTGCAAAACAGTTAGTGTTATATTCTGCAGGGCAGTTCTCTCCTTTTAGCTTTCATATCCTTTGGTTAATTTGAATTGTACCTTAGGAGAAATTTCACTCTCAAAATTAAGGTGATCTCTTCAGTCCATGGCACCAGGCTGAAGTTATTTGCCAATGCACATAACTTTATTTCTAGGAATTAGAAAACAAAGAGAAATGACGAACATTCTTATTAATTTTGATATTTGGGAGGGAAATTAAATCACAGGAAACAGGACTGAAGGGAGACTGGAATTGAACTATGGTCTTCTACTAGAGAGGCCCAATACACCCACTGAGGTAATTTAAACTTAAGGCATTCAAATAAAGAAGCTCCAAATTGTTCAGTTGTGATATTTACAATAGAATTCCCACTCTTAGAGGAATTACAGAAAATGGATGCATTTGAAATGCTTGTCTTCTCCCAGGATATACATGGTCTTCTTCCTACACAGCAGGGTAAGACAATTAAAGAATCAAATGGCTCCAGGGGAGTTTATGAATGAAGAGTCTTTGTGTTAATGTAAGGGGCCTGAAGTCCTCCAGATAAGGCTTAGGGCACATAAAAGGTGGAAAGGCTAACAAAAGAGAAAAAGATGGTCTAGAGGGAAGTTAGGGACTGATATTTAGAATTAGGATGCACGGCTTGAAGCCCAGAAGGGATGCCTTAGAACCTCAGAGGAAGGCAAAGACATTATCTTCAATAACTGATATCCAATTGACTTCAACTCTTGAGGCCAGTGTTTGGGGATGACATTGTATTAGTCCTATGTTTCTGTAGCTCTATCTTCACATTACTGAGGAATTGGAGCTTTTCAGGGAAAGCATCCTATGAGGAAACCCTGGTGTTTTCTGTGTGTTCTTAAGTAACAGCTTAGGGAAAGAGAAAACAATAGAAAATGACAAATGAGAATGTAAGGTAGAAACATTCTCTGTTTATTGGGAACTAGGCAGTTAAGACATGGATACCAGAGTTATCCATGTACAAATATCAATGTTTCCACTTAATGCTTAAGAAATAATTGAGTGCCTATAAATATTTGCATACATATATCTATGAAGTCCTCTTGAGTATTATGTCTAGTACTATTTTAGATGTAGTTGAATTATGTGGATATGGATTTGTTATATATTGTAATTAAGAATCAGTGTGAGAGTCATTAAGATCTGGGTTCAAGTTCTACCTCTGGTCATAGCCTGTCAATTGGACTTTGGATAAGTCACTTAATTCCACAATGCTGGCCCGCATAACTCTCAAAGAGTATAAATTGCAGAATTTGTGCCCAGCATACATTTGTAGGAAAAACTCCTTCGCCTAGACTTCCATATACTAATGAAATCACAAATTTCTTCTCCTCCTCCCTTACCATGGTCTCTGTTCATCTGTTTAATATATCTTAAATGATATAGCCACACTCTTTGTAGTGGCAAAAAACTGGAAAACAAGGGTATGCCCTTCAATTGGGGAATAGCTGAACAAATTGTGGTATCTGTTGGTGATGGAATACTATTGTGCTCAAAGGAATAACGAACTGGAAGAATTCCATGTGAACTGGAAAGACCTCCAGGAATTGATGCAGAGTGAAAGGAGCAGAGCCAGAAGAACATTGTATACAGAGACTGATACACTGTGGTAAAATCGAATATAGTAGACTTCTCTACTAGCAGCAATGCAAGGATCCAGAGCAAGGCTGAGGGACTTATGAGAAAGAAAATTAGCCACATTCAGAGGAAGAACTGTGGGAGGAGAAACACAGAAGAAAAACAACTGCTTGAACACATGGGCTGATGGGGATATAATTGGGAATGTAGACACTAAATGATAACTCTAGTCCAACTATCAATAATATGGAATTAGGTCTTGATCAATGACACATGTAAAACCCAGTGGAAATGCGTGGTGGCTATGGGGAGTGAGGGGGAGAGAGAAAGAACATAAATCATGTAACCATGGAAAATTTTTCTAAAAAAAAATTAAAATTATAATTAAAAATATATATCTTAAATGACTCAAATGGCAATGTTAGTGGTAAGCAGGCCATCATATATTATCAGTGATGACTTGAGTGCTGAATGAGATACCACAATAGACATAATTAAGGACATGTGGCTAGAAAAGGAGGTGTCAATCATGTAACAAGATTGACAGGTAATAAATGAGCAGATTGAGTGTTCATTGATTTCAACAAAATATTAAATGGACTAGATGAATCCCTCTACTTCATTAGATCAATTCTAAATGCAGAACTCAAAGAATAAAATGAATAAGAATTATACAAATGTAGATGGGTGATTTCCTGTACCATTTGAAGGAACACTCACATTAGGATCCATTCTTAGATTTGTCAAAGCATTGATGGTGGTTTATGCTCATACCAGAGGAACTTAATAAGTTCAAGACTTACTAACAAATAGTATAATATTTATAAGTCTATACATACAAATACATTTCTAGAGTATATCTCCATACAGGCTCACATAAATATAGTTATAAATAGAATTCTAAAGGAATGGATTGATGAACCAGGATAGAGACATTCTGTTAACATGTTGGAGATGGAGAATGGATGATAATGGAGCACTTAGGCAGGACAAAGTCAGTCAATTCAAAGTTGTGAAGCCTGTGATTAGGAAGGTAATCCATTTGGTCCAATTCATGTAGGAAAACCGATGTGAAAAGGAGAGGTTGTAATTTAGCAAATAGCATGTTTGGCCTGACCTACTATTTCGAAGTCCTGTGTGATCTTCAGATAAAAAAATACAGTGTGGACATAAATTCCTAGATTTAGTAGCCTTCTTTATTTCTTTCTGAGGCTCAAGAACCCACTCTACTTCTCATTCTATGTAGAGAAAACACAAAAATGTATTACAGTTCAGTATTGTGCCACACAGCTGATTAGATTTTATGTATGCAAAAAGAAAAACACTGTGATTGCAGGAACAATAGGTTCAGGTTATTTATGGGCTTGTATTGGGTCCTCATTAGTTTCTGAGCTTGGCTTTAGGCCGAGAGTATGTTTTTAAAGTTTACACAAAATCAATTTGCCCATTTGACTGATTAGAGTGGAGAACAACCTTCTTCTAACCCTGACTGGAAGTTCACAAAGTAGTTCAGTTTTCCTGGTTTATTAATGATTCACACATGGCCAAAAAACACCTACAATTTGATACGTGCAGTTAGAGGTTGTTACCTTACTAAATTCATTTAAAAGAAAACGGAAAAACCCAAATGAATAGAAATTTTATTTGGGGCATGCACACTGAATTTGATTCTTCCAGGGCCCATGTCACTCCCAGATGGCAAATTAGGTGTTTGGTCAGGCATTAGGTTTTTCAGCTCCAGAGAAGTCATTGAGAGCAATGTTTCTCCCAGTGAGGATTCATACTTCCTCCCCCAACACCATTCCCCAAACCCCTGGTGGGTATAGCTTTCTAATTTCACTGAGTAGAACTGCTGCGGAGGAAATATGATCTTTTTAGCACTCAAAGGGTAGAAAACTTTCTATTTTCCCAATCTTGCCTTTCTGTGTCTAGCTACATCAACTCATTAATCAAGGTGTTATAGTTAGGGTAGATTTTCCCAAAAAGAATAGGTTCCAAGTTTCCATTGTAATGGAGACTCCATTTTGTTCCTGAATATGATATATTTCATGGAGCCCCAGGCACATGACTGTGCAATAGTAGAATTGTTCCTCTCAGTAGCAGACAGGAACATCCTCAACTATATATGGTATTTTACTCTTGGTATGGAAAAATAAAAACAAAAAACAATACATGATGAAATATATGCCACTTATTGTGTATCTATAGTTCTTCCAGGATTATTCAATCTTTAGACAGTACATGGGCTCTTCTAAACCTAGGAGTTCTACAAAAGGCACACTTCAGTCTATTTAGTCCCTCTGAGTGTATTCTCTGTGAATGGATGGGAACATAGACAATTCAATAGTTCCTAACTTATGGTCAACTCACACAATCATCTTTCATATGACTGTTATACCAAGATTGAGAAGCTCAGAACAAGACACTTCTACTTCTCTTCCTGACTTATGCGTGGACTTGGAACTCAATGCTTCTCCATTCAGGGCCCTTTCCCTGATTAGGCCTTTCCATAGCATCTTGCTGTGCCTGGCTTGTTCATGCCTGAAACAGAAAGAGTGGACTGAATAGCAGTCTTGAAAGGAGAGCCTGCTGACATTTTGCTCTGTCATTTCTCTAACCTTGAGACCCTTGGGGACCATTCCCAGTAGCTAGGAGGTATGTCAGGGCTCCTCTCAGTCTTTAAAACCTAGCCTTTACCCAGGGCATATATTCCCATTTGCAGATTTTCTCTCAGTCTTCCCTGGTTGCTCCATAGATCAGGGGAAAGGCAGAGTGAGGGGTGCTACACTGTCACTCAGTAAATAGCTATTGATTAGCTGGTACTGTCAATGTGAACTGTTATCGCAATCTTCTTGTTTGAGCAAAGTCCTGATATTCTCTCTCTGTGTGTGTATGTCTCTGTCTTTGCCTTTCTTCCTTTCCTGAACTCTCTTCATCCTTTCCTCTCTCTATCTCTGTCTCTTTCCTATCTTCCCTTGCCTCTTCCTGCTCTCTGCCTCTGTCTCTCCCTCCCTTTCTCTGTGTCTCTCTTTCTCTCTGTCTCCTACCCTCTTTTGTCCTTCTCTCTCTCTCCCCAGATCTCTCCGAGCTTATGTCTGTCTGTTTCTCACTATCTTTGTCTTTCTTTTTGACTTTCTCCTGCTCTCCTCTGCCCCCCACCTCTCTGTCTTTCTCTTTCTCATTCTTTGCCTTTGACATTCCCTCTTCTTACTTCCTTTTAACTATGTGGCTGAGTTGCTTGGATACTTGATGATCTTGAGCCAAAGGTTAGGTTTGAGTCACACAAAGAAAGGTTGAAAGAACTTGAGATGTTCAGCCTAGTGAAGCAAAAGAAAAAAAAATACATATATTTGAAAAGTTATCGTGATAAGAGGGGTTAATAGTTTATTTTTGTTTTCCCCTTTATCCTTAGACCACTAGAAATAATGGATGAAAGAAGCAGAGAGGTAGAGAGAGGTTGAATGTTTGGAATAGCTTCTTAATAATTAGGACCATTTAAAGGTCCAGTGAGTGACCTTGAAAGGGAGAGTGTTTTATCTCACTGAAGGTCTTCTAGCAGACATTGGATGTTGCTTAGTTTTTCAGTCATGTCTGATTCTTCATGACCCCTTATGCCATAGCTATCCAGAAAGTCTTCTCTGCAAGGATACTTGAGTGGTTTGCCATTTCTTTCTCCAGGGGATTCAGCAAATCCTTTTATCAAGTAATCAGAAGTTAAATGACTTGCCCAGGGTCACAAAGCTAGGAAGTGCCTGAGGCTGGATTTGAATTCAGATCTTCCTGACTCCAGACCTACCAGTCTATCCACAGAGCCATTCAGTTGCCTCTTATACATACAGAGGTTAAGGTACTTTCCAGGTTCACACAGCTAGTTTAGCCCACAGCAATCATCATATATTTCTGTTATTGTATACTTTATTGTCCTGGTTTTGCTCATTTCGCTTTTAATCAGTTCATATGAGTTTTTCCAGGTTTTTCTAAACACATCCTGTTTGTCATTTCTTTGGCACAATAGTATTCCATTACAATCATATACTACAACTTGCTCATTCATTTCCCAAGTGATAAACAACCCTACAGTTTCCTGTTCTTTGCCATACAACAAGAGCTGCTAAAGATATTTTTGTACAAGAAAGTCCTATTTTCATCTCTGATCTCTTTGGAAAATAGACCACGTAATGAGATTTCTGAGTCAAAGGATATGTATAGTTTTATGGCCTTTTGAGCATGGTTTCACATTGCCTTCTAGGGTGTGGTTGCGTCAAATCACAGTTCTACCAACATTTTATTAGTGTTCCAGTTTTCCCATCCCTTCTAATATTTATCATTTTCCTTTTTGGTCATGTTAGCCAATCTGACAGTATGAGGTGGTATCTCCAAGTTGTTTTAATATGCACATTTTTAATCAATAGTGATTTGTAAGAGTTTTTCATATGACTATAGAGTTTTAATTTCTTCCTCTTAGCACTGCCTGTTCATGTCCTTTGACCATTTATTGATTGGAGAATGCTTTGTATTCTTATAAATTTGATTCAGTTCTCTATATCCTTGAGAGATAAGACCTTAATCAGAGACATTTGCTATAAATATTTCCTCCCTAAACTTGTTGTTTTCCTTCTAATCTTGGCTCCATTAGTTTTGTTTGTACAACTCCTTTTTAATTTAATGTAATCAAAATTATCCATTTCATTTTTTGTAATGTTCTCTGTGTCCTGTTTGGTCATAAATTATTCCCTTATCCATAAGTTTGACATTTAAAACCTTTGTTCCTCTAATCTGCTTATGATGTCATCCTTTATTTCTAGATCAAGTATCCATTTGTACTTGATTCTGGTGTATCATGTGAGGCGTTGCTCTAAGATTAGTCTCTGTCTTGGTATTTTTCAGGTTTCCCAGCAGCTTTTGTCAACACATGGGAGTGGGGCTGATAGGGACAGCAGACAGTGGACGCAGCTCAGCGCACTGAGACTCAGGGGAAAACCTCAGGTGGAAGAGCAAGTGTAGGCCAATTTCAAGGCTCTGGGCAGCTGGCTAGGATCATGGGGGCTTGACCCTGAAAACATCTAGACCAGAGACCCCTGGAGACTGGGGAACACACACCTTGGGAGCAGGAGTGAGGTTGAGTGGGGACCCAGACAGCAAAGGCCTAGCAGACAGTGGAAGGCAGGAGACTCACAAAGTAGCCTCAGGCAAAAATTGCTCCTTAGCTCCATACAAAGAGAGTCAGCTTTCCTTACTCAGATTTCTGGCTGAGAAAGCATAATGATACCAAGCAAGGCCCAAGAAATAAACAACAAGAAGCCAAAGAAAAAAGCTCTAACACTTAATAACTTCTGCACAGAAAAAAACAAGAAAACAGAAGAGGACAAACAATTAAAGACATCCAAATCTTCCTAAATTTTGATAGAATTCACTTATGAATCTATCTGGCTTAATGACCTTTTTCTTATAGAATTCTTAGATGGTTTGTTCAATTTTCTTTTTCTGTGATGTATTCTATTTCCTCTTTTATTATTCTAAGAATAATTTATTTTTATAAATATTCATCTATTTCACTTAGATTGTCAGATTTATTGGCATAAAATTGGATCAAATAGCTTCCAATAATTGTTATGATTTCTTCTTTATTGGTTGTGATTTTGCCTTTTTCATTTTGGATACTGTTTTTTTTCTTCCCTTGGTTTTCAGGATTTTTAATTTGGTGTTTATTTGGTACTTTTAATTGGTTCTTTTCCTGTTTTTTGTTTTTTTTTTTTAGGTGCATGGCGAGTTTATCTTCCCTTTATTTTATTGATGTAAATATTTAGAGATATATTTCCCCCTAAGTACAGCTTTGGCTGCCTCCCATAAATTTTGGTAAGTGGTCTCCTCATCATTTTCTTTAATGAAATTGTTGATTGTTTTTATGATTTGTTCATTCTTTAAGATAAGATTATTTATTTTCCAATTAATTTTTAGTCTTTTAGCTGCCCTTTGATGAATATAATTTTTATTGCTTTATGGTCTGAAAAGTGTGCATTTAATATTTTTGCTTTTCTACATTTGGATGTGAGGTTTTTATCCTCTAATACATTGTCAATTTTTAAATTTTAAATTAATTAACTAATTTAGAATATTTTCCCATGATTACATGATTCATGTTCTTTCTCTTCCCTCTTCCTTTCCTCCTAGAGCTGACGAGAAATTCCACTGGGTTATACATGTATCATTGTTCAAAACCTATTTCCCTATTGTTAATATTTGTAATAGAGTGATTATTTAAAGTCAAAATCCCCAATCATATACTCATCAAGTCAAGTGATTAATCATGTGTTTTTTCTTCTTTGTTTCCACTCCCACAATTCTTTCTCTGGATGTGGATAGCATTCTTTCTCATAAATCCCTCAGGATTGTCCTGAATCATTGTATTGCTATTAATAGAGAAGTCCATTGCATTTGATTGTGCCACAATGTTTTCAGTTTCTGTGTATAAAGTTCTCTTGGTTCTGCTCATTTTGCTCTTCATCAATTCCTAGAGGTCTTTTCAGTTCACATGGAAGTCTTCTAGTTCATCATTCCTTCAGCACAATACTATTCCATTACCATCAGATGCCACAACTTGTTCAGCCATTCCCCAATCTATGGACACCTCCTTATTTTCCAATTTTTGCCACTACAATGATCATAGCTATAAATATTATCGTACAAGTATTTTTCCTTATTATTTCTTTGGAGTACAAATGCAGCAGTGAAATTGCTGGATCAAAGGGCAGGAAGTCTTTAAAAGCCCTTTGATCACAATTCCAAATTGCCTTCCTGAATGGTTAGATCAATTCACAACTCCACCAGCAATGCATTAGTGTCCCAATTTTGCCACAAGCCCTTCAACATTTATTATTTTTCTTTACTGTCATATTGGACAATCTGCTAGGTGTGAGGGGATATAGATTGTCAATTTTTGTGAAAGTGCCAGGTACTGGTGAGAGAAAGGTTTTTCCATTCTATTCCCATTCATTTTTCTCCAGAAGTCTGTCAAATCCAAGTTTTCTAAAGATTTGTTTACCTCTTTACCATCTTTCTTGTTTATTTTTTTTCAGTTACCTAATTCTGAGAGCAGAAGATTGAGGTCCTCTTGTAACTCATGTTGCTTCTCCTTTAGGAATCTGGATACTATACAATTTGATATATATATATATATATGTTTGGATTGACACTTTATCATTGTCTATGGTGCCTTTTATCAAGATGTAATTTCCTTCCTTATCTCTTGATTAGGTCAATTTTTTCTTTTGCTTTTTCTGAGATCGTGATTTTTTTTATATAGGTGAGGCAAAAATAGATTCTTCTCCAGCCCCTTTTTTTCACTCTGTGTGTGGATAAATGTGTTTCTTATGGATAGTATATTATGGGTTTTTAATTCACTCTGCTATCTTTTTTCCCAATTAATGGATAAATTCATCCCATTCACAATTATTATTACTAATTATGTGTCCCTCCATTTATTCCCCCATCCCATTTTTGCTTCTCTCTCTCCCTCCTTTTAACCTTTCCCTATTCACAAATATCTTGTTTCTGATGACCACTTACCCCAATTTGCCCTCCTTTATGTCCACCACCTCCTACTTATTCCTTTTATATCCCTTTCTTCTCCATAGGTTAAGATAGGTCTATAGCTGACTGATTCTGGACTTTATTTACAATTAGAACTAATCCTGATGAGAGTAAGGTTCATACAAAGCCCCCATCTTTTTTTCCACTATATTGACTCTTATACACCTCTTAATGTGAGACAGTTTATATTTTTTTATTTCTCCATTTCTCTTCTCCCCATTTGTTCCTCTCTCCTGCCCTTTTTTCTTTTTATATATCAGCCCTTCCTATTCAGTTTCCTTCCTTCCTTTTTTTCTACATATACTCCTTTTCATTGCTTTGATAATGATAAAGTTCTTAAATATCTTAATACTTTAGGTATTGTAATAGTTAAAATGGTTAAGTGCCAAATTGTAAGATTTGAAATTGGTTTTGATCAAATTAAGAGTTATAAAAGTTGTTGTGGTTGCCATTTATAAATTTAACTCTTAAGCCATGAGGATGTTAGAAGCTTTATTACAGCAAGGTAGAGATAGTAAAGGGGGAAATGTAGGAAGGAGGTAGAAAATATTGCCTAGCTAAATACCCTATAATTGCTGATCCAGAGAAATCCAGCTCAACTTTGACAAAGGCTCTTTCAGGTCCCAATCTTCAACTAGGAGATCTCCATCAAGAGCCTCACTAGGGCAGAAGCCCTCTTTCAGCAAGAGCCACCAACACAGCATGCTTCCAACCATAGAAAGCTCCACCCCAGAATGCATCCAACCCCAAATTCCTGCCCAGCTCTTTGGTCTCATCTTTTGTAGTCCTTTTTTCCACGTCACTTCCTGTCTCTCTTGTTTCTACTTCCTTTCACTGTGGGCTGGTCTATGACATCTCAGGAACAAATCATAGTTTCTTAATTTGCCTGACACTCCCCTGTGGTGGAGTGGGGCCGCCAATGCTTATGGGAGCTATTTCTGATTCTCTGAAGGTGTGAACTTCCTTTTTTAGTAAAACCTTAATTAAGTGTGAAAGGAGAGGCACTCCAAGTTCTTGATTGATTAAATTAAAATAAACAAAGGAAGGTGGGCTCCAATTTCACAATCCTCCTGTGATTCTATTGGGAGAGGAGCATGTTGAAGTCTCACAAATTTACATGTCTAGTTTCCCTATTGAATCATTTCATATAACCAGCTTTACCTCTAAAGATCTTCTGGTTAGAGGTGCATACAATACTGCACTTTCTAAGTGGAAATTACAGTTTGAGGATAAGAAGGAAATAAAAGAGAAAGAAAGCAAAAACAATGATTGATAGGCACACTGACAAAAAAAAAATAGGGGGCAGTCCCCTTTGACATAAGAGTTTATATTCAGAATAAATGTGTTCAACGTCTTCATTTCAATTCATTGTATCCCAAAGTTCATTCTGGATCAGTGTGTGGTCTCCACAGGCTTCTTTATAACACCTTCTTCAAATGATTAATTTTCTTGATTTGGGGTTTTGGTGAGTTTCTTTTCCTGAAATTTCTAAAAAATATTTTAAACCTTGGATTTTAGGATAATTATATAGTATCTTATATACTTTATGTACCTTAGTATCTTAAGAATCATTGATATTGTAAGTCTTTCAATTATCATCTACCCAGCTATGAGCATATTCAATTCAAATATATTGAAACCCTTAATTTTCACTTTACTTTTTTTATGCTTCTTTTGAGCATTGAATTTGCTTATTTTTCTTTTCAGCTCTGTTTTTTGTTCAGGAAAGTCTGAAATTCTTCTATTTTGTTAAATGTCATTTTTATCCCTCTGGATGATTAGGTTGAGTTTTGTTAAGTATGTAATTCTTTGTTGTAGCCCTAGATTCTTTTTTTTTTTTTTTTTTTTGGTAATACAGTCCATGCCTTCTGATACTTTAATGGACTAATAGCTTCTAAGGTGCTAGGTCCTGTATAATCCTGACTGTGTTTCCATGATATTTGAATTATTTCCTTCTGGATATTTTTAGTACTTTTCCTTAGCTCAGGAGTTCTGGAATTAGGATATAATAGTCCCGGAGTATTTTATTTTTACATTGCTTTCAGGAGGCGATAAGTGAATTTTCTCAATTTCTACTTTTCCTTCTTGTTCAAGCATATCAAGGCAATTTCCCCTTATGATTTATTGTAATATTATGTCCACACTGTTTTTGATTGTGACTTTCAGGTATTTTAATGATTCTCAGATCAACTCTTCTTGGTCTATTTTTAGGGTCTTTTCTTTTTCCAATGAGTTTTTTTTTCATTCTTTTGACTTTGTCTTATTTTTTTCTGATGTCTATTGAAATCATTAGCTACCATTTGATCAAGTCTAATTTTAGGAAGTTATTTTCTTCCTCTAGTTTTTGTGTTTTCTTTTCCATTTAGCCACTCCTACTTTTTTAAAGAATTGTTTTCTTCAGTGTTTTTTTTGGTGGGGGGGAGGGTGGGCCTCCATTTCCATTTGGTTCATTCTATTCCTTTGGGAGTTCTTTTCTTCAGTTTTTTTAACCCCTTCATTTTCTCTTGGCCTATTCTAGTTTTTAGGGAGTTGATTATTTCAGTGAATTTCTCCCCAGCTGTTGAGGGTATTTTTTTTTGTCAATTTTCTTATTATTTGATTTTTTAAACTTCTTTTCAAGTTTTTCCAGGAGATCTTTTGGGTCTAACATCCCTTCACACTTTTCTTTCTGGCATTACATGTTTCCTTTTTGGCTTTATTGTCCTCTTCTGAGTTTGTATTTTGATTTTCCCTGCTATTAACGTAATTTTTTAAGGTTACACTTTTTTCTTTGTCTTTTGTTCAGTTTTCTACTTATTTCTTGCCCATTGCCTTATCTCTCTGTTATGGTTCTTATCTACTCCTGAGGTAAATGGAGCAATGTTCCAAACTTGCAAAGTATTCTTCTCTGGTACTTACAGTAGGCCTGGCTGCCTTTGTTTCCCATCACATGTCTATTAAAGTATTCTGCACTTCATTGCCTCAGGCCATATGTAAGTGAATTGGTCTCCTGTCTGTTCTAAGGTTCATACCTTGCATGAATTGAGTGGTTTAGGCTAAGGTGGTCCCCTACCCTGTTGCTTTGCTGCTTTAGATGCTCTGCTGTTACATGGGAATATATAGATTCTTGCCCTCTCTGACTTCCCTGCCCATGTCAAGTAGCTTATGCTGGACCACTCACCCACCTTGTACTCTCTGCCTTCTATACCTGTGTTGAGTGGCTCAGGCTGGACTCCTTCCTCTTCTGCAGCTTTGTTGCCTCTGGTGAAATAACAGTGTATTGGAAAGATCTGACTTCTGACAGGTCCTACAGGTATTGGGCTGCCTAGACTACTCTTTCTTCTTATTTCAGTGAGACCTATTTATCCTGCTTTCCTTTATTTTGAGGTAATTTATTTTCTGTGTGTGTGTGTGTGTGTGTGTGTGTGTGTGTGTGTGTGTGTGTGTATGTGTATGTGTGTATGTAAGGTTGTGAGGAACAAAGCATTCTTTACAATGATATCTTTGATGCCACTCTTTCAGGAAAGTAAATGTTAACATTCTATATCTCATTTATATTCTGCATCTTTCCATTATCTTTTGAGTGCTGGTCATATTTATTCTTCCTTGATTCACATGTGTGTACCACCACTGGGAAGATTATGTATGTTAAATAAATGAGCTTTTGTATCAGTGGATATCTTAGGATCTCTGAATATCTTGTATAATTTTCCAGATCTAATTCAGGCAAATTTTCTCCTCTTACTCAATTTTGAGCCCAGCTCATTGGTTATCTGAAGCACTTGAAAGGGGATATTTACAAATCATTATCATTATTCTCAACCAAAGGACAACAACAAGTATAAATTTATGTGCCTATATTTCCATTTATAGAACAATATTATGAGACTCTACTCTATATGCATTGAGGGCATGTTTAATGAAGGCATTAGTAGGAAATAGGCAGGTTTTCATAAGCAGTAATCTCTAGTAGTTAACATCTTTAATATCTCACGATTGACTGAAAATAATGTAGATTATATAAAAAATCCTCCTGTACTTATTGTTCATTTTGAAAAAATATATGATTCAGTGGAGCAAAATGCCACCTTAAAGGCTCTCTTCTGGCAAGCATCTTCAGTTTACACATCAAAATTATTCAAGGTTCCTTGAAAAGTATAACAGAGAGAAACTTACAAACAGTTTTCTGATCACAAATGTCAGGTGAGTTATAAAACAGGGAGATCTGTTCTTGCTAAAGATTTTTATCACTCTGATGGAGTAAATCAGACCAACAAAGTAAGTTGAAGAATTTCTTATAAATGGTGATGCACCTCTTTGCCACTTGTATTGTGCTGATTTCATCAAGCCATGGAACATTTCAGAGCATCCTGGAAGAGATTCATCTGAACTCCAGAATTCAGCTTAACCATCTATAAATGAAAGAACAAGTAGATAAAAAAGGCTATTCAATTTAAGATATGCAATTGAGAGAATAAGTTCTATGTTCATTCATAAGTATATCTATCTAGGACAGGTAAATGAAGAATTAAACCCATAATGAAATAGTTGAATTGTCTTAAAAAATCGCAAAGTTCCTTTAAAGACTCTAAACTACTCTCAAAAACAGAAGTCCATCTTTTTAATACCAATATTATAATATTGCCATTATAATTGTATGAGCCATAGACCATAACAGTCTCTGAAGGCTTGAAAATAAGTTCTACAATAGAGAGCTAGGTCTGGAGATGAGAGGTCCTGGATTAAAAGCTGTCCTCAGACATTTCCTATCCATATGACCTGAACAAATCACTTAACCCCAATTGCCTCAGCCTTACCATACTTCTCCTTTGGAATCAATACTTATTATTGATTCTAAGACTGAAGGTAAGGGTTTAAAAAAAAGAAAAAGAAAATAAGTTTCATATATAGGATAAGGAAGAGTATTGTCAGTGATTTTATAATGAAAAATATAACCAGTGAGAAATTTCATTTAAAACTTTTTTTATTTTAATAACAAATTTCCACATGAGTTTTCCAAAATTATATAATCCAGATTGTCTCCTGCCATCTCCTCTCCCCATCCCAGAGCTGGTAAGCAATTCAATCTGGGTTATATATGTATTATCACATAAAACTAGTTTCCAAGTAATTAATTTTTATAAGTAAATAATCTTATAAAACCAAAACTCTAAAACATAACAAAATAAGCAAGTGATAAATCATATGCTTCCATTTGTATTCTTAATCCAACAGTTCTTCTCTGGAGGTAGATAGCATTCTTTTTCATAGGTCCTGAATCATTGTTGTTAGTAGCAAAGTCTATCACATTTGATCACTCCACAATATTGCTGGTACTGTGTACAATGTTTTCCTGATTCTTCTTATTTCACTCTGCACCAGTCCATGAAGGTCTTTCCAGCTCTTTCTGAAATCATCCTGTTCATCATTCCTTATGGCACAATAGTATTCCATCACTGTCATATACCATAATTTTTCTAGCCATTCCCCAATTGAGAGACATCCCTTTAATTTTTAATTATTTGTCACAACAAAGAGAGCAGCTATAAATATTTTTGTATAATCAGGTCCTTTCCCACAATGAGGAATTTCAAAGAAAAGCATTATCAGGGAAATATGGGATATGGAGTAGAAAATAAATTGTTCACAAGCAAAAGATAAGGGTGGTTGGCAAGTGTTCTATTGATAATGTTTTAGTGTCAAGAAAAGGCAGGGCTTTGGGAGTGTCTAAAGATAGGGTACAGTTATAAATCACAAAAGATGAAAGTAACAGAAGGAATATGATCTGTACCTTTAAAGATAATATACAAAATTCAAATTGATGAGATTAAGGATCCACTTATGTCTTTATGTCCTCAGATTGAGCAGAGTTTTTAAAAATGTATTTTCTTTCACCAAGTCCATTAAACAAATCAACAGAAAAGAGATACATTATAATGGTAATCATTTATATCTCTCCATCAGTAGTTTTCCTCTAACAATGTGGTCTTCTATAGAAACACATTTGTAAAATCATTTTCATATGCTCTCCATGGAAAACTTTGATGTATCTTTGGACTATTCTCAAAGAAAATATTTTATGCATATGAGAAAAAGTAGCTATGTGGGTTATTAGTTGATGATTTTTGGTTGCCTTTTTTTTGGTAATGATATCATGCATGATGATGATAATAACTTCCATGTTTAATATGCTAAGTTTCACAAAACACTTGCTATTCACTGCATCCTTTAAGCTTCATAACAAACTTGTCAGTTAGGTATAACAAATTGAATTATCTCTATTTTATAGACAATGAAATTGAAGCTCAGAGAGTTTAATTGATTGCACTGTATAACTGATTGACTGATATTTGTCAGATGTGTCAGAGGTAAGATTCTAGTTTCTACTCTAAGACCAATTCTCTTCTTACTACATTATGGATTCCTTTTTTCTTTTTTTGCAATCTTCTTCCCTTTGAGAAATCTTGAAAATAAATTTATAAGAGCCTTCAAATTTTGGTTGACTCTAGCATATATTTCTTCTCTATGTCTTTGATCAAGTTTAATCAGTCTTCTTGACTTCATCTTTATCTATGTCATTGCCATTTTCTCAGATAATTTGTTAGATAATTTTGTTGTTGGAGAGTAGAAATTCCGTAGTTTCACAACTGTTGCTGGTGAGAATATTTCAATATAGAAAGATCAGAAGATCCATTTCATTTTACATCTTGTTTGTTGTCTATTTTCTGCTTTCATGAATTTCATAAAAATTATCTCAGGATAAAATTACTTAGTTGGGTCTCACACCAATGTTTCTATAGGCTTATTTTTTTCTCAGCTACTCTTACTCTTGAGGCAACAGTACATGTAATCTTCCATCATAAATCTCATTAATTTTTCCAAATATTTTGTACTCTAAATTGATGCTGCCCTTGTCTACCATGCAATAGAATCACAAATTTAGAGCTGGAAGGTGCCTTAGAGACCATTTTTTTTACAACCCTTATATTTTGTAGAGTCAAGAGAAGTTAAGTAACTTGCCCAAGTTCATACAACTAGTAAATGTCATGGGCACAATTTGAACCCAGGCCTTCTTGGGTTTAGCAGCCAAACCGTTCTCCTGTTTCTTCTTTTTTGGCGAGATGATTATGTCCACAATTAGTTTAGTCAATTTTTGCATCTTTTCAGGATTGTCCTTAAGGAGATTGTTTTGCATTGTCTAAGTTTTTGCAAGAAAAAGTGGTGGTAATTTTTTCCATTTCCTTTTTTTCAGATGTTTAGACATGTCAGGTTAGATACAGTATAATTATAGTCCATTTTTCTGACAATCTGTCTTTTTAAAATGTTGGCATTTACTTTAACCTTTGCTCTAACCTGTAGACTGCTCCCAGAAATCAGAACCTGCAAAAATGCTACATCAGTCATCTCTTATCAACTGTGGTGGGTAGATTTATTGAAATGACTGGGGAAACAAAGGTTTGAACTTCTAGTCATATCAATTTATTAACAATGCATGCCAATTGCAGAACAAATTGGAACCAGACCTCTTCAGCTTGGCATTGGATCCTGAATCCAGGGGAGACATGAAAAGAAAACAATTAACAAGATACAAACCACAAGATTAAGTCATTTGATTTCTAATTAGAGGAAAGATTAGAAAGTTTCTGAACTGGGAGGGGAAGAGCAAACAAGTGCAATTCCCTGAAATCAGAAAAAAAAAGTGCCTCCCTTCACTTAACTCTCACCACCACCCCTTACCCCAACCCCCATCCCAGTATCTGTATTCAGTCAAAGGAACCAGGAAACATTACTGATTGACCACTATGGGGCCAGTTTTAAGATAAGACACATGGATTGCTTGGAATGTATAATTGTGAAAAAAACTCTTGCATCAGTCTTTGGATTGGAATGGGTTTTTGGTCAAGATCCAACTTTCCAGCCATGCATGGCTAGGTTAAAACAATGCAATAGAGTTCTCTCACACTAGTAAGACATAATCAACTTCATATTCATTCATTCATTCATATTCATTCTCTCTCTCTCTCTTTTTTCTTTCTCTCTCTCTCTTTTTTCTTTCTCTCTCTCTCTCTTCTCTCTCTCTCTCTCTCTCTCTCTCTCTCTCTCTCTCTCTCTCTCTCTCT
>NC_058133.1:419492764-419602654 GCF_016433145.1 Gracilinanus agilis | reverse complement strand
TCTCTCTCTCTCTCTCTCTCTCTCTCTCTCTCTCTCTCTCTCTCTCTCTCTCTCTCTCTCTCTCTCTCTCTCTCTCCCCCCTTTCCCTGTCTCTCCACTCATTGTCTCTCCCCCTTGTTTCTGTCTTTATCGCTTTCTTTTTCTACCACCATTTTCTCTGTTTCTGTCTCTCCCTTTCTTTATCTTTACTCTCTCTGTCTTTCTCTTCACCTTTCAACACTTTTCTAATAGAAAGTATGAACTAAACTATTATTAGCAACATAAGGATCCAGGACAACTCTATGGGATTCATGACAAAAAAGGCTTATCCACTGCTATAGAGACAATTGAGAAAATCTGAATGCAGATTGAAGCATAATGTTCCTTACTTTATTTCCTCAATGAATTTTTCTCTAGTGTAAGGGATATGTATGATCTATGTCATATTACCTGCCATCTTGGAGAAGGGGCAGAGGTTCAAGGGAAGGAGAGAACATGGATCACAAAATGACAGAAAATGGTTTCTGAAAATTGTATTGACATGTAATCTGGAAAAAAAATTAAAGAACCTAAAAATAAATAAGAAAATATGATTAGACAGTAGATCAGTGTTGATTAACCTTTTAGAGACAGAGTGCTGGGCCTCATCCCCTTCCCACCCCCCAAGACCAAGTGTGGTGCCTGCCCCCCAACAAAGACCAGGTGCCACACCATGCTCCCTCCACTTTGCCCCTACCCCCCCACCCCAGACAGGTGAGGGAGGAAGTATTCCCATTGGGCTTCTGGGCAGAGGGGCAGGTGATAAGAGGTGTCTGTAGAGAGGGGAAGGAGATTTGTCACAGCACTCTGCTCCCCTCCAGCTCTGCTCCTCTTCAGCTACATGCCACACTGTGAGCTATGATCTCCTCCAACCTAGCTCCTCTCCAACCCCACCAAGGGAAGCACTCCCATTGATTGCTGGGCAAAGTGAGGAATGTCCTCAAGCACATGGAAGGAGGAGGGCAATAGTCCCACCCCAAGCCCTGTTAGCTTTCTAATAATGAACTCTGGTGGGTGACTGCAGGTGTCCACACAGAGAGGGCTTTATGTGCCATCTTTGGCACATGTGCCATAGGAATGTGTCATGTGAAAGAAAAGAGATATCACTTACATAGTTTTATGTTGTTCTCTTTTTATGTTCACTATGAACACAAGATGACCCAGAGTCTCATAAAATGATGTTGCCTCCAAATGAAACCTGTTCTGCCTATTTTTATCCTCTCTAGGGAGAACCTGTGATTCATCCTTCCATTTAGCTGCAACATTTTTATGTCTTCCAGCTTCATTTAGTGAGAATATCAATATAGATTTGCTACATTTCTTCTAGTAGTGTGTCAATTCATTGGTCATTTGCACATTATTGTACATAAAGATCACACATTAAGAGAACTAACACTTAAATTAATGTTTGTAGATAGTAGAACAACTATGAAATCCTTATGAGTCTGTTTTCCATTTCCCCTTTCTTGCCACTCTGCCACTATCAACACATTGAAGGCCATTCTGTACTTTTGTTCCTCTCATTGGTTGTCATGGCACCCCAAATTCATTATCATGTGGCCAGTCTTCTGATGATAAGCTTCTCTGTGCTTAGCTGGGCTGACCTTCAGACAGCAGACATAGTATGTCACTAGATTTGCCCTTGAAGACTTTCCAGTTTGGGAGAACTTGACATAGCCTTTAAAAAACCCAGGGCTACTGCCACACCACTTAATAATTCTTTTAAATGATGGTCTATAGTTTATAATCCTCTTCTTCCTGTCCCTAATCTTAAAATAGCTGAACAAATAAAAGAAACTCTGAAACAGCTATGAAGTTATAACAGTGACTTTCTTCTTCTCTTTTTCCCTTTCACTTTATTTTTTCCTTTTTAATGAAAGTTTAATTTTTTGATTAATAAGAATTAATTTTTTTCCCTTTCTTCTCCTCTCCTACTTAAAAATACAGAAAACCAAAAGAGGATTAAAGAAATTGATATAGTGAATTCACACTTATGAAGAATCCAAATAATTAAAAATTCCAGTAATAGGAATTGGTTTTGAACATTCCAAAGTCATGATGAAAAAAGGGAAATAAGTAGATGGAAAGTATCTATCAAAAATGGCAAATGGTAGGGTATGCCAGAGGCACAGTTCAATTCACTTTGACAGCATCTCTTGTATATGTCCCCTTCTTTCTAATCATATTGCCAACAATACTTCAGTCCCTCACCAAAGACAGAAAGTGTCAGATGCAAAAGGTCTAAATTTTAGAAAAAACAAGAATTAGAAACTGATTAGATATGATAGGTAAAGGAGAATGATGAGTTAAGGATCATACAGAGGTTATGAACTTGGCAGATTGGAAGAATGGTGGTGCCTTTGACAGAAATAGAGAAGTGTGGGAGAAGGAACAATTTTGGGGAAAAGATAATGAGTTCTGTTTTAGACATGTTGAGCTTGATGTATCCTTGGAACATCTAGTTTAAAATGTGCAATAAGCTTTTGGTGGTGTAAGTTTGGAGCACAGAAGAGACAGAGGGATGGGATATAGATTTGAGTCATATACATAGAGTTGACAGTTATATCCATAGGAGCTGATTTCTCATCAAGAGAAAAAGGCCCAGGACTGTGGCTTGGGAAATCTAACTTTGGAGGGACAATATATGATGATCCAAAAAAGGAGGCTGAAAAGAAGTAATTAGGATACTAGGAAGGAAAACCAATTGAAAGTAGTGTCATGACGAAAAACCAGAGAGGAGGGGATCTCTAGGAATAGAGGGTGGTCGATGGCATTAAACCCAGCAGATAGGTCCTGAAGCAGGAAGACTAAGAAAAGACGATCCTATTTGACAATTAGGAACTCCTTGGTAACTTTTGGGATATTAATTTCTGTACAGTGATCAGGGCAGTTGAATAGGAATAAGGAATAAGCAATAGAAATGGAAGCTGAAACAATGAATATAAATAGCTTTACCTAGGAGTTTGGTTGAGAAAGGAAGGGAAAATATGGAACAACTTAAGAGGATCATGGGTCTAGGGAAGGTAGACCTTTTTAAAAAACAAATTTTGATTATCACTCAAAACATGATTCTATATTGGTCATTGTTGTAAGAGTTCACTCATATGTAACCAAAGCCCCAAATAAAACTAAAAATACATTTATATAAAAGATAACTCCAACAGTTCTTTGCTGTATATGATTAGCAGTGTCTATCATAAGTCTTTCAGGATTGTGTGGGTCTTTTTTAATGATGAAGGATGTCTTGGGCATGTATGAAGGCATTAGAGAAAGTAAGTGGGGGGAGTGAGGAGAGGGAGAAGAGGGAGAGAAAGATTAAAGAGGGAGAATGACTAAGGTTATAATCTTCTTGAAAAAATGGGAAGGAATGGAACCAATAGCATATGTAATAAAGAGGTAAGTATCAGTAAAGAATGGGGCTACCTTGTCAAAGCCTATGGGAAAGGTAGAAAAAGTGGAAGAATGAGGGCAAAGGGTTTTGAGATGAAAAAGAAAGACTAAGGCTCACAAAACAGACCTCAATTTTCTTGGTAAAATAAGAGGTAAAGGCATC
Source organism: Gracilinanus agilis (assembly GCF_016433145.1). NCBI lineage: Eukaryota > Metazoa > Chordata > Mammalia > Didelphimorphia > Didelphidae > Gracilinanus > Gracilinanus agilis. The sequence continues at coordinate 419,599,083 of NC_058133.1, read as the reverse complement.
ATCTATGAGAGAATGAGAACTTTGGAGAGGAGGAGGTATAAGAAACTTGAAGAGAGAGGAGAAGTGTGGAATAGTTTTTGTGAGGAATGGGATAGGGAGTTAATTATGGAGGGATTTAAGTATTGCCTTGCTGCAGTGAGGGCCCAATTGATACAATTCTATAATGTACTCAGTAGTATTGCTTTGTGACTTCCTATTGCTAGGTTCAGAATGAATGATTCAAGAACAGAGAACAGCATGAGGATGAATTGGTCAACTATAAAGACAAGATTGGAGAGAGAGGAAAATGCAGTCAGAGAATGGATAATAGCTTAAGAAAGTCTGGGAGGTATTAGAGGTAATGATGTGGGTCATGAATAAGTTAGGAGAAATAAGACAGAGGGAGTTATGGAATGATAGTTGACTATCATCTGATAGAGGAATGTCAGAGTTTTTTTTAAATGAAGGAACTAGAACACTTGTAGAAAATGGTGACATCTAGGGTATGACCGTCATGGATTTAAAGAGAATGGTGAAATAGGGAGTTAGGAAATTTGGTGAAATAACAGTTTAAATGTTTTCCTTTTGTCCCTTTCCTAGCAACTCCCAGGGGCTACCTACATTCCAGGATAAGTGCCAGTAATAAGGTAGGGAGAACAGTATAGGGAACTAAGTGGTGGGTCTGGAGTCAAGAAAACTTCAAATATGACCTCAGACACTTACTATATGTATGACCCCAGCAAATCATTTATACTCTGCCTCAATTTCCACAACAGTAAAAATAAAATGGCAGCACTTATCTTGCACAGTAATTTGAAGATTAAAAGAGATAATATTTAAAAGCACTTAGCATAGTGTCTGGCATATAGTAGGTGCTATATAAATGTTTGCTTCCTTTCCTTCCTTTACCAAGGAAGAGAGATATGACTCTTAATATTGCTTAGGACATCTGGAAATGACTATTTATAAGTCTTCCAGTTAGTTGGAGGACTGCCAGATCTTAGCCATCTATCCTTTTGCTGTGCTCTATAGAACCCCAGCTCTTGCCTTTGATATATGGGTCCATCTTAAGAGCTCTTGCCCTTGCTCTAAAAACTAAACTCTTCTATAGGTATTGTCCCCCACCCCCCAATAAGATTATGAGCTCTTTGTGAGGAGGGACTATCTCTTTCTTTTTATTTACATCCTAAGTATTTGGCACATCAAAAACAGTGGATGCTTTTTATTTATTTTAATTCATTTATTCATTGATGTCTTCTAGTGAAAGTACAATTCTTGGAGAGGAGAGAAAGATGATTAGTAGTTCAGAAATCCTTGAGAAAGGAGAGAGAGTGATCTAGGGGCTAATACAAAACAGCCACTATGATACAGATCAGGTGGGAAATTTTAATTAAGTGAACCTCAAAGGAAGTGAGGTCACCAAGTAAAGGGAGATTCCAGAAATGACAATGGGAAGGAAGGAAGGAATATTTACTATTTCCCTTTAGGACTACAATGTTCTAAGGTATAAATGAAGGTACAACCAATGATGGAAAGAATACCTAGGGATACAGTGTCATTAGGAGAGAATAGCTCTTAGTGTGGGTGAAGAGATCAGAATGTAAAGATGTTTATTCACTACAGAAGCAGAGTTTACAACAGGCATAGTGGATTATAGGGATGGGAAAAAGTGTTTGAGGTAGATGTGTTAAAGGAATGGAAGTTGGGGATAACCTGTTCCTGGATGGTCTGTGCTTGATTAATATGGGATTGCACATAGTAAAAAGAAATGGGAGATTGTTAGCTATTGGGCTGGTGAGTGGCAGGATTAACGTTCAAGGTTTGAAGGGGATGTTGTTACTGGATCCACAAGGAGGGAGCAATAAGAATAAGTCATTTATCAATCCCTCCCCACTATCAATGGGGATGGGTTTATGAATGATAAATCCAATGAAATGGATTTATGATTTCTCAGCTCCAGAAGTTTTCTCCAATGATGCAAATGGTAACTTACTCATGTCTTCCCATACTATGAGATCTCTGCCACCATTTTGGTCCAGGGGTTCCACACAAAATGATGGAAATTGTTTGCAACTTTCTCCTACTATTGTGAAGATTCTAGTAGAGCACTGTCTATCTCTTATTTTTTGCCTTCAATATAGGGGCATCCCATCTTCTCTTCCCACTACATATTTCTGCAAAATATTTTATTCCTTTTCTTTGATGCTTACTGGTTATATGTCTCAGTTTGCTTGCACTCACCAAAGCCCTTTCTATTGGAGGGTCTTTTATTCCATTCTTTACTGCCATATGGCAATAAGGTACTAGGGAAACAGGAACAAAATGGAATCATTCCACACTCTCATAGATCCTGGGCATTCTATAACAGAAGACAACATATATGCTACATCTCTATATAGAAAGATAAAATCTAGAAGCAAGGCTCTGACACTTGTGCCTTGTTGCACCCCTGCCATTGACTGGCTATTTCAACCCAAAATCACTCTGAGCCCCATTTTAAGTTATCCCTGAACAATGCTTTAGCTATAGTATCATATTTTATATGTAAATCTACTTTACCTTAGAAACTTAACAATGAATGCTGTAGTAAACAAGTTAAAGGAAAAGAAGCAAAAACATGGAGAGACAGAAACAGAAAGATGGAAAGATAATAACAGAGACAGAGTCAGAAATAAAAGATAGAGCAAGGAAGTTACAGAGGAGAAAGGGAGGAAAGGAGGGGGAGAGAGAGAGAGAAGAGAGACATACAGAGAAAGAGAAAGGGAGAGAGAGAGAAGAGACACACACAGAGAGAGAAAAGGAAAAGAGAGAGAGAGAGAGAGGGAGAGAGAGAAAAAGAGAGAGAGAGAGAGAGAGAGAGAGAGAGAGAGAGAGAGAGAGAGAGAGAGAGAGAGCGAGAGAGAGAATAATTCTTATTATTGGCAGAGTGACAGATGAAATTGGGTAGAGTGGAGAGAGAAGAGAAAGTATAAAGGAATGCAATTAAGGATGCTATCATTTTCCTGTCTAACTACTGGACATGTAGAGTTCAAAGCATTTCCACATCTGTTCTCTCATTTTATCCCCACAACAACTCTGTGAGGTAAGTAGGGCAGGTATTCTTAGTAGCTCCTGACAGATGAAAATAACAAGGTTAAGTGATTTTGGAGAGTAGTGTGGCTAGTTAATGGAAGTACTAGATCCCAGCCAGTGCTCCCCAACTTCTCTTTTTGTGTCTTCACTGTACTATATACCAGTATACAAGAAGGATCCCAGGAATTTGTCAAGAGTAACTAGAGAATCAATCATTAGCATTGCCTTCCTCTTTATGGGCTAGAGTACATCCAGGCCAATTCCCCTACTACTAGAGCCTATTATAGACAGAGTAGTCTTTGGTATAATGAAGGTGAACTTGGAGTCCAGAGATTCAAGGCCCTGTAAGAGACCCTATTTTTACAAAAGGAAAATGTGAACATGTACATGTAATATTCTGTATACTTAGTTATCTTGCTCCCTGGAGACAATAAGCTGGTACATAAAAGAAGCACACTTGGGCAAGGATAAATGTCATTTTGACACTCCCTTCACATGCACATATCTGTGAGCTTGTGCACATATGCACTCTTGGAGAGACAAAGGGCATCTTGAGGAATCTTTTTTTTAATATTTTAAATTGTGGAACATAATATTTTCACTAACTACTTCAGAGAGTTGTGAGGAAAGGCTTAAAGGTGATATGAATGTGAAACATAATTTTGTTCTTTTTTGACTATATTTTTGTGTTTGGAACTGTGGCTCCTCCTAGTTAACCCTGACCCTCCTTAACCTAATCCTTAATCCTGACCCTAGATAATTATCAAATCTGTTCCTTCACTTGTATTGACTTCTAGCCCTGTTCTCTTCTCTCCATTCCCATTTCTTCCTTTCCTTTTTTCTCTCTCTCTGCCTATTTTTTGCTTTTCTTTCCTCTTACCAAAGGGTGGACTACTTGGATTCAAATCAGGTATCTTCCTAGTTCTGCTCTGATTCCTGTTTCTTTCCCAGAACCTGAACATGATTTTGACCTTAAGCCAGGGTTATCCAAGCAACCTGCAATACCCTGGGGTAGGTAGTGAGGGAGTGTGGAACCTTTCCACTGAAGTGGCAACAAGTCAGAGAAAACTAGACATAATACTGTATAAAGAAATGGAGAGTTGCTGGAGAGAGAATGTGAGAAGCATGCTGATTTCTGGACTCCTAAAGTACATTTGACCATTTTATTCATTTTCTTTACTAATGTAAAACTATTCTCTTTAAATGGGGTTACATTTCTAGAATCCTCAGTTCCCAAAATAAGATCCTCCAATTTGGAAAATCTAGCTGAAATGAATGAAAATAACAGATGGAAAAGAAATAACAGAAGCTATCCAAAGAACAGCAAGAGATACGAAGTTGGGAATCATCTGTCTAGAAAATGGCACTCGGTTGTACTTTTTAAATTAAAGGTACATTGACTTTTGAAAAGATGATAATTTTTCTCTTGACACTTCCACTTTATACATTATTGTCCTTCCAGGGCCAAGGTTAGCACATAAGAGGTATATTTTTCTTTTCTATTCCTGCTTCTCTCATTTGGTGCTTCTTCCATCTGTTCAAAGGTGTTAAGATCAACTGTTCTGTTCTCTTGGATAAAGGTTCTGGCTTTTGGCAAGGCTCTATAAAAATGCAAAGTGATACTATTAGCATAGGGGTGTTTAATAACAGATTATTAATGCTCTTTTAGGTGCCTCTCAAAGTGATGGCATGCACCTACTAGTGTTGCTGTATCTCTGTGGGGGTTGCTAGCTTTATGTGCCTAGGACAGCACTTTTTTCACTCAACTGTTTCTTATCAGTAGGCATGAAATCATCTGAAAAATAATTTTGTTCTTCCTTCCTAGATGTCTCTCCCCCTTCCCACTGAATTCATTTTGAGGAAGGGGAAAAAAACCCCAAAACAACCTAATATGTCTACCCTGAGGGAGACAAAAACAGTTTTGATTTATGCTGTTGCAGAGGTCACATTCTATTCTTGTCCTATTGACTGTGTGACCTTGGTCATATGGATTAATCTCTTTCTTCTTTTCTTTATTGATGAAATGGGGATAAGATATCCTGCAATGACTTCTTGCTGGGAGATTTGGAAAACAAGGCGGTCTGCATGAAAATGCTTTGAACTCTTGGGATTAATGGTGATCTATAGCATTATTACAATGTGTTCATTTCGAAGAGCACCATGAACGTAGAATATACATTTTAAGTTATTTAATGAAATTTAAAAGTGTTACAGTCTATGTCTTGATTTTTAAATTATTCAACTATTATTGATTAAGTACCTGATATGTTCATGGCATTGTGCTAACTAAGCTCTGGGAATAGAAAGACAGAAATGAATGCTAGTTCCTTCAAGGGGTTTGTAGTCTACCAGACAACATTAATTCTCCCAGTGATCCCATAAAGTTGTAGATTTTAGATCACTAACAAGCTCTTCATTACTTTAACAACTTTACTTGGGTGAGTGTCTGACTGCCAAATAGTCATTATGTATCTCACTTTAGATATCCAGAGATCTTCACCTTTCTTATTTAGAGTTTTCCAGATGATCCTGGTATTACCAGCATTCAGTGACTTATTACTGAAGTGATGTCTTGTGTGGGAAGCCAGTAGTAAAAATTATTGGATGAATGGAGAAGAGGAAAACAAAAGCATAAACTCCTCTCCATTCTTTTAGAAAGTCCCTGGAGTTAAAGAAAAAGGGTTGTGACAATGACAACTAGGGCAGAGATGAAACAAACCTTTCAACATCAACAAAATGATTTTGAGACATTTATTGAGGAACCCTAGCCAACTTAATTTAATGGAATGAGATTTGGGGCCATTTTCTACCTCCAAATCTTCTAAAGTCATCTACTTTTCTTTTCCAGTTGCCAACATTTTCCAGGAATGTGCTCTTCCTTTCCTTTCTCTATCACAGATCATTTAGAACCATCTTCTCTTTCCCATAACCCTTTTCAGAAATCTTGCATGCAAACCCCATATCAAATTTATTTTCCTTCCAAAAGTTTGAAATTGTGGGAGAAAGGGAATAAATATTAATACAGTCAAGAGAAGTCTCTCTTCTTTTATAACTCTTTCTCCTAGAAATTGATAATATTATATATTTCTAACTTAAAATGCCTTTCTAACCCTAGAAATCAATGTAAACATTGGCTGTGTTTCTTCTTCTTCTACTAAAATTTTGTTTGCCCTGGGCAGAAGATCTTCAATGCTATTGATCTTGTTTTGTCTTGAAACTAAGTAGGGTCAAATCTGCTTATGGTTTGGATGAGAGATCATCAGATAATACTAGGTGTGGTAGCTTAAATATCTATCAAAATCCTACTCTGATACTCCAAGGTGCTTGATAATCATGCCAGTTAAAGGTAAGAACTAGTAGGAGATGTGGCAAGATAATATGGGTCCACTAGTGAACCCCAAATCTCCACCCTCAGAGGTCTTGGATAAGAGCAATAGCAATTGCCTTGCAAAACACAGAACTTGCTTTAGTTAACCATGGCTACCTATTCATTGCACAATGGTGCTGAACTTTTCCTCTTCCAGATCTCCCTTCCAACCTAATCTAGGTGCAATAGTGGAGTTCTGGATACAGGGTCAGGGAGATCTGACTTAGCATTCTGCCTCAGATACTTAATAGCCGTGTGACTCTGGGCAAATCACTTAATCTCTCTCAGCCTATTTTCATATCATGTAGAACATCTTCTTTACAGGGTATGGGAGGATCAAATGTGATAATATATAGTCTTATTATACAGCCTTAAGAAGTTAAGAGATTTGCTTATAGTTGCATAATCATTGAATCAATAAACATTTATTAAGTTCCTTCTGTGTACCAGGCACTATGAATACAAAAAATAAGGCAAAGAATAATCCTTTGCCTTCAAGGAACTTACTGTCTAGTGGAGGAGATAACATGAAAACAAATACATATGAAACAAGCAATATACAGAAAATAATTAAAAGAAAGAAAACAACCTCAAGGAACTGATGCAGAGTGAAATGAGCAGAACCAAGAGAACATTAAACATAGAAAGTAAAACACTGTGGAACAATACAATGTAATGGACTTTGCTAATACAATACAATCTCAAGGGACTTATGAGAAAGAATGCTATCCACATCAAGAGAAAGCACTGTGGGAGTAGAAACACAGAAGAAAAACAAATGACATCATTTGTTTATATGGCTATATGATTTTGGGTTTTGGTTTTAAAAGATTGCTCTGTTGCAAAAATGAAAAATATGGAAATAGGTATAAATGATAACATTTGTATAACCCAGTGGAAGTGCTTATTGGATCTGGGAGGGGGAAGAGTAGAGGGAAGGGGAAAAATGAAATCTTTAAACATGGAAGAATATTTTTAAAATTTAAAAACACTTTAAAAAAGTGAGAAAACACACTGGAATTAAGAAGGGTCAGGGAAAACTTTCTGTAGAAGGAGAAATTTTAGTTGAGACATAAAGGAAGCCAGTATATCAAGGGCAGGATTTGAACTTAGGTCTATTGACTCCTGCGGCCAATTCTCCAATTATTAAACCATTCTGACTTGTTTTGCTGACATGTTAGAATTCTCTAATATTGAAGGTTTTTAACTTTAGAATGGATTACTAGGGAAAAACTTATTAAAATAATTAAAATCCTGCCTTTCTGATATGTCTTTATGACTTTACCATCATTTTGTCAGAACAATTAAGGCAATTCATATGAAAACCACTGATCAGTGATACACAATTCTAAAGTACTATATATACAGGTAAGATAATGTGATCTGCCATAGAATATTGGAACTGGAAGGAACCCTACAAATAATGTAGTCCAGTCTCCTTATTTTGCATATGAGTTTGCTAATTTTGGATAAGTAAGGTTAAGTGACTTATCCAAAATTAGCAGCTGAAGGAGGAACAGAATCCAGTTGTTAAATTTATAGGCCATTTTCTTTGTACTTCACTGACTTCTTAGAGTCCTTTGTAGCCCTTAGGCCTCAGATTTTAATGTCATTAGTTGAATTACAAAATGTGGTAGTTATTGAATAAAGGATTTTTTTAAGTCAAGAAATCCATTTTTTAAAAACCTAGTTTTAGAAGAAAAAAAAATCTCTTTTAATTAATTATATTCTTGAACTGGCCAAGTAAATGTAGAAAAGGAAAATGAGGAAGAAGAGAGTACCTGGTGGGATGCTTAACTGTGTTGCCTAGCAGGCAGAGTTGAGTATGGTCTTCAAATGAGAAGGGGAAGAATGAATAAAAATTATTCATTTGGTATAAGAAAGTAGCCTGTAGTGATCAATGGCATCAAATGTGGCACTAAGGTCCAAAAAAGCAAGCATTGAAAACAAGCCCTGACTGGCACAAAATAAAAGGCTTTTAACCGCATGGAGCAAATCAGTCTCTGGGCTGTGCCAAGATGGAAACTGGAAGGGACACAATTATGGAGATTATGACTAGAGAGATGATTAGAGACTTGGGGAATTCTTTTTTCAAGGACTTGCTAAGGAAATGGGATTGTAATTAGAATGGGAAGTGGAATGAAATTTTTTTTTATAAGGTGAACTAAAAAGCTTCAGTAAATACATAGCAAGACTTTACCAACGTTCCAAATCAGTGGGAAAATGTTCTAATGTCAAAAATCACTAATGAATACATTCAAAAAGCAAACTACTACATTTCAAAATCGGTGTCTTTTACCTACCTGCCAAATCCTCCACTTAGGATTTCAGGTATGTCCTAAAGCAGCAGATGACAAGTGACTGAAACAGAAATTATGAATAAAATTAAGACCGCCCTATAGACTAAGGCAATGCGATAAGAGGCAATTCAAAAGGTTTTGTGATCTGAGAGTTGATGACTGATGATCTTGTTTAAAAAATCTTTGAACTATTTTTTTTACATTTCTTTTAAAAAAAGAAACTGTAATTTTGAATTTTGTATTTTGGTAAATTTTGAAGATAGGATGGCATAATTTTGGCATTCAAGGATTGAGAGGCAAATGGAAATGACATCATTTGGCTTGGGGGAAAATAGAATGAGCAGCAAAAGTATATTTGGGCAATTTCAGAAGTTGGCTGCTGCTAGAATAATTTTGAATTCCTTTTCAATGAATTTAGTTGTCATAAAAGGCAAAGAATTGACATCCTAGGAGAATAAAAAATAAAAAATTCCCAGGCATCCCAAGTTTTGAATTACTCCATGGGGAAATATTGGAAGGATAATCTTTGTTGACATACATGGAACCACTGACTTGTATAGGGTAACTGCCTGTTTGGGGTGCACATTTTGATACTGGGAATAATGTCTATAGGGTCAGTGAAATGCTACAATTACAGAGGCATTGAGTTCTAAACCAGGTTTCACTGGGGACAACTGTGTAATTGGAGTTAGAACTGCAATGGACCTTTAAAGATCACTTGATCCAATTCTCTCATTTTCCAGAATGAGCGAACTGAGGCTTGAAGTGAAGACTTAATTTGCCCAAGGTTATACAAGTAATCAGAAGCAGAGCTAGGGATACAAATACAGTTCCCTTAACTTCAAGTTAAGCACTATTGCTTAGAATAATTTTCCATTACCAATGTCCTGAGCCAACCAAAAGTACCCTGTTTCCAGGCAGCAGATAATGTATTTTGAAACACGAGGCAAGCATCCTAAAGCTACTTATATTTGTGACTTAGTTTGCTAAAATGGGATTGAAATGTAATCATATTCCTATGTGAAAGACAACATATATGTGTATATATTTAAATCTATTTAATTTAATTGAGAAGAAAATGGGGAAAAAATTGAAAGACGACATGAAGGCATAAGAAGAAATTTCCAGAACAGCACCATAACTTATAAAATTTGGCAGGAATCGGAGAATGGTAGGAGTATTTTTCTAGTCTTCTTTTTTTCCCTTTCCCCAAATTGGTTCTGTAGGGAGAAGGTATGACCCTCTCCCCCTTCAGTAATAAACTCTCAACTTCTACTTCTATTACCGTCTGGTACAGTCTAGATTCCCAAAGAAAAACTGACTACTTTCCTCTGGTTCTAAGGGCAACACAAAAGTTATGGGGTTTTTAAATTTTGTTCTTAAGTCCCAACGTTGATGGCTAGCTAGATGTAATTTCCTTTTAGAAAGGTACTGACTAAGCAGGTATAGCAAGGAAAATCGTTAAGGCAATATCCTCACTCTTCTCAATCCAAGCGTATGCTGTCCTTTTATGCATTGAGATCACTGTGGAAGAGTGGGCTCAGACTTAGAAAGCACATGTGACCAAAGGATAAAACCTATACCTCCTGAATACTGAAAGTCTTTTTCTTCCTTAGGTGAGTTTGTATGAAACTCCCTTTAGATATATGTCTCTACAGAACTCTAAGAGTCAGTGCCCTTGTAGAGTTCTGAAGCTACCTCTTCTCTATGCTGCTAGTTGGTTCTTTGTCTCTCACCTCTTAATGCACATTTTGCCATTACCTGATGCTGCCCAAGGAACCCTGCTACTGACACTGATGAGGCTACCATTTGACTGACCTATTGCTGGTATGCAAAATTCTGAACTGGTTTGCTGTTTATCCATAGCCCCATGGGGTTGAGCCCCATGATCCAGTTGTTTTTTTTTAAACAACAATGAGCTATTTCCTGTGTGGAGTCAACACACCCAGGCCTTTTACACCCTCCTAGTTGTACCTTTGATTCAATCTAGCTGTCTGGGCCTTCCATATTTATAATAATTGGGTTGTAGAATCCCCCACATTAACAAGAAAATGGATGCTCTCAAGAGAGAGAGAAAAAAAAAGGGAAGATAAGAGGATGAAAAAAAAGGCAAGAATGTGAGGAGTGTCCTCCAACTAGGTGCACTCATTCTAAGACATGGAACAAAGAGGAATGTGTATTCAGCCCCTCTTTGCTCCTTCCCACTTCAAGCTTTGCATAGTATTATTGACAAATATATTTGTCCTTTACTAAAATGTCTAATTATGTCCTTGCATCTTGCCTTTTGGGTTCAGGAAGGGCAAATACATTATCCAAACTGGAAAACTGAAATGTGCAATGCCAAACCCATATTATCATAGCAAATTTGAGTTTTGTATTATCATCATCCTAGATTATGATTTGCAAGGGTCCTTAGTTATAATCAAATCCATTCCCTTTTATAAAACTGAATAGAAAAGTAAGGATTTGAGCTCATATCCTCCGAATCTAAATAAGTATCTTCTTTTTAATGTCCATGCCTATTGTGCTGCCTTTTTTATATATTCTGTTCCAAGACATTGATTTCTATTGTGTCTGGGAAAATTTTTTTTTACACAAAATTTGCAGTGTAATGAACAGTAAATGCCCCAAGTTAGTTTTCCTAAAGATTTAAATCACTTTCAACAAGTAGATTAGTGAAATTCTCCCTAAGCCAAAACACTGGATAAAATATCCATAGCTAGAAAATGACTAGATAAAAGTCAAAAGGAAAGAGAAAATAGTCAGGATTCTCTCCAAGATCTTTTGGAATGCAAATATCCCTTGGAGATATGATGTCTAAATGGGTGAAATCATAAACCCAGACTATCCTCATCCCTCCAAAATATTATTACTAGTACAGTTTCAGTAAGAGAAAAAAGAATATGACTGAGAAATGATCTATGACCTATGAAGAATGCCTACTGAAACAATCCAGAAGGAAGGAAAGAGGCATTGAACTGAGATCTAATTCACAATTTTGCCTCTATCTGACTTGACTTTACTATTTTGGGGGACTTGTGCTAGAAGGTTGATGACTTTAGCTCCAGGTACCATGAATGAGCAAAAATAAATTTGAAAGGTTGTGTTTTCATTTGATTCCAGTCACTACATCCTATTGTATTTTGTCAATTCATCACAAGATTTTTGGAAGGATTATCTTTTCAAAGGAATCAAACTAGTGGGGGAGTAACTCCTTACTCAACAAGAATTTCTGAGAAACCTGGAAAGCAGTCTTGCAGAAAATAGGTTTAAACCAACATCTTATACTATATGTTACATAATGTTCATATGAAGTTCATAATGGATAAAACATAAAACATAAAAGATCAAATAATAAAATAAAAAACAGTGGAAAATGAAAAGTCATATCTGTTGAAGCTAGATCTATGAAATGGGTATCATTCTGTCCATTGAACATTTTGGTAACATCAATAAGCATTTATTAAGCACTTATAGTGTACCAAAAACTATAATATTTGCTAGATGAATTTCTGATGTCCAAGCATAGTCAATTTACCCAAATGGCACAACTAAAAACCATCCTCATTAGATTATTGCTCAACGGATTAGAAACCCTTTTCAAAAGAATAAATGCAAATAATCTATAGTGATATTAAAATATTCAAAAGCCCTAACAGTAAGAGAAAGTCATGCCAAAAAAATTCTGAGATATCATCTTGCATGTAGCTTGTTAGCAAAGTTGGCAAAAGATAGAAATACTTGTGTTAGAGTATACTAATATAGTATTGGTAGAGCTATACAGTGGTCCTACTGTTCTGAAGGACAATTTATGTTTATATAAGAAAAGTTACAAAATTATTTAAGCACATTTACTCTATGATCTTGCTCCCAGATTTGTGTTCAGATAATGTCAATGACAGAAAGTAACATATTATATATGTTAAAATATTCAGAGCACCATTTTTAAAAGTAGCACAAAGCTAGAAATAAAGCATATAGCTTTGATTTGGGGAATGTTACAAGAAAGGATTAATATTAGGAATTTATAAAACTTTGCAAAATGTATAAATTGATACGGTAAGAAGAATGCATAATCAGAAAAAGAATATTCACAATGACTCCAATAATGTATGCAAGCATAACAATGAAATAAATGAACAAATATTGGCTCTGTTTGAATGATATGACAACATACTTGTTTACTCTGGCAAGAAAAGGGGATCAGACTTCTATACATGATGACAATTGTGAAAGGCCATAGCAAATCCAGTTCTTTTATATCAGCTCCAGTGAATATCTGAAATAGACCCTAAAAAGAGTACATGAAGTTATGAAGAGTGAAGTGGCTAGAACCAAGGGAACATTACATATGGAAACAGAAATATTGTTTGAAGACTGACATGTATGTCCAATAAACATAAATAAGCAAGACATAGTTTTATATATACATATATTTTTTGTCTATGATGCCTTCTCTAATGGGAGGAGGGTAAGGAAGGAGTTACTCATGTATTTTAATGTAACAAGTAAATTAAAATGAAAAAGTATATAATCAAAATTTTAAAATAAAAATCAAAAACAAAGTAAGTTCCTCTGTTATTACCCTATTATTTCAGTAATGTCTGAGTCTTCATGGCCCCATTTAAGGTTTTCTTGGCACACTCATTGGGGAGATTTTCCATTTCCTTCTCCAATTTATTTTACAGATGAGGAAATTGAAACAAACATGGTTAAGTGACTTGCTCAGGGTCACAGATCATACAAGTATGAAGTCATATTGGAACTCAGGGTTTCCTGATTCCAGGCCTGGTGCTCTATCCACTGAGCTGTAAGCTCCAACTACCTATAAACTCCTCTTGAGAGTAAGAAATGCATAAATGTCTTCAAGATGCATAAAAATTATCTCTTCTTAGGAGGTCACTGTGGGTTGAAATAAGCATAAATGCAAAAACAATCATGAGATCCATGGAAAGGGACCCAAATCTCATTATTTCTCCATATACTAGGGGTATCTTGTACCATTGTAAAAACTAGTAATTGATGATGAGAAGCTATATTCTCATAATCACTTGTTAGAACAGTTAAAAGTCACAAACAAATGTGAAGACAGTATAGTTTGAGGTTTTGATTGACTTTAAGAGAGGAAGAAAAGGAAAATGGAATACATTAGAAAATTAAATGAGTAGTAAGGGGGAGGAATTTACTATTTTACATGAATATGTTATGAGAAAAGAGTATATACACTTAGAGAAACGAGTGAAATAAATGTGCTTCTAATATTCTTCTTATCTGGACTTAATGGAGGATTGAGACCAGACACAAAGAGTTTGGTACAGAAATATATTAATATCAACAGAGTAGCATTCAGTGATATAAAGAGTTAAAGAATACGGCAATGAGGGAATAGTTAGAAGCCAAGCAAACCTCAGTTTTAGAGGATTGATCATAAAGAAAAGATCTAAAGGATGGAAAGAACATAGAAGAATAAGAGATTGAGGTCTTGTCCATGTGAAAAGAGTAGAGATAGACCACTTGAGTTATAGATTACTAGTATTGATGAGTTTGCTTTCTCCATCCACTTTTCTTTTTGTAAATAGAGCAGGTACTAAGAAATAAAGAAAAAAACATGAGGTTATCAGTGGGGAGATGGATAAGTAACAATCAGAACAGTAAAAGTGAATGATATTAACTCATCAATAAAATGGAGGACATGAGTGAAATTGATTATAAAACAGAATCCAATAATATATATTACTTACCAGAACAAAATAAAAAACCACAGAAGGTTAAAACATAAAGATTCCTACAAAATTAAACTCAGACACTAGAACAGAATTTATTAGGCTTCAGACAGATTTTCAAAAGTTAGAGTAACAACTATATTTCAGACAAAACAGCACTAAAGATAGATGTGACTTTTTAAAGCAGAAAAATATATTATGCTTAAAGGCACCAAAGGCAAAGAAATTATTAAAATAGTTTAATATACAGACTTTTGAAAATTTTTCATGGAGTTTTTAATTTTAATAGCTTTAATGGCATGCAAGCACTTTGGAGAAAAGCTATTTAAGTCATAGGGAAAAAAAGACAGCAAATCTATAATAGATGGGTACATCAGAATGTTCCTTTCAGACCTTGAAAATATTAACAAAACAATAAATTAAAAATACTTTAACGACCTAAATAGAACTTTAAAAAGTTAGACATGTCAAATTACTAAATGAGAATAAAAATGTACAGAAATCTTACCTTAGTATGGTACCTTTATAAAAAATAACCAAGTCTTAGGGCAAAAAATAAAAACCCAAATAAACAAATGCAGTAAGCAAAAATATTAAACCATATTTAATGACTAAGAAAGTAAATCTGTAATCAGTCTTTTTAGAAAGCATTCTAACTTCAATGAACACTAAGCCATTTAATGGTAAAGAATTGTTCTTTAAAAACAAATTATAGAAACAAAAGATAATTTTGTTTTTATAAAGATATCACTCACTTCTGGGGTCAGAGCCAAAGTGGCAGAGTAGAGAAATTACTTAGCTGAGTTTTCCCTATATTGCCTTCCAAACATCTTTAAAATAACACCTCAAATTGAATTCTTGAATGACAGAGCCAACATAAAGTCAGAGTGAAACATTCTTCTAGCCCAAGATAACATAGGAGTTTGGAAAGAGACTTTGGTCACATGGGGTTAAGTGGCTGACCCAGAGCCTAATATGATGAAATACTATGGGTAGGACTATGTGGTGGTGACAGAAGCAGCAAAAATTCACTGATAAAAATAACTTTTTAAAAAGTAGAATCAGTCAAATAAAAAAAGAGAGGTATAAAAGCTTGCTGAATAAAATAATTTCTTAAAAATTAGAATTGGGTGCATGCAAGCTAATGAGTTTATGAGACATCAAGAAACAATAAAACAAGGGACTGATAGGTGGCCCAGTGGATTGAGAACCAGATTCCATTCTCATCTTTCTGAGTTCAAATCTGGCCTCAGACACTTCCTGGCTGTGTTACCCTGACAAGTCACTTAACCCCCATTGCCTACTCCTTACCACTCTTCTGTCTTGGAATTAATACACAGTATTGATTCTAAGATGAAAGATCAGGGTTAAAAAAAGAAATAATAAAATCAAATGGATAAAAAAAAATAGAAGAAAATGTGAACTATCTCATTTGAAAAACAACTGACAGGAAAATAGATCCAGGAGAGATAATTTAATAGAGGAAGGGGGGTGAGAAGGAGGGAGGGAGAAAGGGAGAGGGAGAGGGAGAGAAGAGAACCAGATAGAGTGAAATTTGCAATTTGTAATCATAATTTTGAATGTGAATGAGATAAACTCACCCATAAAATGGAAGAGTATAGCAGAATGGATTAAAAACCAGAATCCAAGAATATGTTATTTACAAGAAACACAGCTGAAACAAAGAGATACACACAGAGCTAAAATAAGGGGCTTGCACAGAATCCATGCATCAGTTGAAATAAAAAAGACAGGGGTAGCAATTATGATCTCAAACAAAGCAAAAGCAAAAATTGACCTAATTAAAAGGCATATGTAGAGAAATTACATCTTGCTAAAAGGAACCATAATCAGTGAAGGACTATTGGGCCCCTATATCTATAGAAATTACATTCTAAGATCTACTGTGGATGGCTGAAACGAGGGATATAAGTGAATACCTGATAACCTCATACATATATGTGCTCTATTTCCTTGCTGCTGCTCCTTAGCTGAGTGATCTATATCCCCTATTCCCACCCCATCAGTGAAAGTAAAAAAAAAAAGTGAAAGCAGAAGAGACCAAACTTCATACCTGCAGGGAGCAGACCAATGCCTCTGGATGACTTCTAGCTCTTTGCAGTTTACCATAGGCAACTAAGTAAAACTGAAACTAAAGAGAAGGGGTACCTGATATTATATGAATATAAACACGTATACACCAAATGGCATAACACCCAGATTCTTAATGAAAAAAGTTAAATGTATCACAGTAGGAAATTGACAATAAAATTGTACTAGTGACTTCAACCTTCCCATAAGAGAGTTGGATAAATCTAACCATAAAATAAATAATAAAAATGTCAAGGAGATCCATAAAATCTTAGTCCTTTTGAGAAAACTGAATGGAAATAGAAAGGAGCCTACCTTTTTCTCAGCTGCACATGACACCTTCACAAAAATTGACCAGTTATTGGGCATAAAAATCCCACAAGCAAACACAGAAAATCAGAAAAATCTAAATGCATTCATTTCAGACCTAAATTCTAAATTCATTCATTTCACAGTGCAATCAAATTATGTTAAATAAGGGGCCATAGACGCATAGATTAGAAATTAAATGAAAACTAAGCAATTTAATCCTAAAAAATGAGTGGGTCAATATAGAGATCGATACTCTTTAACCAGAGACTAATCTGAGTGGCCTGGGTGGTCTTCGGACGCAAAGAATGAAACAGACTGGAAGCACGGCTTGTTAGCTCATTGTACTTCAAGAAATACTGAAGTAGCCACTTTATTATAAAGGAAATTAAAGATCCCCTTCCCCCCAAAGCCAAGAAAATTTCCCACAGTTACAGAGAGCAAGATTTTTACTATAGTCAAAACAAAAGCCTTAGAAGCCTCCAAGGCGTAGACAAAAACCTATGCTAAACTATCAACTACATGTGTTATCTTTAAGTGGAGACTGGCACATCTCCGTTAGGTCAGAAAGCCCCGTCAGTTTCTCAGCCTTGATGGTATTAAACAATTTTTTGAGCCTCATTATTTTACTTTAATTCTGGGCAAAATACCTTGCCAAGGGTTCGGCCTTGGCCGTACCAGCCATCTGTGTTCTCGGGTAAAGGGGAACAGAGTTAGTCCCCCTCCTGCTGGAGTGCTGAGAGCCCAAAGCTTTTTTAATAAGACTATATTGTATTTTGAAGGAAGGTGAGAATTATGAAAGGAATCAAAAGAGGAATCTCAGATTTTTATCTTAGATATCCCACACCTGTCTTGTCCCTATTTAGGGCGGAAAGATAATACACGGCTCTGCTGGTCTGTATTGATCTTTTGAGGGGGTCAAGATAAAAATATCTACTTGAGATTCTAATTTCTCTTAATAGCTCCCAACATACCCCCCTTCTCTTCAAAATAACATGATTTTTAGACAGGAAAACTTTGAATAATGAAAGAAGTTAAAATTGGTTATAATCATCAGTTATAGTTGGATCTTATAAGAGTTACAGATCAAATTGCTTGTTTATGGCTCTCTACAGGTCAAAGAACAAGTCATAGAAATAATCAACAATCAAAAAGAAGATGGCAGCAAGGCATCAATAATCCAAAATTTGTGAGATGCAGTCAAAGGCATTGGAAGAAAATTTATGTTCCTAAATTCATATATCAGTAAAAGAAGAAAGAACAGATTAATGAATTTGGCTTGCAACTAATAAAAGTAGAAAAGAACAAATAAAAATCCCTAGTTAAACAACAAAATGGAAATCCTGAGAATCAAGGAAGAAATTAATAAAGTTGAAAGTAAAAAAAGAATAAAAACATTTAATAAATAAAACTAGGATCTAGTTTTATGAAGGAAAGCCATAGGTAAACAGTTTTATGGAAAAAAAACATTAAAAATAGATCAACTATTGGTTAATTTGATTATAAAAGAATGAGAACCAAACAGTACCAAAATTGAAAAGTCCCACTGAAGATCAAATTAAAGCAATTATTAGGAATTATTTTGGCCAATTACATGCCAGTAAATTTATGACTTAAGTGACTGATAAATATTTAGGAAAATATAAACCACCTGAATTAACAGAAAAAGAAATAGGATATTTTGTCTTATTTTAGAAAAAGAAATTGAACATGATCAATGAGCTACCCAAGATAAAATCCCTACCACCAGATTGATTTGAAATGAATTCTAGCAAACTCAGTATTATTATTAATCTCAGTATTATGTAAAATGCGTAAAGAAGAGCCCCACCAAATTCCTTTAATGACATAATTATGGTTTTGATACTTAAATGGAGGAGAAGAAAAACAGAGAAAGAAAACCATACCCCAAATTTTTTAATATAAATATAAAATTTTAAATAAAATGTTATCAAGGAAAATTTGGCAACATATCAAAAATTATACACTATGATAGAATGGAATTTATACCAGGAATGCAGGGCTTATTCAATCAATATCTAGAAGACTACCACCATAATTGATCATATCAATACTAAAAAACACAATATGATTCTGTCATTGTATGTAGGAAAAACTTTTGACCAAAGATAGCACCCATTACTGTAAAAAAAAAATCTTGTTATCCTTCATTTTTGAAGAGGACACATGCCATCATAGATGTCTTGACTTGCATGTGAATTGAATTTAATGGAGGCAGAGTGGCACCATCATCAACCTCACTCTTTTTTCCTGAGTCAGTTAAAACCATTGGTAAGACAGAAATCTGGATTGGTAAAACAAAAATCTGGATTATTAGTGATGAGCCAGGATGCAATAGATAACCTTGGTATCTTTGATGTTTGACCAAGCTCTAAGTATTCCACAATCCCTGCTTCGACAACGTTTGTGGCTATTGGAACAAAGTATTCTCATCTGCTCATTCCTTGAAGGAAATCTTCACATGCTTGGAGTAAACACCTCACTAAGTTACTGATGGATTTGAGACCCATCAATTTCCTTCAACCTGATTTAACCCATCTGCTGGGTGTGCTGTATCAAGACCATATATCTCATTTCTGTCCACAAGATTAGCCTAAGAGACTTTGACAAATTCTTTGGTTAAAAATATCTATATAGCTGCAATCTTGGGGAGGGGGAAGAGGTAGGAGGAAGGAAAAAAACAAAGACCACAAAACATCAAAAATGATTCTTAAAATTTTTATCAGATTTTCTGGAAAATGTAAACATTAAAAAAAAACCTATACAATTTTTAAAAGTTTTTTCCCCTGCACTTTTACAGTTCTAGTAATCTTTTCAAACATGATATGAATGAAATTAAAAGCATGAATTAAATGTGCTAGGTAGATATTATGCTAAGTGCTGGGAATACTCAAATGGATCAGTAATCTCATTGATTTAGGAGTTCTGTCCAATGATAAAACTCCCCTGGACTTTCATGTGATATGATACTCTTTTCTATGTTCTAAGTTAGCCCCACTGGATCCTCCTCAGTGTGCCGGAGATTTTCTTGCAAAGGTATCATTGGAGGTGTCTGGCTGTTCACTTGTGTTGACTGTCTTTGAATTTTTTATTGATATGAGTAATTAATCTTTTTCCATCAAAAAATTCCTCAATTGACATTCTTTGCTCATAAGTTCTGCATTAGTTACATATTGGAGCCTTCTTATATTTACTATGCATCTTTTCTTTGCCCCTTATTTTGTTTGTCTTAAATTCTCTTTTAGAGACAAATTCCATGTTTTACAATAGCAGTAGTGGAATGTTAGTATTGAAAAGACTTTGCTTCTAGTCATAAATATGATTGTTGTTCAATGTTTTATTTCTCTCTCCCCTTTCTCTCTGTCACATTCTTCCAATAATCTAATACAGATTGAGATTTCTTTCTGCCTTTTCAAATTTCTCTTTAATCTTTCAAGCACTTTTATAAATTTCAGAAATATTTTGTCCTTTCTTGATAACTTGGAAAATCGGGAAAGAGGCACCTTTTTATCCCATAAACCTCCTACTTTTACAAGGGAGACCAATCTATAGCTTTTAAAGTTTACTTGGTATCTGCCTAAGCATAATACAGTATATTCTCTGTAGGTAACTTCAAAATCTCCTTTGTTTTCCATATATGCTAGAAGTAAGATGTTCATCCTTTGTTGCTCTTGTTGGCCACTCTTGTGATAAGTTGCCATGACAACATTCAAGTTTTTTTCATACCCATTTGCTCTATGGTAACCTCATGGACTTAGTGCTCCTGAATTAAGTATTTGCTGAGGACTTCTCATTTCTTCTCATGTTATGAGAGGTTATCTTTTTCATCCGCCTTTGACCATCAGTTAGTGAAGTTAGGACTCTGCTAAGCACTGAAGAAAATAGAAATTGCCCTCACCTGTTATTTGTAAGAGAACTTGAAGCAGAAACCAATTAATAGCAAGTCTTTATCAAATTAAATATTATTTCCTACATCTTAAATATTATTGCCTATATCTTCCTTATTCCTAATGACATATTTCACACACCACCTTACCATTTTCAGGCCATTTACTATGGTTTCTTAAGAGGTCTCTGACCATTAATTTTTAATTCCTAAAGCCCTTCTTATATGGCATTGAGGTAGGGGTAACCTATTCTTGGATTAGACCCAATGAAATATGGATCATTGAGAATAAGAACTCTCAGTGAAGCCTTTTTTTCTTTAGGATTACTGACCTCTTAGCTTCATTAACGTGTCCTAAATATCTTAGTAGAGGTTTAAGCTTCAGTAGGTTAAAACTATTTTGGCATACCCTATATTTGTTATTACATTCATAAGTAAAGGATACCAAGTATCCAATAGAATCAATTCCCTGAGAATGAGAAGAAAAGGCCAGTATTTTTTTATTTGCCTGAGTGATGGAATATCCATCCAGTCATTATTTATTAAGTTTTTACCATGTGTAGGGCACTCACTAGAGAGTACTGGGGATATGAAACTTAGGCAAGGATGATGCCAAATCATATTTATGACTTTTTCAAAGCCTACTTAGTGTAAAAAAGGACTATTTAGAAACAAAACTAAAAATGATTCAAGATAGCATATGCTTAGTGCCCAGTGAAAAGTTCCAGGGGTTCAGCTGAAGTATGGATTGTAGTGGTCCTGGGAACTAACTAGGAAAATTCCCCTAATATAAAATGCTACTTCATAGGATTATACTTACGTAATTATTATTCTGGTAAACATACTAGCTTGTAAATTCATTGATGGTTTGTTTTGTTTTTCTTTTGCTTTGCGTTTCTTAGAATTCAGAGTTTAAAACAATACCCAACACATATCAAATACTGAATTAATGCTTGCTGAGTGACTTAATAATGACCAATATTTTACCTGTAATTATTACATTTTCTCCTTTCAATAATTTTTGGGTGAGGTATCTCCTAAAGAAGAGGCATCACGGCAAAAGAAAAAAAAAGCATTGGATAGATTAAGGAAAACAGAGTTCTTCTGCTAGCTCTGCAACTAACTGGCTTTGAATCTTTGGCATAATCATCTTAAATGGGGAAATAGTGGCTATTTTCAAATATTTAAGGAACTGCCATATCCGGGGATTTAGGGTTGTTCTTCTAGGTCCTATGGGAAAAAGGTAATAGCAAAGGATAGGAACTGCAAAGTGGCAAATATACACTCTGATGTATGCAAGATAAAATACTTCCTAGCAATTATGTTTACCCAAAGGCTTAATGGACTTCCTTGGGCTCTAGTGAGTTCTCTGTCCCTGGAAGTCTTCAACCAAATTTGGATGATCATTTGTTGGGTATTATGGAGAGGTGATTTTTGTTCAGATATAGATTAGACTAGATATTCTCTGAGGTTTCTTTCAATTCTCATATTCCAGGTTTATTAGATTTACCTTTAAAAGTTTGACCAATAAATGATGATTATTTTTTTTAAATGGACATAGCAACTCATGAAACTCTCTAAGATGTGGAAAGGTTAAATATCCATTGGTGGAAGGATTATTCATACTGATGAAATTATGAATCTTTAGAAGTACTGAAGTATCGAAAAAATTTTTTTCATAATAATCCTAGCAGTCGAGCTCCTATCATTTGTACTCTATGGGACAATGGATAAAGAGAGATTATACATTGAGGCCAGGAAACCTGAACTATGAATTAGTGACAGAAATATCAAGATCAGAGCCAGAAAGTGCTTAGATTCCCATTCTTTCTCCCAACTCCCTGAACTATGTTGTTTTTCTATTCCTATTCATAATTTATCTGTTTTCAAAATTGTTAACAAGTTACAGTTCTAGTGATAATTATTGCATTTCTATATTTATAGATAACTGGCACATATGGAGGTGGAATAGCACAATTTGATATTTCCCCATGTGCCAGATTTTTTTTAATAAATATAGAAATCCTATAGTTATGAAAAACTATTTGTTAAAGTTAAATATATGTGCTCCTGGACATCTGTTCTGATATCTTGTATTCTCTGGAGAAGCAATTTTCTCCATTGCCATTGGGTGAGTATCAACATTAGCCAAGAGCTTAGGGGTCTTTAGGCTTCATATATATAATTCAAGATCACAATTTTCTTTAACTCCTACTATAAACTTAGATCGATCTGTTTTAATTAAGCTTTTGTTTTCTGTATAGAGTATGTGAGGGATATTTTTACAATATCAAGCTATTTGGGGATGTTTATGGTTAATAATAACAATTCCTAGTACATGTTAATATTTATTAACCTGCATATTTCAGAAATGTGACTATAATTCATATCATGGCCTTTAAAATGAATTTCCATAACAGTGGCCGAGGGCATCATCCTTCCAAAAAGACCTCTCAGCAATCCTAAAATATTTACCAGGAAAAATATGATCCCATAGCTCAAAGCTTATGGGTTTCACAGCATGTTTCTATGGAAAGATCAATGGATGTGGAGCCAAAGGTCTTGGATTCAAAGACTAATTGCCATCATTACCATTATCTCTTCTCCTCCTGCTGCTACTCTTGATATTGTTACTACTGTTACCATCTACTACATGTGAGACCTTTGCCAAATCACTTAACTTATTTTTTTAACCTGGGTAAAATGAGTGTCATATGCAATGGCTTAATTTCAGCTCTAAATCTGCGAACTGCTGATGATATGCTATATACATCCCTAGTAATGTGTGCCTTTTTTTCTTATCCCCCTTGGTGCCTATCATATGCATTGCCCAGAATAGATACTCAAAAAATATTTTTAAATAACTTATTTTGTTTGTGCATGAGTTAAGACTTTGTCCATTACTATGGCCAGTTTCCCAGGAACCATCAACCATATTTAAACAAAATTTTTATTTTTTTAAATAAGCATTATTAATTTGGACTTAAGAAAGCTAGTCTTCATTATGAATCTTATTTTGACCTATATAGCCACATTCGTATGCCATAGACCTAAAATAAAAAAAGCCTTAGATCATAATAACTCAAGTAAAATGCTATATAAATGTTCATGAAGGGATGCATTTCAGGCAAGCCACTTTCATTATTCTCATTACTTAATTTACTCCCACCTAAAACACTTTTGATAGCCTCACCCTCCCAAATACTCTACCTAGATGAAAAACCAATTTTGGATAAAGAAACATTTTCTCCTTTCTCAGTCATCATCATTAAAAGAGTGTATGGTCACATCTTCTTTATACATATATACCTCTTCTCACTGTCTAGAAGGACATAGTCATTAGCTTTCACTGAATGTCAATGTTTAATTTGCTAGTTCCAATTTCAGCTTATTTTTGAGACTTCAAAGCTCTTTTCAGGCAAATTAGGTTAAACTGCATGTGATGAGAAAACTGCTTGACCTTGAAACAATCTTTTTTTTTTCTTTCTTTGAGGGAGAGATGACTAAGAGGTTGACAGATGAGACTAAATTCACTCTGGAGAATACAAAAGGAACCAATGAAAATAAATTTATGGATCTAGCAGTAAGTTACTGGGTCCGGATCTTTGAATAAATAGCTCAAAGTGTGGTGGCTTTGTCTTCAGTGTAACCATAATTGAAATCTCATTCTTTATATGGTGCCAAACAAACTTTACAATGCATCTTTAAAAAATAATAATTCTTTATAGCTGTATTCTCCAGTGGGTCCTAGACAGGATTAGGGGTGCTCATGTAAAAGTATATATTCAAGTATAATCCAAGAATGTAATAGTTTACTTACAATGGACTCTCAAATCTCTATTTTCTTGTGAGAGTATAGGTTTATTTTCTAATAACTCTCTGCATCTAGCAAAAAATATGCCAGATTCTCTAATATAAATACTAGTGTCATGTAGTATGGTGCATCAAGAAAACTACTTGACATTTTATTATGTAACTAAAGCATAGAGATAGATTGTGAACCACTTAAAGGAAGATAAGGGCAGTCAATTGAAATGCAAATATTATTTGGTAAGAACATGAAGAATATGCAAACAAATTTTATTTAAGACATTGTTGAACTAGAAGAAAATAAGCATCTTAGCAGCAATGGTGAGGAGTACTTTTTTCAGATGTCCTTCTACTGAGAAGAATAATAGATCTCAGCAAATGGGATTTGGGCTGCTGAAAGGCCAAGCTTCAGAAAGTACCACCACCTGAAGCTTCCTGGTTTCAGGAACTAAGTTAAATCTTATTCAAGAAAGTCATAGGCAATTGTCATAGTACATGGGAAAATATTTTTTGATTTAAGGCAGGGATTGGCAACCTTTTTGGCCGTGAGAGCCATAAACTCCACATTTTTTAAAATGTAATTTCATGAAAGCTGTACAGTGCTCACAGTGCGCGCTCCTGTAACAGCGCCTGAAAAAAAATTGACTTTATGGCTCCTGCAGAAAGAGACATATCTGGCCCTCAAAAGAGCCAGATATGGCTCGAGAGCCCTACATTGCCGACCCCTGATTTAAGGCTTCAGCACCCATTTTCGGTGTCAACATTTGAATAAATTTCTTTAGTGTTAAATCAACATAGTCATAAGTTCCTTTTCCTGGATAGTTCAATTATATTCCAAATGTTCTCATTTCAGTAAAATCCAAGATATTTAACTCATTGCAAATACTTTGCCCCCTTGACTTTAGTTTTGTGGGTAACTTGAATCTATACCATTATTTATATTTAACTCTACTAGTTGCAATGATACCCATTTAATATTTGAAAAACTTTCAAAAAATTTATTTAATGTAAAAGTTTTTTTTTTTCTTAAAGCATCTGAGTCATAATATAAGATCTACATTTCTTGTCTGAGTTGACCACATGAACAGGCTGGGAAATGGAATGCTTTGATATTATTTCCTAGCATGTGATATTGGACGAATCACTTAGCCTGTCTGCTCCTCTGTCTCCTCATCTTCAAAATGAGGTGTAGGTGTAGGACTCAATAACTTCCAAGATTGCATCCAGCTTTCTTTCTGTGAGCCTGAATATGTCTCTTTATCCATCAACATTCAAGATTTTAAACTTTTTATTGCAGATTTTTCTGTCTTTTCTAGATTCAACTGGTTATAAGTTTTATAGAATAAAATTACTTTGGTAAAACAGATTCCATAATTATTAAATGGTTGTTATTTATACAATAAATAATTTGTAAGTTTAAAACTAGAGAGATTCATGTCTCAATTTGGCTAAACCTATGAGTTATTAAAAGTCTTAGGCTGAATCTATGTGTGGTAGGGATTTCATTTCCAACTGCATTTTATTATTTCAGGCAAGATAATTCCCTCCCCATTCCATTATACCTGTCAATGTGAAATGCAACAAAACTAAGCAGGTGACCTAACAGGTAGTTTAGGTGGGACAGCTTGTTTTGGGGCCCAGACAGTTTCCTGAAGCAGGTTTCCATGCATGCACTTATATTCCTACCCTAATGCCTCTGATGTCATATTTCTCCATGAATCCTTAAGGGCTTTCATTTTGATTTGCTTGCAGGTGTGGTCTGAAATTATCATTGCTAAAGACCTTGACCCCTAAAATCTTTCCCTTAAACTCTATTACCAAAAATTTTCACCCAAAAGGAAACCCAATGAAATCCATATGTCCCAAATTCTGTCACTGAAAATCTGAGAACTAGAGAATGTTATATACATGTGTGTATGAGGGTAGGGGTGGGTGCAATGAGCTAGAGAAACGATTAAATAATGTGTATTTTGAAAAAAGGGCTCCAATTGTGCATCTGAAGAGAAAACAGGTGGGAAGGAGCTTTAAGGGCACTTGGAGACAACACTCATTATTACTTCTGGCCAGTTGACAATTTTAGAATTATCAATCAGGCACAACCTAAAGGCAAAGGTAAGAAGCCTGGTTAATAGGCTATTATGGATTAACTTACCACTTATGAATGAGTTTGGCTGGAAATATTTCAATCAATCAACAAGAATTTTTTCAGCATCGATAGTATATCCATTATTGTGGTAGATGTTAAAAGTTACATGAAACCAATGTAATTAAAATGACAATATAATTAAAATGACAATTAAACTAATCTACTTAGTCTATGCCATTCCAATTTAATTATCAAAAAGTTATTTTATTGTTAGAAAAATAATAACAAAATTCATTTGGAAGACTAAAAGATCAAGAATATCAAATGATATTATAAAAATGTAAAGAAAGGAAAGAAGCAGTACCAGATTTCAAATTGTATTAAAAAAAGTAATTTCCAAGGCAACCTGGTACTAGGTAAGAAAAAGAAGGCAGACCAGCAGAAAAGAACAGACATACAATAAACAGAAATAAAAGATGATATTAATCTGGTATTTTATAAAACCATGGATCTAGGATTTTTGGATAACAAATCACAATTTGGAAAAAAAATTGCAGGGAGAACTGGAAACCTCTTTGACAGAAACTGGGGTATTCACCAATATCTTACACCATTCACTAAGATGAGATCAAAATGGATACAAGATCTAGACATAAAAGGAGATACTCTAAGTAAATCAGAAGAACAGGAAACATACTACTTATCAGATTTATGGAAAGGAGAGAAATTTATGTGTCAACAAGAGATGGAGAGCTTTGTGAAATGTAAAATGGATAATTTAAAATACATTAAATGGAAAAAATTTTGTGGGAATAAAATAAACACTGCCAAGATTAGAAGGAAAGCAGAAAGTTGGGGAAAAGCTTTTTATACACAGCTCCTCTGGTATGAGTCTTGTATTTAAAATATACAGTAAATTTTGTCAAATTTATAAGAATTAGAGCCATCTCCCAGTTGATACAAAAGAAAAAGATATGATCAGGTCCTTTTCAGATGAAGAAATCAAAACCATATATAGATATATGAAGAAATGTTCTAGATTACTACTGATTTGATATCACCTCACACACAAACCAGACTAGCTAAAATGATGTAAGGGCCAAGTGAAAAATTTTGGAGGGGATGTGGGAAAAGAGCAACACTAATGCACCTTTGGTGGAGCTGTGAACTGATCCAACCAACTTGGAGAACAATTTGGAATTACACCCAGAGAGTTATAAAACTATGCATACCCTTAGACCTATATTGCTATATCTGTTTACCAAGGAGATTAGAAAAAGAACCCTTATGTTCCAAAATATAGCAGCTCTCTGTGGTGGCAAAGATTGGAAAATGAGAGGATGCCTATTAATTGGAGAATTGTTAAATAAATTGTGATGTATGATGGTGATGGAATACTACTATGTCATAAGAAATGATAAGGAAATTGATTTTTTTTAAAAACCCTGAAAAGAACTATCAGAGATAATGAACAATGAAATGAGTAGAACCAGTAGAACATTATACATAGCCACAGAACTAATACTAGAAGAATAAACTGAGAGTATTACCTTCAGATAATCAATAGAAAGATAAACCATAAAAGATACTTTATACGAACATGTTGGCATCTGCTGATGTCCTGTGTGATACAGAGAGAGTGGGGAGTGGTTGGAACACTAGTTGATGGGATCTATTATGTAGATATGAAGGTAAGTAAGTTAAACATATAGAAAATCTGTGATTTCATTTGTGTCATATCTTCTTTTTCTTTATATAGGGAAATGTTTGTTTGGATTTACAAACATTTGGAATAATAATAAAAATTCAAATAAAGTTTACAAAATATGTATAAGATTTCTGCTCTCAATGAGGACCCAATAGGTGCCCCTTCACAATGTTAAAATTTCATTGTCATCTAACAAACATAGATGGAGAATTTAGGAATGATCATCTTATAAGTTGAAGGTTACTGTATATATAAATGCAATTAAAGATCAGATAAGGACAAGAGTTACAGATATAAATAGGAAACATTGGTAAGTTTTCATGAAAGAGATGAGATTCTTGAGGGATATTGAAGGATAGGTATAATTTGAATAGATAGTAAAGGAACATTGCATTGGACTAATGCATAATCATAGAAGAGTGTGGTTATGGGACTTATTGAAATGCCCTATCTTTTATGGGAGAATAGTAGGTGAGAACTTTGAATGGCTCTCCTGGGATAAGATTTATGGAAGGACTTGGAATTCAGACAGAAGAATTTAGACTTGATGCTATAGGCAATAGGGATCATTGTTCATTCTTAAGCAGGACATACATGATGAATTGTTGTTTTAGAAAGATTAGTTTGGCAGCAGAATATAAGATGGATTGGAGGAGAAAGAGATCAAAGTCAGGGAAATCAGCCAGGATTTTATAGTAATCAGGCATGAAGACCTGGACTACAGTGGTGCAAGTGGTTATAGACAAAGTATAAAATCGAGATGTTTCAAAGAAAGAAATAATTGGAGTTGCGATCATCTTTGACTTCCATCTAGTCTATCAATCCCCACCCCCACTGTCACCAAAGTTACTTGGCTATGAATTATTGAAGATTTGTGATACTACTAATAGAAATGTAAAGTTAGTAAATTAAGCTCATTTTGGTGAGAATCGTGTATATGATTTTAGTGTATGTAATAATGAGTTTGAGGCAAGAGAAAGCTAATAGGCAATATGAAATAGTGGCTAGAGGAACGATCTCAGAACCAGGAAAACTAGGGTTTGAGTCCAGGCCTTGATACATACCAGGACTATGACCATGGGCAAAACACAACTTCTCAGGACCCCAGGCAGACCTCTAAACTTAAATGATGTAGATATAGAGTATTTGAGTTGATGGAGGAATTTTCCAAACTGGAAATTCCCCATATCAGTGATATCACAGGTCAGAATAAAAAAATCCAAATAAATGGAACATAGTAGGATTTTTGGACCAGTATTTGTAATCAAGTCTGACTGTTTGTGACTCCATTTTCTTGGCAAAAATACCGGAGTGGTTTGCCACTTCCTTCTCCAGCTCATTTTATAAATAAGGAAACCAAAGCAAAAATAAAGTGACCTGCCAGGGTTGCACAGCTAGTAAGTGTCCAAGGCTAGATTTGAACTCAGGTCCTCCTGAATTTAGTCCTGACACTATCCACTGTGCTATCTTTGGTGCCATATATATTATATACAAGTAGTGGTATATTCAAAGTTAACTTGTCCTGCGTGAGGTTGGAAATATGAGACTATTGGGCTGTAAAGGATGGGGAAAAATATTTGAGTCCAACATATAGACATCAGAGTTGAAACTATAAGAAGGAACAAACTCACCAAAGGATTCAGTGTAGAAAGAGAAGAACAGAAGATCAAGGACAGACTTTTGGTGACAGGGTGGGAGGAGAACGAAAAGCCAGAAAAGGAAACAGAGGGTCCATCAAAGAAATTGGAGGAGAACCAAGAAAAGAGTTTCTCATGGAAGTCAAGGGAAGAAAATTCCATGAAATGTTTTGCATAAAATGAGGTATCTCATTTTTCAGGTGTATGACACATAATAAAGGAATAGATTAGGCTGAAGGTTATGGACTTACCCCTACCCTTAGGTGGCTGGGAGATTGCATCAGGGAAAGACAGAACCATGGACAGAGGTCAACCTATATTCTTACAGTGCTGCATTGTATCAGATGGTCAGGATAAATTAAAGACAATTTATATGAAATTGAAATAAATGTTATCTCTTGGTATTATAAAGTCCAGAAGAGAAACACTGATATTTTTAACCAAAAAATTAACCTTTTCCAGGACTTAAAGGGGAAAATCCCATAGAAGTTAATTAATTACTTATCACCACTCAAATTTGCTGATTTCTTCTTTCTCCAAACAATTGTTTGATATCAGGTAGAAAAAGGGCTAAGCCTGATGCTTGAAATGGTAGCTTTAAAGGAAACAGTTTTCTTCAGCAACTGGCATGTGGATGTGCTGAAACAGGACCTGAAAGTAAAAATAGGACTTTAGTCACGCAACTTCAAAACAAAAAAGGGAAGATTTAGAAAGTTGTTAGGCCACGTAAACTAGAGCAGTGAATGAGATCAAGGGGAAGAAAAAAACCTGTTTGAAGCAAAGGTAGTTAAGAAAAGGGAATCTAATCAAGCTGTCTATAAATGTGAATTCTGGATATTATGGAATTGAGACTTTTGGATAGCTTCCATTAACTTCAAGAGAATCAAAGAAATGAACTAATAGGAGGATGCACCCCAAATTCCTTTTCCTCCCTTAGAATACCAGTAACAGTATACATGGAGTCCTGAATGACCCTCAAGGCAGAGGAAGGAAAAGAGTCATTATGAAACCTTCTTTGTGTATATTATGAACTACAATATCATACAATCCATAAACAGTTTGAAAATTGTTCCAAATGCCGTGTGAGAGAGAGAGCTGTACTGTATCAAAGAGAGAACCCAAAGGACACATTTTCAAAGGAAAAAATTACCAGTGAAAAGCACTGTGGACAAATCAACATGAAAACAGAGGCTGATATAATCGCTGCTAAAGGAACAAATGTTAAGCGTTCTCCCTTTAGCTCAGCTGGCCTATTATCCTTCTGAATACTGAGTCTCACAATGATTTTTTTTCCCTCCCTCCAATTTCAGAAGTGTCAGACAGGAGACACAGAGCCAGTGAAAAACCCTTCTCCCAATCTCTTGTTAGCTAACTGCAGTGTTTTGTTCCACAGTTACATGTCTGCACAGGCCGTCATTGTGTCAGTCATAATTACCACCTGTTCACTGGCTCCCTTCAGGTTTCATCACCTCTGCAGCATTAAGCAGCCAGCTGCAGGAAGCAGTGACGATTGCCCGGGAGCAGCAACTGTCAGGCTTGGGATTTCAGAGCATAATTGCTGCCTGTGCACAAACAGTCCTCTCCTCTCCTCCACCCTTCCCCTCCAGAAAAAGATAGAGGGAGAGAAAAGCACCCCAACTTAGCATCCTAACGCTCTTTTGCATTCTTTCTGCAGAGAAGATCAGAGAAGCATCAAATATCATGTCATGCCATGTATCATATTTGAACTTGCACACAAATATGCTCTTGTTTAACAAACAACTACAACTTTCTTTTGTATTCAAACCCCAACTTTTCTCCCCTTGCTTGTTATTGTTCTGTACCCACTAAATTAACCATCAGCATTCGCTGGAGGTTTAGAAATATTAATGAAGGACATTTTTAGGAGCTATTCTCTCTCTGTCTCTCTGTCTCTCTCTCTCTGTCTCTCTCTCTGTCTCTCTGTCTCTCTCTCTGTCTCTCTCTCTCTCTCTCTCTCTGTCTCTCTGTCTCTCTGTCTCTCTCTGTCTCTCTCTGTCTCTCTCTCTCTCTCTCTCTCTCTCTCTCTCTCTCCCTCTGTATCTCTGTGTCTCTCCTCTCTTCTTCCTTCTACCCTTTTCTCCAGTCCCTATGGCAGGCCAAGTCTGTCTGTTAAGAAGTCTCATTATTAAAGATAATTAGCAATTAGCTGTTGTAGCAGGTAGAGCACTGGGCCTGGAGTTAGGAAGACCAGAGTTAAAATTCTGCCATAAACTCTTACTAGCTTTGTGAGCCTAAACAAGTCACTTAGCCTCTATATGCCTCAGTTTGCTCATATGTAAAATGAGGATAATAATAGCATCTACTTCCCCAGTTTGTTGTCAGGATAAAAGAAGGTAATATTAATAAAGTGCTTTACAAGCCTTAATATCTTACATAAATGCTAGCTATTATTAGTTATCTATTTTATCATCTTTCTCCTATTCCTCTTCCCCCCCCCTTCATGAGATCTATGATTTGATCCATGTACAGAGACCCAAATTTATTATTCTCTTCCTCATTAGCAGATATTCTTCCTAAATTGCTGTGGCCAAAATTATTTATTAGCTAGTGCCCTTATTCAAGTTGGCTAGGCTGATCCTTTAGTCATACATTTTTGCACAGTTCTGCTGAAAGCCTTTTTATCTTGGTTGCCTGCCCCCTGCCCCATCTTGTCCTTTGTTGGTATAATCTTTGAAACCCCAGTATCACCTCCATTCTTTCTAAAGGTGCCAGAATAGGACTTTAGTTAAAGAATGAGAACAATGAGAAAATTGAAAAATTGGACAAAGGGCTACTTCCTATCCCTTGAATTTGTCAAGACATGCTGTCTTTATATTTCATAAGATTGCCTTGAAGTATCATCAGTCTTTCTATTGTCTACACTGTATGAATATCACCACTCTTGGGCATGAATGACAATCACTTTACATCTATTCTTTAACACCACAATTTGAAGGGTGAAATAATTGATCTGTGTTGGAGGAAGGTCATGTGATAGCTGATGCAATTAACACAAAGTTATCTGTAGATAGAATCATCTGTAGGACTGTAACATGTATGTAGTTGCTTCTCCCTTTGGACCTTGCTCTCAACATAGTTCAGTAGACTATACCTTCTGTGAGCATATATCTTTTTCCTTGCTTAATATTTTGTTTCCATTGAGAAAATAAGGAATACATCATCAGTATTATAGTTATTAAATCATTCAAGGAATATTTTATTATTTTGACACATGCATAGGATGACCGTTGTTAGAGAAGAACATTAGGATATTTGCCCTACTGAATCAAATACTTTTTTTAAAACCCTTAACTTCTGTGTATTGGCTCATAGGTAGAAAAATGGTAAGGGTGGGCAATGGGGGTCAAGTGACTTGCCCAGGATCACACAGCTGGGAAGTATCTGAGGTCGGATTTGAACCTAGGACCTCCCATCTCTAGGCCTGGCTCTCAATCCACTGAGCTACCCAGCTGCCCCCTCAAATACTTTTTTAATAGTCAAGAAATAACAAATCCAAAAGGGTCTTGTCATCTCTATGACTTTTAATCAAATGTACCACTAGACAAGAGATGGTGTGGGATGGTAGACAGAAAGATGGTTCAAGGAAGACTTGGGTTCAAATCCTAACTTTGACATATACTGACTATATGTTCCTGGGCAGTCATTTGATTTCTCTGTACCTCAGACATTTTTTTAAATTATAAATTGTAGAGGAGATTATTATTTGCAATGGTGGGGAAAGTTCCTTCAATTTGAGAAATTACAGGTCCATTCCCTAATATCATAATAAAAATGTAGTCTGCTAATAAAGGAATATTTGTTCCATTTTTGTATCTTCAAGGAAACCCTTTTGTTCATTTTTCTCTTAATGATTTATAAAATTGAGAAAGGCAAATGGACTGGTTGTTATTTTCTAAGTAAATTTTGTTCTTTCTTAATGATAAGGTTCATGATTTTGCCCCTGGTATTTTGTATCCTACATCCTTTTAGACATCTCCTCGAAACAAAATCCTATCTTTTTTAAAAAAAAGTCTTTCAGCAACTCTCTGTATATCTTTGAATCCTAGAATATCAAAATCTTTGGAAAAGTCATTCAATTAGAAAACATTTCTAAGTACCTATTATGTTACAGATACTATGCTTGGTGCTGGGGATACAAATACAAAAGTGAACTACATTATCCATAGGACAATGAATTTACTCATTTTAGGTACAAATAGGCATATTACTGATGAAGAATTTTGTAAGAGAAATGGTTTTAAGGATTTCATCAGAGAGATTTATGACTAGAAAATGATATATGTATATATAGTCAGCTATACAGAAAGATTTTACATATTCCATTTGTATTCACACGATGTCAAAAGAATCCAAGGAAGGTCTACAGTCTATAGTTGGATGGACCCACTGTGAAGAATTTACAGCTGGATAGAGACAATAGATATGGACAGGATGAGAAGGCATTGCTGGATTGTTATGTGCATTGTTGGAGGGAGTGACCACATTGATGAGATGCCATCATGGTCAACACAAAAAGGAAAATATACTTATTTAGTATAGTGTAGTGGAAATAATGCTTGATTTAAAGTTAGTGGACCTGGGTTCACTTATTACTTCTATGACCTTGGGCAAGTTGCTTATGGTTCTGAGCTTCAAATTTCCTCTTCCATAAAAAGAGGGAGTTAGACCCTTCCACTAAGGTCCCATACAACTCTAAAGCTATGAACACATAATTCATTTTGAGTCAAGGTTGAAAATTTGTTGATTTTTCAGATTCTAGTTAAGCTCTTTCTTATAATAGAATGGCAATGTGTCTGAGCTACCTCAAATTACAACAATCATACCCAACACTCAGCCAGAGATAACTGAGAAGAATTTTCCACTATCTAATTGCTTTCCCTCTTCAGCATCCTGGAAACTAGTGCATCTTTATAGTTGGGAAGCCAAGAAAGAGAAATGTAGACCTAAAGATCACACAAGATAATTACATTTTTTGAGTTGAAATACTTACATGTTTTTCCAGACATAGATTTTTGTGTAGGCGAAGGATATTTGATTATAAAAAGATCTAGTTTTTCCAAAATTTGAGAGGTAAAAACTCCATTAATTATGATCAAGAAAAATGGAGCATCTGCTACTCTTTGTCAACAGATTTTAATAATATTGAGCACTGCTAATTGGGTAGAACCAAAATGCATTTCTTTGTGCGTTAAATTAAGATGTCTTAATTTGGCATTTCTCTACTAAACTTTATTTAAACCTTGCTTAATTCTTCAGAGTTTTTCCTAACCACTATAATTAACAAAGTGATTTAGGATATGTTAGGATGGAAATAATTTTATGTGGTCAAATGCTATTATCATCAATACCTTTGTAATAGTTAATGTGACCTGGAAGGGGAAGAAAAGCAATTGAATCTGCTAAAAATGTTGATCCAGAGTTTTCTCATGGTGTTTCTGAAGTCTGGAGATGAAACAGGCATCGTTAATGGGCTCAAGAATGAACTCCAAATTCTGCTCTGATCAGGGACCAAAATAAAACACTAGCCAAAACAGTGGTAAGAAGTAAGAAAAAGAGTCTGCAGGTGTTTCTGCTTATCTTCAAACGCTGGCTGGCTATTACCAGAAGTTTAAGTTTTGGTGTATTAATGGAGAAGGTGTTTCAGATACATTTAAATGAGGAAACAAGATTTGAGCCAAGTTTTGGATCTCTTAACACTATTTTATGATTTTAAAATGGAGAGGAGATAGGCAAAATCTGTCTGTCAATACCAATCTTTCAAAAGCACTGCCTTTTGTGATTTGTGCTTGAAACAATTAAATTATTTCATGGATTATACTGTAGAAAACAGCCCCTTCAATATCTAATACCATGTAAATGTTACCAGAATTTTATACATATTTTCTAAAAATTGTTCTTTTTAAAATAATATTTTATTTTTCCCCAATCACATGGAAAACAATTTTTAAACATTCATTTAAAAAATTTTTGAATTCCAAATCCTCTCTGTCCTTCTCATCCTTTTCTGGCATTCCTTCCTTCCTCTCCCCCTCCCTAAAACAGTGAGCAATCAGATAATTGAAAAAAAAATCATTCATTCAACAAATGTTTAGAATACATTCAAAAAAGTGCTCAAATTGTTAAGGATACAAAGATGAATAAGATGGTTTCTAATCTCGATAATTGTTTTAAGGATTTTCTGTAGCCACTGGTAAACTTTTATCTATTCCTTACTTAGTTGAATTCCAGTACTGTCTTTCACCTCTGTTCTGATCCCATTTTATCCTGATATCCAGACAAAAGGGGATTGCTACTAGGTAAGAATCAGGCAGATTATGTGTTAGTTTTTTGTGACTTTGGATTTGAAAATGTAAGAGACTGTGTGTTAATCGAGGGCTTCTTGGTTATATGATTTTGATGGTGTGGGGACTCGCTTCAATAATGTATCAACAATTTAATTTATGTCTTGTTTAAATCATAGAAAAGTTGGAACTTATAGTTGGTATCAGAATTGGGCTTTGAACCAGAGTCTCAGATTCAGAGCAGCAAGGGACATCAGAAGCCATTTATTCCAAATCCTTCCTTTTCACAGATGAGGAAACTGAAAGCCAGGGGCGTATGGCACCAAATAACGAGATTAGAAACCAGGTATTCTCATTCCAGAGTCAGTGCCTTTTACTTTGTGCTGTGATGCCTCTCCCTGGTACATGCTCTTCCTAACATACTATCAACTGCACCACATTGTAGTAATGTTTAAGCTTTTTTTTTTATTTGTGTGGTATAAAAGGAAAAAATGTATACTGATATCAAAAGCATTGGGTTGCTTACCTATCCAATTCTACCTTCTCATTAGGATAATTAAAATTTTTAGTAGCTGAATTTTATTAATGTGGTCAGTCTAACCAACATAACCAAAGCTACCCTGCTAAAAAAGAACAAAGAGAGTCACAACAAAGACACATTTAACTGTCAGTGTTTTTACACTTTAACTATTAAATTTAACTGTTAAAGTGTTCCTCCACATTGACCCCCCCAAACAAAGAAGCAAACAAAAAAACATAATTAAATCCAAGAAAAAAGATAGATAACTTGCTCAGCAACTGAATGCTCATAGATTGCTTCAAGATGATTACCTGTACACATAAGCATAAGATTTCAGACTAATTACATAGTCAACAAATTTCTGGGTTTCCTGTTTTGAATCTTAAATATATCTTCTTTGGAGATTTGATATTCCATAAGATAGCTGATAAAGTATTGCCTATAAAACAGAGGGTAACTCCATTAACACATGAATTATACCAAAAAACACACTTGGGTACAATAAATGCTGTGCTAATTGTGAAAATGATGTATATCCTAGAGGTTTCTAAATATTTGTTCTTCACATGTTCCAAATATTTGTGTCTTACAATTACATACTTGGGTAGCATTTCTGGCTACTGTGCCATACACAAGCAACTGTGATTTATACACACACATATATGCATGTATGCATATGTGTGTGTCTATGTATGTCTAGCTAGATGGCACAATGAATAGAGCACCAGGTTCGAAGGCAGGATGATTCATCTCCATGAATTCAAATTCAGCCTCAGACATTCATTAGTCAAGTGACTCTTGGCAAGTCATTTAATCCTGTTTTCAACAATTTTCTCATCTGTAAAAATGAGCTAGAGAAGGAAATGGCGAACCACTCCAGTATCTTTGCCAAGAAATTCCCAAATAGGGTTGTGAAGAGTTGGACATGACTGAAGTGACTCAAAAACATATCCATATACCTCCCTCACCCCAGCCACATAAATATATGTTTATGGATTGAATTTGACACCCCCAATTCTGACTTCCTGAGTGATAGGGAGCTTTTGAGAACGAACTTCCTTCTACCACTGTACCTCAACACTTGTACAATTTATAGTCTTCCTGGGGGCAGTGGGGCTTGACTTTAAATAACATATCCAGGAATAAAGAGTCCTAGTGCATCAGAGAAAGTCCCTAAAACCAGGACTTCCCTGGCTTGTATTCTACCTTTCCATCTACCATCTCATCTGCCTTCCAGGTAGATCACTACAGCTCCCAGAATTTCAGAGTTGAAAGGGACCTCCATGGTCTTATACTCTAAGTCAGGGGTCCGCAATGTACGGCTCTTGAGCCATATCTGGCTCCACCTCCTGATGCGCCAGTCCGGGCAGAGCCCCAGGATGTGCCCCAGGGGGCCCTTCAGCCCCCACCCCATATTCCAGCGCCTTCCACCTCCATCCTCCTCCTTCCGCAGGCGTTTATGGCTCTCGTGGCCAAAAAGGTTGCCGACCATTGCCATATACTTGAATGTTTGTGTTTGTTTGTTTCTAGCCCCAGAGCACATAAAGCATTCATGATGATCATAATTCTATGATGTTTGTCATCTGAGAATCTTGGGATTCGGGACAAAGACTAATTTGTTTTCCCATCATCTGTCCGAGGCAGGTTCTCCTGGCAATTTGATGAAAAACCTGTGGGTTTCAGTAAGCAACTGCTGGTGAACCAAATAGTATTGTGAATAATTGGCAGTGCCTAAAACACCCTCCACACGTCCTAATCCACACATTAAGACTTCAGAATTGTGAATTGGCAGTGATTGCGTGTGTTGGAAGGGCCAAGCAAACCACGCTTTTCCTGTTGTTTGTTTTTGTGTTGTTTTTAATGTGGAATCCTAACGGAGGAAATAGCCAGTTAGGCTAGTTGACCTGAGCTCTCGAGGCTGTGCTCCCTGGAACATTTCTATTCATTGCTTAGATCTCACCAATCATTCTTTCCTTTGCAGCTGTTAGCTCTTGAACTCTTTGGTTCCTTCTCCATCTCTTTTGGGGCACTTTTCAAAATTCACACCATTTAAAAGTAAAGGCTTTAACCACCCTTTAAACTAAGACTCCTTTTTTCTTGTCACTAAGACTTCTCCCTTTGATAACTTCAAATGCTTTCTCATCCTCTCCCCCCACCCCCGACCGAGTACTTAATGCTCACCAGCGGTTTAGCTTTTCCATCAAACCTAGTTATAATAAACTTTATGTTTATCTCCTTTTTGTCAGTTTTAACTGGGTGTTTCTTTCTGTTATGCCGCTATAAACAAGGCTATTTGAATAATATTGTTTTAGATTTTTGCTTTTCTTCAGAAGCCCCGTTGTTTTTTTAATGCTGCCTCTCAGCATTAGCAGATCTGCACAGCTGAGGGTGTTATCCTGCTCTCTCTGACTACACTGATGGAAATGAGGAAGAGGCGGTGGGCTCCTGTGTTTGCTAACCTTGAAGTTCCTACAGAACTTTCACCTCTGTGGTTGGGCGAGGCAGCTTGGGGTGGGAAGGGAGAGGAAGGACCAAGAAGCCTTTCCACATTAAATAGGCCAGTGGACTCCCATTCAACAAGACTCCAATGGAAATGAAATGAAAAGGAATGTAGAGGGCAGAGAAGTAAAGTCTGTGTGTAAGCAAGCAGAATAGTGGCATATTTTGAAATATACAAAATAGAACATAATACGGGGGTACAGCCCCTAATTGATCTCATGCTATATACAGTTAGATTTATAATAAATATACATGCAAATATATTACTATAATGTTGCTGCCCATGCAACGATATATAGAGATTCACAGAGAGATCTGAATGGATCTGTGGTTTCTTTCGTCTCAGAAACATCTCTATCAATGAAGAAAGACAACCACTGTGTAATTTATAAACTTATAGTTGTTTTATTTATTTATATGTATATACACATATATGTATAAATATATACACACATATATATGTATATGTACACAATTGCATATATGTATGTATAGTACGGGTTTGGGGTGCCTATATACTAAAATATACATAGAAATGTATGTGAGAGAAAAATCTAATGGATATATTTCAGATTTTGGTATATAAATTATGTATCTATATAGCGATTTTAACAAATATTTGGCATCATATATATTTGTAGTGGATACATCATATACTTACAGAGGTATCTAGAAAAGATGGTTTTATATTATGTTATGTTACATTATATTATATATAAGTAATATATTTTGTCATATATGATATATTATAAATAATATTTTATCTATAAATAATATATTTTATATTATATACAGTGAATATATTATAAATGTTTTAAAAGGTGCTGGAAAACACTACCTTGCGCAACTATAGAGGTGAAAGTTCTATAAGAACTTTAAGGTTACCAAATGCAACATATGTAATATATGTAGACTATATACATATATTAAAATTAATACTATTTGCCATGGATATTACATTTTGGGCATATGTTAGATCTTTCTCTCTCTATATATATATGTATATATATATGTATACACACACACACATATATATGTATGAAATACTGAAAGGATATATTTTATCCTGAATGATTCCAGACTTCAGTTCATGTTCTATCTAAGCACTAATCTTTATTTATGATATAATTCTGAAATATATTCTTCTTGAGGAATACTGGTTCAGCTATTTATAAGAAATCAGAGGTCTGGGCCTCTCTATCACATGTGTGTATATTTATACATACCCACATGCTTATATGCATGCCCTGCAAATTTTTATATGGTCGATGATCTCAGATTTTCTCACATCTTCCGTATAAGCTGATCTTAAAATTACTTAGAATATATACATATATGTGTATATATGTGTGTGTATGTGTATCTAGTAAATATAAACTTCCCACTGGAATCTAGTCACCTCTCTTCCCTTGCCTCCACCTTCCAGAAATATAGGGGAAGCTATTTACAAGAAAATAATGACTCCTAATGTAATAGTAAAAGATGAGTAAAAAGGAAGTTCACTGAATCTGACTGAAATGATTTTAAAAAATCCAGCCCTGAAAAGTGGCCCAAATATAGTCTCAAAGACTTTTGTCCTTTCTTAGAAGAACTGAGACTTTAGTCTTGCTTTTCATTAGAAACATAAAATGGGGCCTCTAAGGCTAGATCTGTCTTTTTAGTTGATGCTTGCTATTATTAGACAGACCACCATTCCATGACACCTGTGAAAGTTTTGTAAATAGGCAAAACATTTTGCAGCCTCTTCTCTCTGCCAGGACAGATGAGTAGATTCTGCGTAAGCATCATTAGCCTTTGAATATGATACAAGTGCCATTATGCCTCCTTCTGACAGGCTTCATGCACATGTCCAAATTTAAGTTATGTTTTTTTGAGGATAACTAGATCGAATGAAAACACTACCTGCTAATTCTTGTTTTGTTGGGGATGAGGCCAAATGATCAAAATGGAGAATTAAGGAAATTATCTGGAAAATTTCCAAGGACACAATCATTTGTTTCATTATTACATCCCTAATAGATATATCTGTCTGATTTCATACCTATTATCACAGGGGTTAAAGAAGCTCTAGCCAGTGATAGGGATTATGGAACAGAGGAAGGAGCAAGAAACATGAACTGGTAGCTCTGTTTTGTGCAAGAGAACAGGACCAATTAAGAGGTCTGTGGCTTTTTTATCTATAAAATTTAAGTTCAACTTCCTACATGTGTGATCCTGTGCAAGTCACTTAACCCCAACTTCCTAGCCCTTACCATACTTCTGCTTTAGAACTGATACATATTCTAACACAGACAGTAAGGGCTTTAAAAAAAAAAAAAAGGTTCAGTTCCCTCTATGCCATGGCAAGTTGTCCAGGAGAAAGAATGTGTGTCTTATCTTGGGACACTATAGACAACATAGGACATGCCAAGAAAAAAATGTGCATCCCTTTCCTAGAATAATATATCTTGGCATAGAAAGAACTGATTTCTTTAGTTAGTTATTTAAGAAATTCAAAGTTGAAGTAAAGGGCGTATCTTGGCCAATTTTGATACTTTCCTACTAACATAGAAATGTCTTAATTTTGGTTCATTGGGCTCCTTGTGGTAGATGGTCTTCCTTCTTTGCAAATTTCCCCCTCTTTTCCATAAATCTATTCTCTCCACAGGTTGATGAAAAGGTATGATCTCAGAGTATTATATTTATATTTAATTCTATAGATAGTCTCCTCTGGAAGCCAGTTCTCATCCCAGCACTATTGACCAGTCAGT
This sequence comes from Gracilinanus agilis, assembly GCF_016433145.1. Taxonomy (NCBI): domain Eukaryota; kingdom Metazoa; phylum Chordata; class Mammalia; order Didelphimorphia; family Didelphidae; genus Gracilinanus; species Gracilinanus agilis. The sequence continues at coordinate 419,557,023 of NC_058133.1, read as the reverse complement.
GGCTGAAGAGTAGGGAACCAGGACTTAATTCCCTCTAGCCATTATCAGCCTATTAATACCAGTGGAGCAACAGAAGAAAACCTTGCTCTCTATAGTACACAGGTGGCATCATACAACATCTGCAATAGACCAATGAGAGCCATTCTTAGGTGGGACTAGAAATCATATAAGTTATGATACTAGGAATAGGGAACAATATCACTAGATACCACTGGCTCAAAAGCATCAATAAGAGGAAGCAAATTGGCTGGCTCCCTTGATTCCAAACCCCTAGCAGCACTCAAATAGTCACTAGGCTTTTCAACAATGCAGAAATTGGCTCTGTGTAGGGCAAAATGATGAAATGCTTTGCAGAGGCCTCTAGGTAGCTCTGACCCAAACAAAGCTGTGCTTATTGTTGTCCAGTGTGCTGGAGAGAATAATGTTTGTTTATGATAGGCTGTGATAACAGTGTCTGAGAACCAGGTCTGTTGTATCCAATCCAAACATTTGCTGATATCATTGCAGGTACAGATGTTTATGCTAATAGATTTAAGCTTCATGCAGAGCCCAGGTAAATAGCACGAGAGAGAGAGAGAGAGAGAGAGAGAGAGAGAGAGAGAGAGAGAGAGAGAGAGAGAGAGAGCGCTCTATATCTCATCTTTTAACCCTTGAATTTCATTCTAGTCTCACGTGCTGATCATTTTATGCAAAATTATCCTCTATTAATGAAGTAATAGTCTGATGGGTCAATGGAAACTGAATATCTATGGGATATATGTTATACATATATGATTGAAAGTGGACATATATGAGGATACCAAAAATATGGAAGGAAAGATCTTTAGTGAAAATGAGATTTTGTCAATTTCAGAAGATTTATTTTTTAGATTTCAGCAGTCCATGTGGTTCAGGCAGCTAGTAGTTATAGTAGATAGGGCATGGGATCTAGAGTCTAGAAGACCTTTTTCAAATCTGCCTGATACTTAAGAGTTGCGTGATGTTGGGCAAGTCATCTCTGTCTGACTTAGTTTCCTCAACTGTAAAATGGGAATAATAATAACACTTACTTCTGACCCTAATCCTACATGAGGATCATGAAAAATCATATTTATTAATCACTTAGCACAGTGCCTAGAACATAGTGGGTACTTAATTAAATATTTATTTCCTTCCTGCTACCCACTCTGACTTCTATGGATAATTAAGAATTTTCTAAATTGTTAGCCACATCTTTTCTTTTTTTCTTCTGTTTATATCATTATAGAAAATTTGGTTGTTTGAAAAATATCTCTACCAACTTATGAGAGAAGAAACTGTGTGGTATGTGTCTTTGAAGTTAGAGGACTTGGGTTTAAATTTGGTTCTGCCACTTACTATTTGCGTGACATTGGTCAAGACATCTTTAGATCTCATTTATAAAATTCAGGGGTCTTAGCTAAAAGAACCCCAAGATATTCTCTTTCAGCTAAGGAACTCCTTTGCTAACAAATGCCTTTATTGATAACTTGAATGAAAGCATAGATGACAAAGATAAACTTTGTAGATGATACTACTTTGGGAAGATTAATGCATGAAATAACAGAATTGGGAACCAAAAAAATGTCAACAGGCTAGAATGATGGGCTAAGTTAATTGATTAATTTAAAGCTACTACAAATAGATACAAAGTACTACAAATAAAAAAAATAGATTACACGGCATAAGGAAAATATGTATAAATAATAGTTCATGTGAAAAAGTGGAATTTGTGCTCAATATGAGCCAGTAGGATATCACATTCCCAAAAGCTAGTATGGTCTTAGGTTTCATAAATAGAATTCATAATCCTATTTTGTTCATCCCTGTTAAAATCATGTCTGCAACATAGTGGCTGGTTCTGGGAGTTAAATTGAATTAAATTGCTATATTTTTAGAAAGGACATGACCAAAATGGAATGAATCTAGTTGATCAGTATTGTAAGTATAGAAGAGACTATATCATGCAAGAATCTGAGCAAGTTATGCTATGAAATTGAATAAAACTCTTTACCATGTGATCCAAAGATTCCATTGCTAAGCATATGCTCAAAAAGAACAACAATAAAAAGAAATGCCCATTTATCTAATGAAATATTTATAGTATCAATTTTTTTATGACAAAGAACTGTATTTCCCATTGATTGGGGGAATGGATAAAGAAGTTGTGGCACACGAATATGTTGGCATTTTACTGAACTATAGAAAAGTAATGAAAATGATAAATTCAGAGAAGCATGAGAAAAAAAAAACATGAACTGATGTTCAATAAAGAAAGAACCAAGATAACACTATATATGTTATTTATGAAATATAAATGAAAAGAAGAGCAAAATAATCAAAACTTAATATTATGAAATTATAATGTCCAAACCTGACCCCAAAGAAGAGAGATGAAAAGACACCTTCTTCTGCCAATATTTGCAAAGGAAGAGAACTGTCACCATGGGACACTGTTTATATTCCCAGAATGTTGGAGGTGTACGTTTATTTAGCAGAACTATTTTTTTCTCTTTTTATTTTCTCTGTGACCCTGGACAAGTCACTTAAACCCAATATCTAGCCCTTACTCCTCTTCTGCTGTAGTTTCAACTCTAAGACAGAAGGCAAGGATTTTTTAAAAGGACAAAATACACTCATAGAAATGAAAAAAAAATCAGATGAAAGACATCAAAATGGGAAGAAAAGAATTAAGGGAGAGGGCAGGTAAGTGGTCGAGTGGATAGAAAGCTAGACCTGGAGATAGGAGGTCTTAGGTTCAAATCTAGCCTCAGATACTTCCTAGCTGTGCAACCCTAGGCAAGTCATTTAACTCCCATGGCCTAGCCCTTACAACTCTTCTGTCTATTGATTCTAAGATGAAAAACAAGGGTTTAAAAAAAAGAAGGGGAAAATAATAGCTTTCTTTAGGTATCTTATTATTTATCATGGGGAAGATGTTTGATTTCAGAGGGAAGAATTAGAAGAAATGGATGTAAGTCACAAAAAAAAAAAACAAAAACAGAATATGGTGTAAGCAGAAACCCTCTTACAAGGATAGTGCTATAGAAAGTTGGTAAATCTGTACACAGTAATACATGTTTCACTGAAAGTTCTCCAAATTTCTGGAGGCTTTTGACCCTGGCAAAACATTCTTCTATTAAGAAACCCCAACATAAACAGAATAGAAAGAAGGCATTCATAAAGTTGTATGAGAGGTAAGTGCTCTTGTGGGATCTATTTCTAGCTATCTTGCTACTCCACACTCTGTCAAGTCAGCCAGGAACTGTGCACTGTTTCTATAACAAAAAGAGAAAAAAGTTCTGCTGAGTTCTCATGGCATGGTGGAATATTCATTAAAGCAGGGAGAGAGAAATAAGAGAGGATCAATCAGGCAGTATAGGGAGCATGGAACTGTGCAAGCAGTAAACTAGCACCTACAGAGGTGGATGAGAAAACTAGAACTCAGTTCACATTACCTTTTATCCCCTGCTCCCTGGAGCAGGAAACTGCCTTCTGCTGAGCTGTCCAAACTTAGTTACTGTTTCCTTTGATTCCTCCAACTGGTAACCAAATGGTTAGGTTAGGAAAAAGAGGGTGAATGACATGCTATAACTGTATCTATCACTCATTACAAGTAGAAGTTAATTCCATTAGAGTACAAGTATTATTTATTGTCTACTTATAGAGACTCTAAGGACCATTTGAGGATCCAGTTAGGAAGAACCTTAGAGATCATCCAGTCTAACTTGCTCATTTACAGGGGCAGAAACTGATGCCTAGAAAGGAGAAGAGATTTTCCCAAGGGGGAGCCAAGATTCACACTCAGGTCTACTGATTCTAATTTCATTACTTTTTCTTAGATATCATAGGCTATGATTCCATTATCTGTGGTTACAAAGAACCTATTAGTTGTTCTCTGCTACTTTCTCCCCTTGCTCTAACTTCTTACTTGCTTTTCTCTACTACACATTTAATAGTTTATCATATACTATTTTATTATTGACAGCTATTCTAAACAATTCGACATGTGTGACCATGTATGTAACATAACATGACAATATAACATAACACAATACAACCTAATAAACATAGCATAACATAACATTAATGTTTCATGTTGTATCTTTCTTCTTTCCCCAACTTGAAAATAAAAGTTCCTGACCAGTGAGTGATTTTCTGTTAATGCCCTATAGTGGCATGATAGTGAAGACACTGATTATGGTAATTTTCATTCTAGGCTTTGAGCTCCTTAAGAGAAGGGACTGTGTTCTTTGCCTTTGCTATTATTGTTTATTCCCCCCTCTGTTTCTTTTTATCCCTAATGTTTAGCAGAGGTCCTGACACACAAGTACTTAATAAATACTAATTTATTCACTGACTAATGAATTTAAAAGCTCTTTGTGCCTAGATAGAATGCTGGGCTTCAAGTAAGAAGACTCATTTTCCTAAGTTCAAATCTGGCTTCAGATACTTACCAGCTCTGTGACTCTGGGCAAGTAACTTAACCTTGTTTGACTTAGTTCCTCAGCTATAAAATGAGCTAGAAAAGGAAAACATAAACCATTCTAGTATCATTGCTATGAAAACCCCAAATGAGGTGGTGAGTTGGACAAGACTGAAACTACTGAACAATGAGAAGTACCAAGGACTAATTCTCATTTTTTTAAATACGAAGATATAAAGTTATATTATCTCAAGTGACATGATAAATGTAAAGCACTTTTCCTGCCTTATTGCACTATTTAAATGTTTGTCAATATAATTACTTAATATTATGGTGATTACTTGCATCTATTAATTGCTCGGCACTTTTTTGATGTTTATTCATCTACTCAAGCAGTTAAATAAAAAAAGTTTCAAGTATTGCAATAGAAAATTTTGTTGGAGATAAGCTGGAACATTTTTAAGAATAAAGTTTTTGAAATACTGGTAAAAGAACAGCAAAGAAAGTTGTTGAATCACTGTCTGGTAATTTAAAAATAAAATTTATAACCACATATCTTGAATGTGTTAGACACTTATCTGCCTGGAGGTAGGAAACCGGACCAGAAGGATGCCTTTTTGAATTCATGTAAAGTCCAGAAATGCCATAATTTGGGGAGGCAGCATGGCATAGTCTTAAGAAAAGTAAATTCAGAAGAGCCAGGAATCTTGAATTCAATTCCTGGTTTAGCCATTTGCTGGCATGGTAAATATAAGACTCATTTGTAAAATGGAGACGGTAATATGTATATTATTTTCCTCAAAGGTATACTGTGAGTAAGTGCTTTGCATTTTTTAAAGTGTTGTAGACATGACTTTCATCATTGTAGTTGAAGGAGTTAAAATTTTAAAAAATGATCCTAAAACAAGTCACTATTTTTTTTATATAAAATGTTTTTCTAGACTAAAAAAAAGTAGAGAGAAATAGATGCTTTTTCCAGTTGATTAAAAGTATTGGAATGTAAGCTTATTGAGCATTCTTTGTATAATTCCAGGAGCAGAAATGATGATGAGAATATATACCCCATCTTATTTCCACATGATTTTTATTTCTTCTATCAGATCTCAACATTTTGAAAGCTTTAGTTCCTGGTAACTTGGAGGTTATGAGTATTTGGTATGTAAACAGTTATTTAAAACATTAAAAATGTTTATAAATCAATATCATTTAGGGGAGAACGCAGGTACCAGTTTGATCCATGATAATTTATTGTCTTCAATATAGTTTATTTATTATGCTCTTAAGGATTTTTTTTTGAGATCTGTATTTGCAGCATGGGACTTTATTATCTGTCAGTCCATGGAAGATAGTAGACTTCTGATATATATTTCAAGCTAACAGGTTGTGTCCTTTTAGACATTCAATAGATGCTAAATGTTTGTACCTGTAATGATCTGTTGCAATTTTTGCTGTGTCTTTGCGTAATCTGTATTGATCACTAAATCCAGGCTCCTTAAGGATCTCTTTTCTGTACTTTCTGAGTGACAACTGAATCTTTTTTTATTTCAAATGTATTTATTTATTTAAATATCAAAATTCCTAGGTAACTCCCTTTCTCTATCCCTCCCCTCCCCAAATTAGAGAAAGCATCATTTGACAAAAAGACGTGTGTGTGTGTGTGTGTGTGTGTGTGTGTGTGTGTGTGTGTGTTTTGCTTGTCTCTATCAGCTCTTTCTCTGGAGGCGAACATGCATAGGTCATTCTTCAAACAATATTTCTGTTGTTGTATATAATGGTCTCTTGGTTCTGCTGATTTCATTCACAGTTTCATGTAAATCTTTCCATGTTTTTTAATTAGCCTGTGCATTTCATATGTGCAATAATATTCCACCACAATTATATGCCACAACTTGTTTAGCCATTTTCCAAGTGATGGGAATCTCTCAATTTCCAATTCTTTGCCACCATGAAGAGAGCTGCTACAAATATTTTAGAGCATATAGATTCTTTACTGTTTTCTCTGATCACCTTAAAAAACAAATATTGATATTGTTGGGTCAAAAACTATACACAGTTTTATAACTCTGGGCATAGATACCTTAATCTTGAATCGATAATACCAACTCCATTTCCACAGTCAAATTTGCTATTTGATTCTTTTTTTTTTTTTTTTTTTTTTTTGGTACATTGTCTATGGAGTTTATATTAATGTCACTCATGGAAAACCTTTTGAAACCACTCTTGTATTTTCACATTCATTGGGGAGACTGGTCTACTAAATTTCTTTTATGACAAATAAAACCAGGAAAAGGAAAAACAGAGAAAGAAAACTGTAGACCAGTCTCTTTAAAGAATGCCGATGCAAATTTTTTAAACAAAATGCTGTCAAGATTGTAGCAATATATCATAAAGATCACACACAATGACCATTTGAGTTTTATATCAGGAATGCAGGGATGGTTCAATATTAGGAAAACTATCTGAATAATTGTCCATATCAATAACAAGACCACAGAAATGATATGATTGTCCTTAAAGATGCAGAACAAGCTTTTGACAAAATACACCACCTGTTCCTATTAAAAAACATAGAGAACATTAGAATAAAGGAAATTTCCTTAAAATGATAAATGACATCTATCTAAAAGCCATACATTATCTATAATGGGTATAAGCTAGAAGCCTTCCCAATAAGATCAGGAGTGAAACAAGGATGCCCATTATCACCACTACTCTTCAATATTGTACTAGAAAATCTAGCCATAGCAATAAGAGAAAAAGAAGAAATTGAAGGAATTAAAATAGGTAATGATGAAATAAAGCTATCATTCTTTGCAGATGATATGATAGTATTCTTAGAGAATCAACCAAAAAATTAATCAAAACAATTAACAACAAGCAAAATTGCGGGATAATAAAATTTCTTTATACTATGAATAAAGTCTAACAGCAAGAGATAGAGCAATCCCATTTAAAATAACTGTAGACAATATAAAATACCTGGAAATCTAACTGCTAAGACAAACCCCCAAACTCTGATTACAACTACAAAACATTTTTCACACAAATAAAATCAGATCTAAACAACTGCAAAAACATCAATTGCTTATGTGTAGGCCAAACCAATATAAGAATTTTACCTAAATTAATTTACTTATTCAGTGCCATACTAGTCAAATTACCTAAAAAAATATTTCATAGAGCTAGAAAAAGATAATAAAATTCATCTGGAAGAACAAAAAGTCAAGAATATCAAGGGAAAATAACTGAAAAAAAATATGAAGGAAAGTGGCCTAGATAGGCTAGATCTCAAACTATATTATAAACTGGCAACCATCAAAACAATCTGGTACTAGTTTAGAAGTAAATAGTGATGGATCAATGGAATAAATTAGGCACTCAACACACAGTGGTAAATGACCATAGTAATCTAGTGTTGGACAACACCCCAAATTCAAGCTTTTGGAAGAAGACCTCACTATTCAACAAAAACCTCCTGAAGAAAAAAAACAAAACCAAAACCAGAAAAGAGTGTGGCAGAAATTAGGCATAGGTCAACATCTCACTCCATAAACCAAAATAAAGTCAAAACAAACACATGATTTAGAAATAAAGAGTGATACCATAAGCTAATTAGAGGAGCACAAAATAACTTACTTGTCAGACCTATGTATAAGGGAAGGATTTATGACCAACCAACACATAAAGAACATTATAAGGTGTTAGATAGATAACTTTGACTATATTATATTAAAAAGGGTTTACACAAACAAAACCATTACAACCAGCTAAAGCAGGGGTCGGCAACATATGGCTCTTGAGCCATATCTAGCTCTTTTGAGGGCCAGATATGGCTCTTTCTGCAGGAACCATAAAGTCAATTTTTTTTCAAGCACTGTTATAGGAGCACGCACTGTGAGTACTGTACGGCTCTCACGAAATTACATTTTTAAAAATGTGGCATTTATGGCTCTTTCACGGCCAAAAAGGTTGCTGACCCCTGAACTAAAGGGAAATAAAAACCTGGGGAAAAATTTTCATAGTCAGTATCTCTGACAAAGGTCTCATTTCTCGAATATATAGAGAACAGAGTCAAATTTATAAGAATACAATCCTTTTCGCAATTGATAAAAGATCAAATCATAAGAACAAGATACACTCAGATAAAGAAATGAAAACTATCTTTGGCTATGTGATAAATGCTTCAAAATCACTATTGATTAGAGAAATGCAAATTAAAACAATTTTGTGGTACTTTCTCACACTTATCAGGCTGGCTAATATAACAAAAAAGGAAAAAGATCAATGTTGAAGGGGATATGGGAAAATTGAAACACTAATACACTGTTAGTAGAACTGTGAACTGATATAACCATTCTAGAAAGTAATTTGGAACCATGCCCATAGGGCCATCAAACTGTACTTATCCTTTTATGCAGATGAATTGCTGATTTGGGGAAATAAGAAGTAAGCCAGTTTGGTGATAAAACTGGGTTTGTAAAGGGACATAATGTGAAATAACTCTGGAAAGGGAGCTTCAAACCAAATTATGAAGGAACATAAATTAAAAATAGAGAAGTCTGTATTTTTTTCTTGCAAAAGACCCTGAAAACTTTAGAGTAGGGGAGTGACCTAATCAGACTAGTGCTTTAGGGAAATTATTTGGCAGCTCTGGGGAGGATGGATTGGAGACATGGAATTATGTTTATGCCTTTCCAATTGCAGGAATAATAAATAAACTAATAAATGATTGAATTAATTATTTCTAAAACCTTTTAATTTTGCTCTTAGAGGACTCTGTCTCTTACTGCTCAGTATACAATCTCCTAAAATGCATGCTCATAATTTAGAAATGTTTACCAACTGTCTTTCCCAAAAGGAATGAAGTTTCAGAATAGCCACATAAATTGGAGGGGCGGGAGTTGGGGGAAGGGAGGCAGAAGAAGAGAGAAGGGAGAGAAATGCAAATTCTGAATCGACCCTGTAATGAAAAACCTTCTTATTAAACTGTGCTTTATCTGGGAACAGTCCTCCTTTTCGGAACACATCCAAGCAGAGATAAAGGCATCTTCCCATACTCATTAAATTGGGCCTGGTTTGATGCAATCAGCCTTGTATAATTTGCATATGGATCAGTTTAATCTAGTTCATCCTGTCTTGCACCTATTGTTAATCATGCCTAGGCATTCTATCTCACCCCCACCCCCTGCACCTAACCCTTTGATTCAAGTAGATAAATGAATAGGCATAAGGACATCAACATCTTTCTGAGTGATATCAGCCTTGTGGTGCAGAATATCCCATGGTTAGCTGATTATGTCTTGGTTGGCATTCCATATGTTCTTGATGGTTTCTGTCTTTGTGGATTTTGAAGTGGGGGAGGGAAATGCACATAGGCAAGAGAAGCTAGCAAATGATTATTAGCACATGCTTTAGACCCAAATTTAAGCTAATTGTTACCCATAAGTTGCATCAGATATATGGCCTTGGCTTATTCAATAAAAAGAGCCATCCTTTGACAAGATTTCTTGCTAGGAGATGTATGCATATGTTGGTATAAATGCATACCTGTATAGCCACACATATATGCTGATATTTTATTATATAATATATAATATTTTCATTATATAATGTGAAAATATGAAACTTGCATTACCATGCATTTATTTCTAAATAAGATCTGGAAATTTTTTTCAAAACTGATTCATGGCCAGTCCCCTCATGCTGGCATGAAAAATATACATACGATTTTCCAATACACTTTTGTATGGTATGGGAAAAATAGTTTCTATTTCTTAATAATAATAATAGCTAGCATTTATAAAGGGTTTTAAGATTTTCAAGTATGTATAGTCAGTTTTTTTTATACATCCCATTACGCAAATCAAATTTGGAAAGAAATCTCTATTCAAAAAAATCTGTACAATATTGTGTTCTGTTTTGTACAGTACTGTGTTTTCTCTTTGTGTTCCTGCCATTCAGTTCAACCCTCTCTCTGCTGGCCCCAATGAAACCCCCGTGAAAAATCCCCTCCAAGAATGGATACATTTCTGAGAGACCATTGCTTCTGCAGTATTGGCTTGAGCAAGCTCTGGAACCAAGAGAGGAGATACCCATTTAACTCAGTCCCTGTGTGCCTGTTTTCCCTCTGTCCAAACTCAATACTGCATATCTGTCCAAGTCCCTGTGGATTGCCTGCCCTCTCCTATGTCTTAGTCTTGCCCCTTTGAGTCCTTGAACTGTGTATGGACCACCGTCCCTCAATAATTTGTGGACCCCTTTATGCCTTCCTTTGTGAAAACTTAACACCAGCCTAGACCCTTTTTCTTTGATACTCCAAAATTAATTTTGGATTTTAAAAAGGGAGAGTTCTGATATTAATCTAGAAGTCCCCCTCTGATTGAATCAAGAACAGATGAAGCCTGTTGCTTATCTGCCAACAAACTATTTAATATAGTGGGACAAAAAAAAAGACAGTGGTGGGCACATACACTCTGCTGCCATCCCTTGTCTCTTGCCCTGAGTGAAGTTGGAGTCCTCCAATCAGAGGAACATTGGAAAGGATCATTTGAGTAGTAAGTGGAAGGAAGGACTTCTTTCTAGAGAATCCAGAGAGGAAGAAGGTCTTCTGTAGGCCCAGTTCTCTCTCTGCCCAGCTTTTGGAGGTTGCTCTCTACTAAGGGAATGGCCACCTACATATGGCTAAAGGCTTCTTCTTTCTCTAGCCCACTTTTTATTATTTAATAAATATTTGTAAATTAAGATACAGTCTCCAGAGAATTTTAAGCTTAACACCTTACTTATGAAGGCAAATTCACATTATGTAAAAATCATTTTATGTAAAGATTTGCATAAAAGTCAGCTTAAGTAAAGTGAGAACCATCTGTATACACACAGATATTTTTGTGTGTATGTATACATATATGTATGTATATACATACATATATATATATATATATATCCGCAAAGGTGTATATCTATATATCTTTTTCTTATTTCATCTTCACAACAATCCTGTGATTAACAGGACTAACATTATCATTCCACAGATGAGAAAACAGATTCAGAAATTATTTTTCTGTCACTACACATATAGGAAATGTTAGTAGTAGAATTCAACTAACTCATTTTACTCTCTAGTCTAGCATTCTATGAACCATACCATACTGACTCTATTTTCAACTCAGACCTTGATTCCATAGCTCAGACATTACTTCTACACTTTCCCCAACTGCCCTGATTAAGGAAAGCATAAGGAGAAAGAAGAGAAATTGTCTTTGCAGGAGTTCTTTAGAATATTTTACACCTATTCATAGTGAAGGAAGAATTAAATCAAAACTGACCAAAAACTTGTCAGTCAAAAATACTTATTAAGCACTTTCTATGTGTCAGACAGTGTTGTTCTAGGTATAGTAATATTAATTCTAAGAAAAGATAAAGGTTAAAAAAATTACTCCTTTCTTTCAAGGAGCTCATTCTATTAGTGGAGACAACATGCAAATGACTATAAACGAGCTAGAGAAAGGATAAATTAGAACTAATAAACAGAGTTAAGTCACTAAAACAGAAAGATAGGTAGTGACATTTTATCAAAATTAGGATTTTAGCTGGAACTTGAAGATAATCAGGAGACCTGGATAAGTCATTGAAGTCAGATAATGAAAATACCTAAGAATAGGATATGGTGCATCTCCTTCCTTCCTTCCTTCCTTCCTTCCTTCCTTCCTTCCTTTCTTCCTTCCTTCCTTCCTTCCTTCCTTCCTTCCTTCCTTCCTTCCTTCCTTCTTCCTTTTGTAAACAATTTCATTATCAGGTAGAACTCAAGTTGGTGACAAATGGAAATTTTCCATGTATTCAAGTTCTTCAGTTATTATACTTTCAGACTTAAGTAACTTCAAATTCTACTCTTCTTTTATCTAATCTGAATGTAGTAATGAAATTATTTCTCATGATTTACACCTAAGAAGTTTTATTATAGAAGAAAAATATTGTTTTCATCTTATATGATAGCATTCAGATGGAAATGGTTGAAAGACATATCATTGTCCTTTTATTCTTTTATATTTGAGTAGACTACTGTACAAGTAGATCTGTGATTTTAAAGGTGTTGATTCTTCTACCATTAATGTAGAGCATAGCCCCTCCAAACTATTTTAAATAATTTTATGAATTGCTGTGGCCAAAAAAAATGCACTGTGGAATTTTAGGGCCCAGCCTTCTGGTGTTGAGTCTCCCTGAATTTACTTAAGGCCCTCACATAAGAATAGATATGTACTACTAGAACTACAGAATTTCAGAATCAAAAGACCAAGAACTCCCCTTTTAATACACCACAACAAATATTGATCTAGACTTTGTTAGGAGACATCAGAGAGATGGTATCCATAACATTTGAAGGCAGCCTCCTCTATTTTAAGATAGCTCTAATTGTTAGGAAGTTTTCTGCACACAATAGTTAAATTAGCTTCTTTTTTTTTTCTTTATTTTTTTTATTAATATTCATTTTTAACATGGTTACATGATTCATGCTCCTCCTTTCCCCTTTGCCCCCCTGCACTCTCCCCACCCATGGCCAATGCACATTTCCACTAGTTTTGTCATGTGTCCTCGGTCAAGACTTATTTTCAAATTGTTGGTAGTTGCATTGGTGTGGTAGTTTCGAGTCCACACCCTCAATCATGTCCACCCTGACCTATGCGTTCAAGCAGTTGTTTTTCTTATGTTTCCTCTCCTGCAGTCCTTCCTCTGAATGTGGGTAGCGTTCTTTAACATAAATCCCTCAGAATTGTCCTGGGTCACTGAAATTAGCTTCTTTTTAAATTTAAACCATTGCTCAAAGTTTTGTCTTTAGGGTCTGGGCAGAACAATTTTTCTATATAATCTTCCATGTAACAGGCTTTCAGATATGTGAATTAATGTCCTATATTCCCTACTTGTCCATCAAGCCTTCTCTTTTCCAGGGTAACATCTATTTTTTTTAACTGATATTTAAACAGTAAGAATTCAAGTTCTTTCACTAATCTGTTTTCATTTTTTTTTAGTTTCTAGTTTTTCTATCTGCTCTCCAGCTTCACAATAACTTTCCTAAATATATCACCGAGAACAGAAACCAATTCTATAGAGATTGGCCTCTTACTCTTTATTGGTTAAAATGTGAATGCTACAATGTTATACATTTACTTGGTCTTTCCTGTATGGATAGTCAAATCAGACTCAATTGTGAGATTTTTGAGGGACTGAATCACTAGGTGTCTGAAGGTGAGGAGGATACCAAAGTAGGAGGAAAAAATTATAGAACTTATTAATACCAAGTAAAGGTAAAAATGAGAACATTTGGGCCTACTTCTCAAACCTATGCAAAATTTTTCTGACTCATGTCTAGACAACTGAAGGCATCCTTGTTGTCTTCCAGTGTTTTTCCTATCTTTCTCAGCTTTGTGCCATTTATAAATCTGATATTCACACCATATCTGCCTTTATAAAAGTCACTGATAAAAATGTTAAACCAACAGGACTAAACACAGATCCATCAGAAACTCACTGGAGAACTTCCTTCAATATAAAATATTAATGACAACTCATTTTATTATCATTTAGTCCTTATCTCTCTAATTTATGCCATCAGAGTAGTAAAAGAAACTCTGGTGAGGTTTGGCAGACAACAAAGACCCTGGAATTTATAGTTCTTTAGAGAATGGGAAGAAAGGAAGTTATCACAAGGCAGGATTGGAAGGTGTCAGTTTTTCATATAGAGGAGGAGTTCTAAGTGCTCTCAAGAGAGAATAAAGAGAAGGGACATGTGGCAGGAATCCCATAATAGCAGTGCAGCAATGGCAGCTGGTGGCCATGACATCTGCAGTTCCCCTCTTAAAGACCAGGAGAGATGATCTCTAGATGGACAAGTGGAAAAGTGTGTGACTTTTATCTTGATTATTTGTTCTAGTCTGTGGAGGACTGAAAGAAAAATTGACTTAAATAATGGGTAGTCTTTAGGCTTCCTTATGCTTTCTTTTGCTTAATTATGTTGGGATTTTTATGGCATAAAAGAATATATTTGGTGGATTTAGTATTTTTTCTGATGAACAGTTGTGGTTGACTCTGTCCTTAGAATGCCCATGAGAGAGTGACTTTTCTTAGCAAAGAGATGAGATCTCAGCTCTTATACTGTCCTTAGAAGTTTTATTCTTTGACTTGGGGGCAAAAAATAAAAGTCAATTTATAATTATATTTCCAAAATGTAGAATCACTATGGGATTTTTTATAAATCTGCCTCAGAGACGGAAGCCTAATAATACCTGTGAGTTACTACTGGAGAGACCTTGTCAATTTTTTTGCTAAAATCTAGGTAAACAATATTTTCACATTTCCCTTGCCACAAGTCTAATAATCATGCCCCCCAAAAAAGAAAAGAAAAGAAATAAAGTTTGTTTGGCATGACTTGTTTTAAGCTGGCTATTTGTAACCACTATTTTGCTTGCTAGATGTTTGTAAATTACCCCTTTAACAATATTCTGTAAAAAGAATGTAAATGGAACTGATAAAAAAATTAAAATTGAATATTGCAAAATTTTAAAACCAAATGTAGCTTGAAAGAAGGTATAAGAGAAGTCTCTCCCACCCTACTCTCTTGAAGAGGTGGTAAGGACCACAAGTGTAGCTCATTGCACATATTTTCAGACTTTTTTGAAGTATTGATCAGTTATGCTGATTTTCCCCCCTCTTTTTGTTTTTTTTTAAATGCTATTGTAATGTAGGTTATGTCTCTGAGAGATGAAAAGAGGAGAGATATTAAGGGAAATGATAATCATGTGAGAAAATATATTAGTAAAATATATTTAAAAATTAAAAAGCAAAAACAGTTCGTAGAATTTTTTGAAAATTAAACTCATCCTGAGTTGCTTATAGTTCTTTTATTTCATTCCCTTCCCTTTTTTTGAAAATTAAGTAACTAACTATATTTTTACATTCTTGTGATACCTTCTTCAAATGCTACAGATTTCCCAAAATCACTAACAGTGATTTAGTCAGCTTATTTGCCATTTCTTTCAGTACAGTTTTCAGGACGTAGTTTGTCTGTATCTGATGACTTCATATAATTTCATTGGGCCTCAGTTTCTTTACCTCTAAGATGACATGATTACATTACATTACATAGCATTTGGGGTCCTTTCTAGTTCTAAATCTATGATCCTATAGTCTTTTGGCTTGAACTCATGAACATCTTCTGTGTACATCTTTACTCTCACTTTATTTATCTCCTTTATAAATTTACTACTACTTGTCTTGTGTTGCCATTCCCAATCCAAATACTCCTTTACCCAGAAAACAGAAGCAAAGTAAGAGTTCAGTACCTCACTCTTTTTTTTTTTAAACCCTTAACTTCTGTGTATTGGCTCCTTGGTGGAAGAGTGGTAAGGGTGGGCAATGGTGGTCAAGTGACTTGCCCAGGGTCACACAGCTGGGAAGTGTCTGAGGCCAGATTTGAACCTAGGACCTCTAGTCTCTAGGCCTGGCTCTCAATCCACTGAGCTACCCAGCTGCCCCCTCAGTACCTCACTCTTAAAAATAAATCATTTATTTTTTTCTTTAAACTCTTCCTTTTCATCTTAGAATCAATATTGTGCATTGGTTGCCAGGCAGAAGAGCAACAAGACCTAGACAATGTGAGTTACAACTAGGAAATGTCTGAGGTCTCATTTGAACCCAGGACCTCCCACATTTAGGCTTGGCTTTCAATCCACTGAGCCACTGAATTACACTCCATAATTAATTCTCATAGTCCCATCTTTTGGAGCAGAGGTCCTATCTCTTTTGCTTCCAATATTCCATTAAGTCCTTTTTGTTTTCTTTATTTAGCCTCAACACATTCCTAAATTTTTAGCATTCCTGTCACCAATCTTATAGGACCCCACTATAATCCTGTTACTTGTTCTAAGTCCTTTTTACAATCAAAGTTGGTTGATAAGTTCCTTCTGTATCCATGGATTCATTCAGGTTAACTTTCCATTATCCTCAACATCAGAATTGTTTCTTTTTGTATCTTCAGAGGCAGCTAAGTGGCTTATTGGATAGAATATGGGACATGGAGTCAAGAAGACTCCAGTTCAAATATGGTCTCTGATATTTATTAGCTATGTGACTCAGTATCTGATTGCCTCATTTTCTTCATCAGTAAAAATAAGGGTAAGAAGAGCGTCTGCTTCACAGAGTTGTTATGAGGCCCAAATTAGATAAATTAAAAGCACTTAGCACAGTACCTGACACATAGTAGGTACTAAATAACTGCTCATCCCTTACCTCTCTCCTCACTCTCTTTTATTGAGAATATCCCATTCTCTGAATAGAAATTTCCACTATAGGTTCTATCTATCCTCTCTTTGAATCTTTTGAAATCTGAAATTTGCTCCTCCCAAATCTTAGATGTGGGTCAAACCATGCCTAGTTTTCCTCCTTTTTCCATCACATATTCCTGGATGGAGTGGGTGTTTTCTTCTCATGCTCCTTTCATTTTCATCCTAGCAACACTCCTTGGTGATGAGAATCAGATTCAGAATTGACTTTTTCTTTGTTGATTTATTTACCTTTTAAAAGACAAAATTATCATGATGGTAAATCAAAGAAAGGGTTCACTGTTCTGCTTTTGGCTTATTAGTATTTTGCCAGCCTATATTAGAAAACTTTTCAGTTTAATACGCCCTATCAAAGCTCCTACCTGCTGCCTGATAACTAGTAAAACCCAGAGTGACCTAGGTACCACAGAATTGGAGAAGGTTTTTTCAGAAGGAACTCCTGCCAAATGTGGAGAATTCCGAATGATTATTTTCATATTCTCAAACACGATTATGAAAACCGGTAGAAAATCTACATTTTGCAGGTCAATCTAGGAATCTGTAAATTAGCTTTTAGAATTTTAAGAAACCTCAGAATAAAAGAAGATGTTAAAGGAATGTATAACCAACAGGTCAGAATCAATATTTATTGGATAATTAAGGGAAGGGAAATGTTGGGAATGAGTGTCTTTCTCTTTGTGTGGGCTGAGCATATACATGCCAACTGCCACCTGCATGTGTGTACCAACTGTTAGGGTCAAGTAGTCTAATTTCCCCCATATTTAGTCTTCTAAATTCATCATTTAACATGCCACAGTTTACATAGGTTAGTCATTCAGTTGTTAATGATGGGATGATTACAGCAGGCAATGTTGCTATTTCTTTTTTCATCTCTATTTCTAGATCTGCCTTTTCTCCTGTTCTTCTACCACTCCTTATTCTTTCTTGCTTTCTCTTTCTTTTTTCTGCATCTACTCTCAGTAAAGCCTTCTTCTTAGGATTTAAGTATTTAAAGACTACCCCTTTTGTCTTAGATAAGTCACAATTAATGATCTCTAAATTTCCTACTCTCTTCAAACATGCTATTCACACACACACACACACACACACACACACACACACACACACACACACGAAGGAAATGAAAACAGACTAGGAATCATCCTGTATGGTATAATTTAAGGGATTCTAAGAAGCATCTTTCTTTCCTTAAACTAATAGATTCCTTTGGGTTAATGCAATTTTTTTATGTTAAATTCAAGGTAATCTGAATAACGTTCTTAGTGAATAAGCTTTTCAGATGGTTTATATTGTGATAGCTTTAGTATTAATCTCAAATTAAGGACTTTAGGGTCATGGGGGCTGCTCATAAGAGAGGAGAAGGAGTGCTGATATCGTCAGGCATGTGGTCTTGTGTTTCATACCTGTGCCTGGGAGTAGTTCTACTTCCATAAACATTCCTCCATTAACTACCCCTAAAAGCCTTCAGTGACATCATAGTCTTAGAGTGGAAAGTGACCTTAGAAATTCAACCCTCTCATTTTACAGAGGAGGAAACAGCTCCCCAGAGGTTATGTGACTTGCCCAAGACCACAGGAAATAATTGACAGAAGCAGGATTTTGAACCCAGGTTCTCTGACTCCAATTTCAGTGTTCTTTGCAACCTACTACATTTTTCTCTTTGAACCATCTGCTTGAATCATGTAATCATGGACAAATATTCTAAATAAAAATAAATAAAACATCTGCTAACATTTGAGCTCATTATGTGCTTGAAGCTGCAATAGATTCATATACTTGAAGTAAGTCTTAAAAATGATCAATTCAGACTTCTTATTTCACAGATATGAAAACTGAGGTATCCAGAGGTGTTTAAATGACTTGGCTAAGGCTTTATGGTGAATCAGCAAGAAGGCCAGCAACAAAACCCAAGTCTGAGTTTCCATCTTTCTACTATAGCACTCATTATGTGGTGTTATCTCTTGTCTGGTTAGCAGCCATCCCCATTAACTGGTAGCTAGTTCCCAAGGATAGAGCACCCCAAGGAAGAGTGGCTGGAGACTTTACTATGTTATGCATATGGTTAGTGCTTCATAATTTAAAAATAAATTAATTACTCCATTAATGAGTCCAACTTTATTTATATGATTGAGATTTTGGAGAGTCCAATTGGCTTCTAGTGCTTATCCTATCTGCTGATTTCATTGTTGATATTAGGCTCATCTAGGGTATGAATTAGGATCTTTTTAAGCCTAGGTGTTTAATTTTTTTTTTAATTTTTTATGATTGAATAATTCTAAACACAGCCAATAATGACAAAGCCTATGGAATCACAAAATCATAGAATATTAGAACTGGTTAAGTCCTTGGATTATTATCTTCTTTTTTTTGTTTGTTTTATAATATCAAAACTCACTGTCATTCCTATGAATGGGCCAAGGTATACCATGTTGTTTGTAACTAATATTCAACTTATGTATCCAGTTATAATATCAATATCACTTCATCCTGGCCCAATTTATTCCTATGATGATGATTAAAAGCTTTAATTATTATTAATTTTAATTTTATTTGTTTCTAGTTTGCATTTTAACATTTTAATCAAATGGCACTTAGTAATAATCATTCATAATGATATGTTACTTATTGGTATATATAAAGCACTTTTCTCCCCAAAACTTTTTTAATTAGTAAGTCAACAAGCATTTAAGGACTTACTACATGCCAGGCAATGTTCTAATTGCTGAAGATACAAAAAAAAGTAAAAGCATATTTCTTAACCTCATGGAACTTATATTCTAAAAGGGAGATAATATGTAAACAATTAGAAAACAGAGAAGCATACAACTGAGGGAAGACACCAGCAGTAGTGGAGATGAGGAAAGACCTTTTGTAGAAGGAGATATTTGAGCTTTATCTTGCAAAAAGGTAGAGAACTAGGAAGAAGAATATTCCTAGCATGGAGAGGTAATGCAGGTATTATTATCACCATTCTACAGATGAAGAAACTGAATCTCAGAGAGATAAAGATTAAGAGATTTGCCAGAGGTCATACAATTAGCAAAAACAAAATTTAATAATAAAACTTGGAAGTCAGTGCTAAGACTAATAGAAGTAATCAAAAATAATGGCTAGAAATATCCAAATCCACAACTTCTTTAGAAAAAAGAAACTTTTTAATAACTGCAAGGCAGTGATAGAAGAAACTACTATTATCAGTCTACATCCTAAAATTAAGCATAATTTTTCTTTATGTGTCCAGCCCTCATTCAAGTTAGTTTGGCAACCTGAATTTTAAGCCTTCCATCTAGCTGTGTATTGTTAAGTATGAAAAATAGGAGGGTGACACAAACTAAGTGCACACTGTCCAGAATATAAACACTGTAATTTCCCTGTAATAACAGGGGAACACCAGAGTACCTAACGATATGGGGGGGCAGGGCAATTATAGGGAAAATCATGAAAACACGACTGCGACGTCTTCCATAATTATGTAGTTAATTCATGTCATTCTGGTGATTTGATTATCCATTTTCTAAGAGATGATGTTCTCTTCCGTCCTCATTGTGAAGCCATACGACAGCATCAGCATTCATAGGATAGGTGCAGGAAGAAAGAAATAACTGGTTGTTAAGCAAACTCAATGGTTCAAGATTTGCAGTAGCTTGACAACTAGTGTCAAGCTCCCTTTTCTAATCTCTGAAACAAACTTTTGGTATTTTCATAGAAAACGAATAAAAAAATAATAGTTTCCAAGACTTTTCTGGAATATAACCCCTGTGTAGAGGTGAGATCTTTCTTGATTTTTCTGGGGAAGGGATAATCACTGTTTTCAAACATTAAAAAGTCATTATGTGGAAGATATAATAGTTTAGCTCAGCCCCATAGGGTAGAATGAGGAGCAATGCATGGAAACTTCAGGGAGACAGGGTTTTGGCTTAGGAGGAAAATCTTCCTAATAATTTTGCTTTTTCAAAATGTGGAATGGGTTGTCTTAGGAGGTAGTGAGTTTCCATATTCCTGGAGGTCTTCAAGGAAGGCTAAATGACCACTTCTCAGGGATATGATGATAGGCAATTCATGCTTCAAGTTGGCATTTGATTATTTAACCGCCAGGTGGCACTGCTAGCAATTAACCTGCTTTGATGGGTTAAAGCAGATTTCTTTGAACTCTCAAATTCTGCTATTTTGAGATATTCGGCAAAGAGGATCTGGCATTGGGAAGTTCCATGAATACACTAATGATTATGACTGTCCACTCCACTGAGCAGAAAAGTGCCAAACATTCTATGGTTCTACCTCTTAGCTATGCCTCTCTTTGGGTATAGATTTTTGTGGATTCATCCAATAAAAATCAGCTCTTGGTGCCCCACCTCTGAGAAACCCTGTATCTTCTCTTGATAAACTATATTTCATTGTACCTCAAGTAATTGTCATATCTTTGAGTTACCAACAGAAGACACAGATCACAGGGAAACTATATACCATTATTTTACTCTTGGCATTTGATGAATAAAGGAAATAAATAATTCACAATAAAAACATACCTTTCTATTGCATTTCAGTAGCTTTCCCCAGGCAATTCCAGAAAGATCTGGATCAAGACATCCTAAGAAGGACTCTGATGAATTTGTTTAGTTCTTCATGACCTCTTCTATGACTGGGAAAAGGAATATAGGACATACAATAGTTTGTAACTTTTATTCAATTGTTAACTCCAGTGGGGCAAGTCATCAGATGAAGACTCTAGATCTTTGTGTACCTCATTCCCCATACTCACACATCTGCACATACTGAACTCTGGAAGACTGGTGCTTTTCTCTTTGGTCTCTCATCACTGGCAGAGTTCCCTGACTGCTTCTCATCTTCATAAAACAAGCACAGTCAAGTCAGTCTTGGAGTCATGAGATAACTAGGTGGTGCAGTGCATAGAGAGTTGGGCTTGAAACCAGGAAGACAAGAGTTCAAATCCATCCTCAGGATTAACTATATGACTTGGGGCAAGGCATTGTACCTATGTTTCAGTTTCCTCATGTGTACAATGCACATAATAATAGCAGCTACTTTACAGGTTATTGAGAGGATCAAATGAGATAGTTCTTATAAAGTACTTAGCACTGGGTATGGCACATAGTAGGCACTAAATAAATGCTAGCTATTATTGTTGTTGTTATTGTGATTATTGTTCTCATTGTTATTATAATTAGAAACTCCCCAATCTGTTTTCTTTCCATGAGCTTTTCTCAGGCCTTTCCATTCAAACTTTAACTGGCCCAGAATTATGTCCCATCCTCTCTCATTCTATCAATCCTTGATTTTCTACCTTGCCTTTGTGGTCTCATTAAGTCTCATCACTTCCATTAATATACTTAATCTTTAGCTCACCCTCTAATCATTAGCTAGATGTCATCAGTTCCTGGTCTTCTCCTAACCCTACAGTTCAGAGAGAAGGAAGTTGAGTGAAATTTTTACCTTTGATACCCCTTCCAACTCTAAGACTCTATAAAAATGTCTCTCAAATATTTTTTTCATTTTATTTTTCTTTTGGGTTCAACTCTCTGTCACCCCATGTGAGATTTTCTTGGCACAGGTACTCTAGTGGTTTGCAATTTCCTTCTCTGGTTCTTTTTACAGGTGAGGAAAGGAGGTAGGGTTAAGTAGCTAGTACATTATCTGAGGCTGGATTTGAACTCATGAAGATGAGTCTTTCTGATTCCAAAACTAGCACTCTGTTTCACCAACTAGGAAAGTATATAAATGGAAATGTTTCAATGACTATAGCAACTTAAAAACAACAACACAGAACTAAGTAGTTATAATAAGGGTCTTTATTCAAGGTAAAAAGATCAATCTGTGAAGATACATAGAACCTCAGACTTCCACTAAACTACAGAATGCAGTATACTTATATACATTTTGGAGCAGGGAGAAGGCTTATACCCTGTTATTCACTTGGGACCTGCACTAAACACAGTCAAAAATAACTGGGAGATACTTAGATGCAAAAGGAGAAACTAAGAAAACAAAAAGGGTACTTAAAGACTTGATTATATCTACAAATCCTATCTAAAGTAATCTAGGATATCCAGATTCCAAAACTCCCAGATCAAGGTGAAAATATTGCAAGCAGCTAAAAAGAAACAAATAAAATATTCTGGATTCACAGTCAGAATAACACAAGACTTAGCAGCTTTTCCATTAAAGAATTAGAGGACTTGGAATGTGATATCCAGAAGGCAAAGGAGCTAGATTTTCAACCAAGAATCACTTAACCAGAAAAACTGGGCATAATCCTTCAGGGAAAAATTATGTATTCAATGAAATAGAGGACTTTCAAATATTCCTGGTGAAAAGATTAGAGCTAAAAGGAAAATGTGACTCTCAAATACAATACTCAAAGGTATCATAAAAAGGTAAACAGGAAAGAGAAATCAAAAGGGTAATGATTCTTGTAACCCCAAAGAACTTTATCATTATTAGGGCATTTAGAAGAAGTATAATATACACAGAGAGAGGACAAGCATATGTGTTGAATATGATGGGATGATATAAAAAATTAAATTAAATTTAATTAAATTAAATTAAGGCATGAAGAAGAGGAATGCATTGGGAGGAGGGGGAATGGAACAATAGAATGGGGTAGATTATTGCACATAAAAAAGGTGTGAAAGGATGTTCACAGTGGAGGAGAAGATGGGGGAGGTGGGAGTAGAGCATATGAACCTTACTCTTATCAGAATTGGATCAAAAAAGGAAGAACAAACATAATCAATTGGGTATAGAAAGCTATATTACCCTACAAGAAAGTAAAAGGAGAAGGGTATGAGAAGGGAGATGGGACTGTTGGAAAAGAGGGCAAATTGGGGGAGTTGGAGGTCAGAAACTAAACAGGTTGGAAAATAATACACAATAAATAAAATGGTGCAAAAAATTTCATAAGTATCTAATATAAGTCTTCTTTCTCAAATACGTAGAGAAATGAATTGAATATCTAAGAATATCATTCCCCAATTGATAAATTGTCAAAGATAATTTCTTGAATTTCCTAAATGGCTTCTGTCTCCCTTATAATCTGGGGTTCACTCTTACTACTGGGGGCCACACCCAGCAATATCATTACCAGGTTTGTATCCCAAAAAGATAAAAAAAAAAAGGGGGGGGAAGGACCTATATGTACAAAAATATTTAAAGCAGCTCTTTTTTAGGGGGGACAAAGAATTGGAAAGTGAGTGGACACCCATCAGTTGGGGAATGGCAATGATGAACAGGAGGAACTCAGAAAAACATGGAAAGACTCATATGAACTGAAGCAGAGTGAGATAAACAAAAGCAGGAGATCGTTGTCCACAGAGACAGGAATCCTTTACAGTGAACAACTGTGAATAGCAGCTATTCTCTGCAATACAATGATTCAAAACTATCCCAAAGGATTAATAATCAAAAATGTCATCTATTTCCAAAGAAAAAGAACTGTCTGAATCCAAGCCAAAGCAAACTTTTTTCGCTTTCTTAATTTTTTTTTTCCTATTTGAGTTTCCTTCCACAAAAGGAGTAACAAGGA
The DNA here is from genome assembly GCF_016433145.1 of Gracilinanus agilis. Classification (NCBI taxonomy): domain Eukaryota; kingdom Metazoa; phylum Chordata; class Mammalia; order Didelphimorphia; family Didelphidae; genus Gracilinanus; species Gracilinanus agilis. The sequence continues at coordinate 419,532,731 of NC_058133.1, read as the reverse complement.
AAAATGTTTTACATGATTGTACATGTAAAATCTATGAGATTGTTTACCATCTCAAGGGGGTTTGGAGGTTTGTGGGGAGAGAAGCATAGAATTCTAGGTTGAATATTCTTTGGAAAATATGGGATACTGTTTTTACATGTAATTGGGGAAAATAAAATACAACTTAAAATCTTAAAAAAAAAATAATAACGTAATCAAGGAGCATTTGAAGGTTTATGGTTCAGTCTGGGACAAGGGTCACTTAGGGAATTTCTTACAGACAGGTTGTCAGGGACAAAGGTCAATTTGTCATTTCATAAAATCATGTTGACAACTGCAACATTTTCATGTAATCATATATTTAGAGCTGGAAGGAAACTCAGTAGTCATTTAGCCTAACAACATTAATTTTATAGATGAGCAAACTGTGACCTCAGAAAGATTTAAGTGCCTTGCTTCAAAACACACAGGGAGTAACCAGCAAAACCTGAATATAAACTCAGTTCCTTTAATATTGAATCTAGCACTCTTTATACTTTTTAGTCCCATAGTTAAACAGAACAGTTTATTGTCTAAAGCCAATGTTGACCTCAAATCAAATGATCTGGATTTTATTTCCATTCCTATCATTTCCCTGTAGTTCAGAAATGGAGTAGGAGGGTGGGGATGAGGTTTAGACAGATGGCAAAAATTTGGATTATAGCCCTGGCTGAAGTATGTTCTGCAGAGAAACTTGCCTGCCTCTGTCTTACACTTATCCTTATCAATAATCAAGAACGAGGACATATTTGTATGGCACTTGAAATGAAGTTTGCAGAAGTGTTTTCTATATACTACCTCACTTGAAACTCATAACAACCTTATGACCTTTTGGGTATCAGAGGCAATGTTGTTGTGATGTTACAGATGAAGAAATAGATTCATAGAGTTTGATGAATTTTCTAGTCACAAAATTAGTGACTGTATTGTTCAAATTGTATTGTTATATTGTTGCTGCATTGTTCAACTCCAACCCTGCTTTCATCCTCTCCATGTTTTCCAACATTTCCATAGTGCAGAGTTCCTCTGATCTCACAGTGAGAGTTCAATAAGGATTTGTCTTTAATGAGGAGGCTATGTGACCTTGGGCAGTCAGTTAACATGACTCGATATATCTATTTGTGGAATGTGGGGAGGAGCTAGTAAAACTCAATTCAGTCTGACCTAATGAATTGACTAATAAATTGGTATTTCCTAAATGCCTTACATTAGGTAAGAAGCAACATGTAAGGTAAATGGGCTCTAGTACTAAAGGCATTCATAATGATAATTTGAATACTTTTCAAAGAGGGCCAGAACCCTTTTAGGCCACTAAACAACAGGACTCTGGATTGTGACACATCATGGAACAATAGTTAAATCTCTCTAAATGCTGACAGAGTCAAAGACTGCTAGAGCTGGAAAAGATATTAGAGAACTAATTTTTATTCAATTAACTCTATTTTAATTAAGCTTCTAGAATGTTTATATGGTATGTAGTGGACCCAAGTCATTGTTATTCAGTCTCTTTGTAACTCCTTTTGAGGTTTTCTTGGCAAAGATACTTGTGTACTTTGCCTTTTCTTCCCTTTGGCTCATTTTACAGATGGGGAAATGAAAGCAAACTGGGTTAAATAACTTATCTAGGCTCACACAGCTAGTAATTGTCTAAGATGAATCTTCCTGACTTTAGGTCCAACATTTTATCCACTGTGCCACCCAGTTGTCCATTGAATATATACAAAACAAATAACAAGTAATTTGGTAGAGAAAGAAACTAGTAGCTAAGGGAATCAGGAAAGGTTTCATGTAGAAGGTGGTGCTAGAGCTAAGCCTTGAAAGAAACTAAGGATTCTAATAGCTGAAGATGAGAAAGGAGAGTGTTTCAGGCATGGTAGAGAGCCATTACAAAGTTTACATGATATTTTTTAAAATTAATTTAACTTTATTTTTAAACATTAATCAGACTTTTTCCACCCTCCCCTTTCCTTCTTTTACAAACATGCATATGCAAACAAAACAAATTCCTACAATGATCATGTCTCTGAGTTTGTGAATATGTATATATACGTATATATATATATATACACACATGTAACACATATGTATGTGTGTCTCAGCCTACACTCTAAGTGCATCATTTGTCTGAAAATTTGCTAGCATGTTTTATAATGAATCCTCTATAATTGTGTTTGATATTGTGTTGATCAGAGTTTTCAATTCCTTTGAACTCATTTGCCTTTACAATATTGTTGTTATTTTATAAAGTGGCTTGCTGGTTCTATCTACCTCATCCTACATCAGTTCATACAAATCTTTCCACAGAAACTTTCCTTTTTCAGTTCCTATAGTGCAATAGTAGTCTACCACATTCACATACTGTAACTTGTTTAGATATTCCTCAACTGATGATTGCCCCTTCAATTTTCAATTCTCTTTCACTACAGAAAGAGCTACTATCAATATTTTTGTGTTTATGGGTCCTTTTCTTCTTTCTTTCATCTCTTTGAGGTATAAATGGTATCACTGAGTCAAAGGGTCTGCATAGTTTAGTAGCTTTTTGGATATAGTTCTAGAATGGCTGGACCACAAACTATTTAAGGAACTAAACTATATACCTAAAGACAAAGTAATAGTATTTGGTCAGTGCCAAGTAAGCAGTAGAAACAATGTACTATAATGACTCTAGGGAAAAGGAGAATTTTTCTCTCTAGAGATAGAAGGAGAGGGTTTCGTGAAGTAGAATTTGAGCTGGGCTTTCAATTCGACAAGAATTTATTAAACATTTATTATATGCTTGGAATTATGCTACATACTGGATGTACAAGAATAAAATGAAAAAACAACTTCCTTTCCTCAAAGGCATTTTAGAGTATGGACACCTCTCTAAATAAATGAATACAAACTAATTTCATGTTGGGAGAAAAAGAGGAATTAAAGAAATCATTAAAGGGGTTTGTAAAAACTTACAAGTAAAAAGTGACACATGAATATTTCACTTGAACTATAGTCCTGCGTATAAGCTGTGCCTATTGTACAGTTACACAAATGCCTATTGGATGTTTCTAAACGAAATTCTACAGGCATCTCAAACTAAACAGATTCAAGACAAATACCTTTTTCCACCCGCAAATTCATACCTCTTTCAAGTTTCCTTATATCTTTTAAGGGTATCACTATCCTTCCAGGTACCCAGTTTCTCAACCTTAGAATTAGCTTTGATTCTTCTTATCATTTCTCATTAAACTAGTCAATGTCAATTCTATCTCTGTACCATCTTTATATCTAAGTCTCTTGTTTCCATTTATATGGCTGACACATTAGTTCAGACCCTTATCACTTCTCATCTGGACAATTGTAGAAACCTTTTAATTGGTTGCCTTGTCTTCAGTCTCCACCCTCTTAAATCTCATCTCCACATAGCTGCCAAAATAATTTTCTTAAATTCTGGCCTTGTCACTCTTCTGCTCAATAAACTCCATTGACCCTATATTATTTCTAGGATCAGTTAAAAATTTACTCTTGATATTTGAAGTCCTTCAAAACCTGGCTCCAACCTACTTATCCAGCTTTATTTTTACTTTTCTCCCCTTCATACATTCTTTGGCCTAACCAAAGTGACCCTGATTGTTCTTCATACACAAATCTCTATCTTTCATCTCTACTCCTTACAGAGATTTCTCTTTAAGCCTGGAATAGACTCACTCTTCGCTTCCACTGTTTAGAGTTCTAATTTCCTTTCTTTCTTTCTCAAATCATATACCACTTCTTAAATAAGTCCTTTCCTTTCCTTGTAATTACCTTGCCCCCTCCCTATATATTTTGTATATATTACATATGTACATATCCTCTCTCCCCAGAGAATGTAAAATCCTGAAGGGAACTATTCCATTTTTGTTCTAGAGATTTTTCAGATTCAACATGTCCAAAGCAGAACTCATCTTTCCTCACAGATTCTGCTCTCTTTCCAATCAATTTCTATAATTCTGTTAAAGGCATCATTGTGCTCCTATTCTCCCACATTCATTACTTTGCCATTATTCTTAGCATCTCTGTCTCCCTCCTTCTATATATCCAATCAGTTGCCAAATCTTGTCATTGCTATCTCTACAATATCTCTCATACCTGACCCCTTCTCTCTACTCAGTTACCACTTTAGTTCAGACCATTATTTCCTCTTTCTTAAATTATTGTAACAGCCACCTAATTGGTCTATCTGTTTCATCTATCTCCACTTCAGTCAATTCTGCATACTCCTGACAAAGTGATTTTCCTTTAACACAGATCTAACCATAGGATTCCTCCCAATAAATGAATAAACACTCTAGTTGCTCTCTGTTGTATCTAGGATAAAATATTAACTTCTCTATTTATCTTCTAAAGTTCTTCACATTCTGACCTAGCCCTAATCTATTTTTTCAACCTCATGGTACATTACATCCCTTCTAACATTCTTAAGTCCAGCCCCACTGGCCTTTTTCCCTCCCTCTTCTTCACATACCTATGACACTCCATTTCTTACCTCTGTGTCTCTGCTCTGGGGCCTTCCCCTACTTCTGGGATGAACTCCACTTTTGCCTCCACTTTATAGGGACCCTCTCTTCCTTTAAGACAAAGCTCAAGTCTTTCCTAATTGCCCCAACTATTAGTGCCCTCTCTCACAAACTATGTTGTACATTGCATTTATTCACTGGATATATTATTTCTGTTTGTAATTATTGTCTCCTTCATTAGAATTGAAGCTCTTTGAGAGTAGGGATTTGAATCTTTTTTCTTTCTTTTTTTCTTTTTTTGTATTCATATTCCAGCACCTGGCATAGTGCCTGGCATATTAAAGGCACTTAATAAATGCCTGCTTGATTGATTTGTGTTTATATCCCCAGCACTTAGCACAATGCCTGGGGCAATTAATATGTGCTACATAAATGTTTGTTGATTCATTGATAATGTAATTGGAGCACTTTATAAACTTTAAAAAAACTAGACGAATGCCACTTAATAATAACAACAATAATAATGACAATAATTGTAATTGATATTACTTCTGAAGGTAACTCATTCCACTTTCAAAAAACTCTTATTTGGAGAAATTTTTCCAGACATTGAATGTAAATCTGAAGTGTACAGTTACTATTATAAGTAATATAATGCTGATTTTTAATGCTTATTATATATTGATTTTATTATTATATACTTATTAAATACTTGTCATGTACCACTACTATTACTACTACTACTGCCATCACCAAACTCCTAATGCAACATTTTCATATAGCTTTCATTTTGAGGGAGTTTTTCCTGACATGAAATACGTCTGATTTATATTTCTCTGAAGGATGGCTTACTTTTATAGGTATAGTCAAGAAGGAGAACATCTCAGGTAGCAATAATAATCACAGAGCAAGGGCAAGATAGTCGAAAAACACAAGGGATATTTGTGAGAGAGTAACTCGTGGAGTTGTATTAAGTTCTTCCTACAGGGTCAGGGTAAAAGAGAAATAGCAAAAGGTCTGTTGCCGGAAGCTAGGTTTGAAGATGTAAATATGAAAAATCAGACTGTGGAAACCCTTAAATCTCGATATAAAAGGAACAAACACGAGAGCACTCCTAATCTCCCTGATAGGAGTCCAATGGAGCTCCTCCATTTGGGGGAACAAAATGGCGCATCCTCGGGGATAGTCCTGTAACTTTGATGTCTTCCCGGGATATTTGTGGTATAGTAGAAGAGATTAAGAGTAGGACCCCAGGAATGCCCTTTTAGCAAGGGGCTGAAACACAGTCGTCAGGGGCCCTCACTTTAGCTACTTCTTAAAATGAATACTTGCCTATAACAGCCCACCACCTCTCAACCAAGAGATGCCTGCGTTTTTCCCAGAGTAAGAAAGGACAGGAGGGAGTCCCTTGAGCCTGCCTTCTTCTGGATCCCCTCAAAGAGTTTTGTGGGTGCCAGCCTGGCTTCCACTGCTGGAAAGGGGATGATAGTCAGGTCTTCTCTTTCTTTTCTTGTTCCTTTTTGTCCCTCGGTTAGCAGTATTCTTCCCCACCCCCCACCTTTCTGGCTTGTCACTTTTATCCTCTTCTGTCTTTATAATAGCACACATATAAACGCGCGATGTTTCGCTGCCTTCCTCCCCCCACCCACTATCTCTAATACAATGAATGCAGTTGTCAGTTCAGATAAGAGCACCCGCCGGATAGGCCGGCAATATTTTTCAGTCCTGGCAAACGCGATCATAAGTTCAGTTTATTAATATTGCAACAGTTGCACTAAATGAGATCACTTGGCTAACAAAACATTTATCAACAAAACGCTGCCACCTACTGAAGTTTTGCAAACAGCCCAGATGATTGGAGAAGATCACAAATTCACTCTGTCACAAACTTATGGTCTTTTCGGAGACGGCTCTTGGGGAGAGAAAAAAAAAAAAAAAAAGAATGATAACCGGCAGAAACAGGCAAGACATCTCTTTCGTGCAGTCTGTTCAGAGAGTGTCAGGCTAAATCCTGCCAAGCAGCGTCCACACGGAGGAAGCGAGTTTGGGGCTCTTGGCGTTTGGTTTATTATGGGATTTTCAAACCGTGGCTGGGGAATGCTTCAGAACAACTGCTAGAGATAGCTGTTGTCTATTACGAGCACATTCTTTACAAATTGATTGTCAGCCTAGCTATTCAAGCTGTTGCGAAGTCACATAAAAACATCTATGAGGTTGTTATTTTCTTTTCCCGGGAAGTAAATATATTTTACACATACACAAATGAAAATTACGGTGATGATAATAGATATTTTCTCTGCGTGTGTATTTGGCTTTTGACGTTCCCTGGTGTCTCGAGGGGTCCACACAGTTGAAATCACTGTACAGACTTGAGAATACGTAATTACACAAGTTCATACTGTTCTGCTGTGAAATATGGCAGATGCCTACTCTGAGAGGCGGTGGGGAAGTTTAGAGGGAAAAAAGAGCATAAAATCTGAGACACAAAGTCATTTACTTATTACCAAGACACTCTTTCAAAACTTTGTGTGTGCGTGTGTGTACCTGTGATTTTATCAGTGCCAGCAACACCGGGTTTGAGAACTTGCATCCATAATCTCTAATTTAGTCTTAGATGTCCCGGAGCACTGAGAGGGGAGCTGATTTACCTACCCAGGATCTCTGAGCCAATGTGTGTCCAAGGCCAGGGCTGAACACAAGGATTTTTGACTCTAGGGATTGGCTTTTTAGCCACTCTGTATTTTTAAGGCACACACACACACACACACACATACACACACACACATATACATATATATACATATATAAGTATGAATATATAATGGAGGCATGAATATGTTATAATATGAATATATATAGAAATAGATGTTATCTAATATATAAATGTCAGATAACATCTATTTCTATTTCTCATCTATCGCTCTCATCTATCTTTATCATACATTTCTATATTTATCTATGATTATCATCTATCTCTTCTCTATCATCTATCTCTACTTATCATCTATCTCAATTATCTATCTTTATCTACCACTTTTCTATTTCTATCTCTCTCTTTCTATCCATCTATCCATCTAACATCTATCATCTCTTTCTCTCTCATCTCTCTGTCTATCTAATCTCTGTCTGTCTGTCTGTCTATCTATCTCATCTGTCTGCTGAAATTGTGATAATGTTGAATGCCAAAACTGAGTGTTTTTGGTAGCTGCAAAAATGTCACTCTCCACTCCCCCCATTCCTCAACGCATTGGAATCCGGCTAGAGAAAGAAAGTGTGCCCTGGTGGAAGATAAATCTAAGTAGCTGCTGAGTTTGAGACCGATTTGGAAAGCTACAAAAGTTCACAGGTTCAAATGGCCCCAGTTCCTAGAGCTAGGAATTTTATAGAACTGACTTGTCTCCTGAAACTTCCTGTTTTTCCCTTGCTGGCTTTGGATTTATAACTGTGCAGTCTGAGTGACAACACTGTGTGTGTGTGTGTGTGTGTGTGTGTGTGTGTGTGTGTGTGTGTGTGTGGTGGTGGTGGTGGTGTTGAAGATTGCTTGCCACCCATCTCTAAAAATGAATTCCTGACCTGGTCCTCAGATTTTGTATTGTGTGCCTTTGCCTCTCCTTTCTGTCCACGTGCTTGGTTGTTCCTGATCCCATAAAATGTCTCTCTGTCCGCTCTTCTATGTGAGTGTGATAGGCAGGAATTTTCTGTTAATCAGTCTCCAGAAATAGAGAGGGCATAAAAATATGGGTAACTAGAGTGGAGGAATTTCCACTTAAAGCCCTGGTGTCCCCAAATGAAACAGTGCCTCCCAAAGTCCCAGTGTTGTTATAGCATTATTATCTGGGGTGGGGGAAGGAGAGGATGCAGCCAGGGACAAGGGCAGAGGATAGGGTTTGCCCTTGGCAACTTTGTGCATCCAAGAATGTGACTCTTGGGGACAGCAATTTTTTTTTGCTTTGCCAGCACACAGGGTTGGTCATAGGGAGGGGAACAGAGGGAGGTCTCTTCTTTTATACACAGAGAATATGCGTTCCTTGGCCAAGGGGAAGATTGAACTTAAATGTGTACAAGTAAATGAGATCATTGGTAGGAAATCCTTGGAATTCGTTAGTAGGAAGCAACAATAAAAATCCAAGCTATTTGGGTTACTATTGTTAGCAGTGTGATTTCAGAAGGAGAGAAGCACATTTTGTCTCCTGTTCACATTGGCACCCCTTCATGCCATTCTGGGAATTAGTTCAGAACAGGCTACAAGAAACATAAATCACCTTTGATATCCAGGCCCATTTCTTAGCAAACCCACGTATTGTCTCCAGAGGGAATTCTGCTGAATTTGTTAACTGTTTGCCCCTCTTTAGGATAAAGCCACCACCTCTGTCTGCCTCTGCTCTTTTATCTTGAGAGCTAAAAGAAAAGTTACTTCTGAATATGTAACAATATTCTATATTCTAGTTTCTGATTATAAACATAAAGCATATGTAAATGTATATAACATATATATATATTACAAATATCTGATAAATATAGATAGGCATCTCACTCGTGTGTATGTGTGTGTGTTTGTGTGTGTATTTATCTGTATCTCAGCATGGTAATCAAAAGGATGAAGATTCCCTGTGGAAGCAGCAGGTGACCTAATCCAATTGGAATGAAGGGAAATGCTGAATAGACATGGCGTCTGGGGAAATTCACACGTAAGATTGGGTGCTATATTTCCAACTTTGACTCATAAAGTATTTTACTGAAAGGTAACAAGGCAGTTGATTTTATATTATATGCTGACTGATAATTAAAAATGAGTTTGAAGTTTACAGCTTAGTAATAACTCCATTTTTTTGCAGAGCTAATAAAAGTCAATAAATTTGTTTTGGAATAATCAATTTCAACACAGAAAAATCAGCAGAATTGCTCCTTTCAACATCCAGCTTTAGTTAGCTGTATGAGGCTAAGAGTCCAAGAGAGATTCACGTCTCAGAAAAACTCAGAGAGAGATGGGGGCCAATCAGGCAAAAATGGGGATATTTAAGTGAGTCTCTTTGTTTTCTCTTCTCAATTCATAAATGGCAAGGACTAGAGAGATATCACCATTTGTAAGTAAACCCATCCTTCAAAATACTGTTTCAGGCACCTTCCAGGATGCTTTTAATAGCATGTTCTCCCCCCTCCCACCCTTTCCCCGACCAACATTACTGATTAAATTTTTCCTTTAAGAATACCCTGGAACTTCATTATAACAGTGTTCACTGTAGAATTCCATATTAGGGGAGATCGAAGTTAGATTATGCCTCAGGGGATTGAGTTACCAAGGCACCAAAAAGATATGGTTATTAACTGTTCTAATCTACGAGGCAGCCCCATTATATGGATGGCAGTATTGACAGGTAATGTGACATAATGCCAGACCTAGGTTTGGATCCTACCTCTGACGCTAAGCATGTGACCACAGGCAAGTCAAATTCACTTAGATTCGCAGGGTTGGGGCACATATGAAAACATGCAATTTTTTTCTCCTTTTAAATAATGATGATTATAGGGAGATTTCTTGCTGCTTTATCTCTAAATATTTCTGCTATAAGTAAAAATGCCATTCAATCTTATGCCACATTACTAGAAAAAACATATAAAGCTCTTACTATGTGTTTGGTACATTTGTTGTTATTTAGTTATTTTTTTAGTCAGGTCCAACATTTTGTGCTCTCATTTGGGGTTTTCTTGGCAAAGATACTGGAGTGGTTTGCCATTTCCTTTTTTAATTCCTTTTGTAGATGAAAAAATTAAGGCAAGCAAGGTTAAATGGTTTTCCCAGGGTCACACAGCTAGTAAATGTCTAAACCTAGATTTGAACTTATGGTTTCCTTATTCCAGGCCCAATATTCTATGCACTTTGCCATAGAGTAGGAACTTAATAAATGTTTATTGATTGATAATTTATTGAAATGCCTGCTATTAAAGTAAAAACAACTCTGTAAATAATCTTCCCCTTTAATTATTTTGCCAGCTTCCTCTAGTGATAACAAACTTTCTCCATAATTTGATTCCAAAGTATGTTATTCTTTGAGAATATTGACATCTGGTATTTATGTGGCATTTTGGATTTGAACAGCACTTTCTCATCTGAACCTTACAACAACCCTGTGGGGCAAATAAGAAAGTATTATTCCTTTACAGAGGTGGAAACTGAGCTCATGGCCAGTTGCATAGTGTTATAAGTGGGATCAGCCCAGACCTTACTGACTCTTAGCCCAGCACTCCAGTAGAATGGGAACAAAAATTAGTGTCCAGGTGGTTTGACTGGCCATATACTCAAAGATTCCAGTCCTCTCCCACAGAGAGTGGTGATTGAATTCCCAGCACCTTCTCATTGTAGCATTAGCCCCATTAGCACAAGGGAAATGCTAATAAAGTTTCAAATATTCCTCCAAAGCTTTGCTTAGTGGGTGCCACATGTATCATGTCCCATGTTAGCCTATAGGATTAATCAACATGAATTTATTAAGTACCCACTTTATGATAGGAATGAAAGGCCCTCAGGTAAGCCCTGGGAATACAAAAAGAAAACAATAAAACAACCCAAAGTCCAAAAGGACTTTGTAGTCTATTAGGGAAAGTAGCAGATAACACATAAATAAAAACAAAAAATATAAGAAATAAATAAAAAGGACTTTTGGGGGAATGTGGGAGGGGATAAGGTGGTGCAGTGGATAGAGCACTAGGCTTGGAAATAGGAAGACTCATCTTCATGAGTTCAACTCTCATCTCAGGTACTTATTAGCTCTGTGATTCTGGACAAGTCACTTAAACCTTTTTTGCCTCAGTTTCCTTATTTGTAAAATGAGCCTGAGAAGGAAATGTTAAACTGTGACATTATTTTTGCTAAGAAAAGCCCAAATGCAGTCAAAAAGAGTCAGACAAAGTTGAAATGATAGGAAAACAACAACAACAAAGGATATGGAAATTTACTGGATGTTACTTTGAAGCCCTCTGGGACCTATTTGTTTGCCTTAGGGCAGTGATGGGCAAACTTTTTAAAGAGAGGGCCAAAGGAAAGGAAATGTTCATCTGTCAGTCCGTTTCTAAGGCAACTCTTTTGAAGTTTCATTGTATTGTATCCTACTCATTGTATTCGTCAGATTAGGAATAATGTCTCCCTGAAGTATAGAACATTTCAGGTTACCCCCTCTCCCCCAATCTGGCCATAGTTTGCCCATCACTAACTTAGGGGCTTGGGTTAGCAATGGAGAGGTACTAAGGGATCTGAGCAGTATATTCAGAAATGGAAGATTCATAAAATAAAATAGCAATAATGTTGATCATAGCTGATATTTATACAGCACTTTGAGGTAGGTGAAGTATTTCACATATATTATCTCATTTGATTCAAAGGGATCTTGGAAACCTTTTATCATGTCTGAGTTGTCTTAGGGGACCTGTATTCTCTGAAATGATGACAATTAACCTGGATTGAGGCAAGATGAAATTATACTGTACACGAGGGAGTCCTCCGACTCAAAGTAGGCTTCCTAAGGAGACATCGGGTCAGTGGAATTGCTAGGTCTGTGCGAGGTATCCCTAATATACTGTTAAGATCCTCACTGCCCACCCAGCATACCCTCAAGGTGACTCAACAGTAGATTGGACTAGATGACCTCTGAGCTCCCTTCCAGTTTAATAACCTACATCAACATTGGTGAAAGTTTGTTTTTATCCTGTGTTTAAATACTTTTCTTTTTGAGTAGAGGATTGGTTTTGACACTGATTCGGGTTTGAAATGTTCCTGTCCATTAAGTCAATTCCATGTTCCATCTCCTCTTCTCTAACTTGACTGCCCATTTGAGGGAGCATGTGCTATTTATTCTACTTATTATGCTTTTAAGTGTTTAATTAAGCAATCATGGATGCTGGGGAGGGCAATTCTCACACTTAATGACTGGATGCAGAAGTTAACCCAGCTTGTCATTAACTCCCAGGAAATGCCTGACTAGGAGGAAATTATTGCTATAAACCTAATGAAATAGTTTCCCCCACCTTTTTTCTCGGTACCTCTGTTTTGAGCTCTATGTGCTACAACCAATGTATTTTGGGTTTACACCATGTTCTCCCTGGCCATTAGTTATCAAAACAATAACTAATGGATATATGATACTTGAAGCCAGGAGTGCGATGGAGCCCCCTTGAACTGGCTCTCAGAAAGCCTATTGTTAAATTTTCAGAATGAGCATGTACACCTCAGAAATCGGTAAATACTGCAAATCAGGTCTTGATTTATTATCGTTTGCTGTTTAGACTTATGAAAATGATAGTGAAAATGTTAATAATGCAGATTAAACTTAAAAGTATATTATATATTCTTTTGTGGGGGTCAGGGTGGGATTGGGAAAATTGATTGTTATCATATTTATCAAATTGATTGTTACACATTTACATATTGTTACATATTATATATCATACAACTGCTTTAATCTCGCATTTTATTATGTTTGCATGAGGTTAGCCTTAATGCTTTAGAAACAAGGAACATGTGTTTATTAATTAATGGCAGGTGGGAGCTATAGTCACCAAGGCGAGGGTTATATATGAGATAAGCAACCTATTGACCCAATAACTCTATTGACCTATTTTTTCACTGGGTTCTAGACTATAATTTTTTAGTGAAGTAAAAAAAATAGCTGCACTCATTTTTATTTTCTATGGTTGGTTTTATTTCTGTACTCTTCAGAAATTGTTTGTTCTTGATAAAACTTCCATTGAGAAATAGTATTTTATCTTCCCTTTAGAGGAGATAAATATCTTTTTACCTTTAAAGGGAATATCTTCCATCCTCCTTCTCCCAATATATATACATCTCCTACCTGCTTTTAAGGTTATGAATCCTAGTTATTATTGTCCTTCCTATTTAGTCTTTTTTCTCTGTCGTGCCTTAATTGACCAGAGCATTCAGAGCTAAGGGGCCTAAGATTTTCCTTTTACTTATAGACTCAGCCTTCTTCCACAGTTTCCTCAGCCCTTTGTGACCCAGAAAGTCAGGGGCCTGAATAATTGAGCTCAGGGTCTCTCATTTTGATATTGTTGAGCACGAACCAGTGCTCCTCCAAGTCTGCTCCCCTAATGTAATTCCATTAGAAAACTCCATGTCCTTCATAGAAGTTAACGTGCACTTTGCTGTAACTTGGTCCATCTTACAATCCCACTAATAGCCTTTTACTGTAGGGAGACTATCTACGCGGCATCTGAGAGTGCCCATCCATCCGGCGGCTCCCTAGGAAGAAGCAAATAGAAGAGCTAAGAGGCAACTAAATGTTTGGGTAGTACTGACTTTCACGGTAATTGCATTTAAGTAAAGTAATTGATTGTACAGCCTGACAGGCTTCTCTACAAGCAGGGCTTTCTACCGTGGTCCCCATCTGCCCATCCATGATCTGGCCAGCACAATGGACATTGACCATAATAAAAGTGGAGAAAAAAAGGACAGTACATTCAATCTTCCCTCCCAATATTATTGATACTGTAATCAACAGTTCCTATAAATTATAAGCCAAAACTGGCTGAAAAGGAATAGTAATGACAGAGCTTAGAAGTCACTATATTTTTAAAAATACTAAATCTGAAAATGAAAGAAGTGAGAAATCCCTGGGCATTAAAAACTATTCACTAAAGGCTACTTTGACCATGTCAGTCCCATTTTTTAAAACTTGCAGTAGCTCCTCAGTGTCCCTTGAATCAAATCCAAAAAGCTTAATTATGGACAAAGTTCCTGAACCAACTGTTCTGCCTGCTGTCTTGTCCTCCTCATCTACTGTTACACCTTGGTTGGTATACTTAGACAATTATCCTTTTCATGGACTCCTGTGTCTGAGCTATCATTTGTATCATTTTCTCCGCCTAAAATACCTTCTACCTCTTTTGCAAAATGGTTAATGATTTATTTATTCAGCAGAGTATTTCTAATTTGTTTATGATGTAACCTTTTATATCTAAATTAGGAGGTTTTTGTAATATATGGGGAGAGATTTGGATAATACCTAATTCCTTCTCTATGCCTTTCTAGTTGTCCTAGCAGATTTTGCTGAATATTGAGTCATTTTCCCCAGTACTGGTTTCTTAGGTTTTGTTAAACCCTATGGTACTATGTCTCCTTGCCTGCCTTATTTGTTAATATTGATTGACTTTATTTTTCAACCAGTACCAAATAAACGATTATGTTTTATAGAATAGGTCAGGTTAGTTACTGTTAGCTGCTCTTATTTCCAAGTTTTTTCATTATTTCCTTTGAAGTTATTAAAATTTTGTTCTTCTAGATAAATTTTACTATATATTTTTTTCTAACCCTATATGATATTTTTTTTAGTTGTTTAATTGGCATGGCATTGAATAAATAATTCTAATAGTTTTAGAAGCCTGGAAAATCCAACCATAAGCATTTAATATCTCTCCAATTATTTAAGTTTTTGTTCCTATATGGGCTATTTTGTAAGTATTTTCATACAATTCCTCAGTGTGTGTGTGTATGTGTGTCTTTGTAGGTGGATATTACACATATTTGATTCTTTCTATGGTTATTTTGAATGGAATTTCTCTTTCTCCCTTTTCTGCCTGGGTTTTGTTCAGCATAGCGTTTGTATAATAATTTCATGTGGCCCTAATTATTTGAATTCCTCTAGTAACCTCAGTCACACATTCTTTTCAGCCTTGTCAAAAACTTTAGCATATACATATAATCATTTTGCAGCATGTCAAGGGAAGGATTGCTTCTCTTATATCTTTCCTTTATCCCTGCCCTTTCTTCTCCCCAAACAGTATTACTAGTCACCCTGATCATTCATATTCTTTGTCAGATTTGGCTGTGAAGACCTTTATGGTTTCCAAAAATTAAATCTATCCCCAAACATCAAAGATTTGATACCATTGGATTTAAATATGTCATAAGCTCTTATCTCAATTCCAAAAGAGGAATTCTAGAAATCTTTTGACTTACAGCAATATCCTCAAAATACCAGTATGGCTTCTTCAAATGGGACAATACCAATTTGCATTTATAAGTTCTGATGTGTTTGGTAGTCATATAGACTCATAGTAACATCTCGGGCATATTTTTATTCAGTATGTTTCAGAAAGGCAATGGGGATTGATGGTTAAAGAATTGGCTTTGGATTCAGGAAGACCTGAGTTCAATTCTGACTGCATATGTCTTTTTTTTATTATTTTAAATTTTACTTTACGTCTTAAGATCCATACTGTGTATTGGTTACAACCAGAAGAACAATAAGGGCTAACAGATGGAGGTCAAGTGACTGGCTGAGGGTTACACAGTTAAGAAATATCTGAGCCCAGATTTAAACCCAAGACTTGTCATCTCTAAGTCTGCCTTGCAATCTACTGAGCCATCTCATGGCCCTCCTCATATATCTTTATATCAGTTCATCATTTAGCATGCTATTATTGTAGGTCTTGAGGCAGTGAAAATTCAACTAGATCATTCTCCACTTTCAGGGCCAGTTTATGCCTGAACAATTTAATAGGAATGGAAATTTCTTCTTCTAACAGACTCCAGAGGAAGAGATTTAACTGTTCCAAAATCTCATAATGCTATCTGGTATATTTTAACTTATGTCTCCCTCCATTAAGGTCTTAGGTCAATGCCTCATTGTATCATGGAGGACATAATAGTTTCTGAAAAGGTTTGCCAGTGGAATACAAGTTCTGGAAAGCCTTATTGAAATGGAAAGGCTTTGAGAACTGGTTCAATTAAGGACTATGGCTCTTTTATCTTAATACCAATTGACCAAGTAATCAATCAATGAACAAATGTTTCTTAAATACTATGTGTCAGATATAGTGCTAGATACCCAGGATCTAAAAACAACAACAACAACAAATATGACACAATTTCTAACCACAAAAAGGCTTATTTTTAATTCTTTAAAAGTAATTTTGAGGGGGAAACGATATTGGGACATAGGGTCATATAGAAAGTGGCATTTAATCATCTCCATTATTTATGGAGAAATTAATCTGAAAAAGGCAGACCACAGGTGATGAAGGCTTTTAAAAACAAATCCTTAATGGCACCATAGACAAACTAAAAGTCAGGAAAAATATTCTTAGAACTTTACAAGGCTACCAGAAGAAAATTACATATTAAAAGGAACTTTATGAGGACTTCACTGAGGTTTAAAAAAAAAAAAAAGACTTGATAATTAAACACTGAGTTTACCCATTTGTCACATGATTTCTATAAACTTAAGGCTACTTTCTCTTGGATTCTAAATTAATTTATGGAAGAGTGTGTTATAGATGTATGTGTCTATGTGTGTTTTATACCAAATGTTTTTACTATACAACTTTATTAAATGTTCTTCAGTTGTTTCAATTGTGTCCAAGTCTTTGTGACCTCATTTGGGCTTTTCTTGGCAAAGATCTTGAAGTGGTTTGCCATTTCATTTCCTTTTCTAGTTCATTCTGCACATAAAGAAACTGAGGCAAATAGGGTTAAGGAATATGCCCAGCATCACACAACTAGTAAGTAGCTGAGGTCAGAATATAACAGGTCTTCTTGACTCCAGAACTGGTTACTCTTTCTATTGCACCATGTAGCTGCCCACTTTAGTAAATACAAGTTTCTAAAAATAAGTCTGTCTGTCTACCTATACCAGTTTATAATTTAGGGACAAAAGTACACTGTTTGGGGCTTATAAATTAAATAACTTTAGGAGAATACCAACCCTGAAGCCTTTAGGGTCTCTTAGAAACTCAAAGACAGAAAGAGAAGCTATCCTCAAAGAATTGAATTTAATGTATATGTGGGTATGTGTATGTGTATATTTATATATTTGTGTACATGCATGTATACACTTGTGCAAATATTTAATAGTTATATACCCATATGTATAATGATATATCCAGGGATACTTATATGTATAGACCTATTTACACTTTTATATGTGTGCACACCTGCATATATATACACATACATTTAATCCTCATCATTTATGTTTAACTTTTGAGATTTCAAGCATTTATGTGGTTTTATTAGTAACATTTTTACTTTTGCACTGGCAACTGCGCACATTCATGACTATGCATACCTGAGAAAAAAATGAGAGACTTGATAAGAGCAAGTTTGTGGAGTAGATAGAATACCATTCGGCACTTCACTAATCTTGTTCACCTTTTCATTGTAAAGAGTTTTCTGAGCATTTATTGCATATTTTCATTATTTACCTTTAAAACTCAAGTTTTGTGTTGCAAGTACAAGTTCTTTGGTCTCTAAGCCCAAGTGAGCAAAGTCAGTGATGTGGCTTAGAAAATAAAGGTGTTAGACTACTTGCTGAAATATCTGCCACTGCAGTCAGCGAGTTTGGTGTTAATGAAGTGACAATTTGTTATATCCACAAAAAAGGAGGAAAGTATTTATTGTATTGTATATTTAATGGATTATAAAAAATAAATGTCTGAAATCAATTTTTTGAGATGTTAGCACGAAAGGTCACAGAATTCTAGAGAATTTCTAACAAGAAAAAATGTTTTGCATGTTACCAATTTTATTATGTGTACTGCATTTTATGGTTTATTTCATGATTAATATGTTAGGAAAATGCATGTTATCAGAATTAATGTTTTGTTATAAAGAATTGTATGTGGAAAATCATATTTTCAACAATCTCTAGCAAAGAATTCATTTTTGGTGGTTGCAGGAAACCAATCCTTCACTTCCCATAAGTCCAATGTATCAGCATCCTCATTTTTGACTTTCTCACTGTTTTCTAAGAACATTACTCCTATGAAAGTTGAGAATTGACTGTATATATATATATATATATATATATATATATATATACATGTTCATTTCTCATTTTAAGAGCTGCAAAGTACTCTTTTGGCCCTCATAGCCCTCCTCTGAAGCAGGTGTTATTATACCCGTTTTATATATTAAAATTCTGATTATAATACTGATAAGATACTGATTATGAAAGAGGTTAACTGATTTGGCCAACGTCAGATAGCTAAGGAAGTGTCAAGCAAGATTTTAACAGGAATTTATGACTCCAATTATGCTACCAAATTAGTTCTCTATATCTATCTCTATTTTTAAAATGTCTATCCCTATCTATATGAGTATATATACATATATGTATGTGTGTGCATATATATTGAAGTTATTAATTTGTGTACATCTTATTTCATAACAGTAGAATATACACTCCTTGAGGACAGATATTTTTGGGTTTTGCTTTTATATCTATGGTGCCTGGCACAATGTAATGCTTGTTGAATGAATGACTGAGTGCGTAAATGGATGAATAAATAAATGAAGGTAAATTGACAGAGACATTTCTTTGTCAGTGAGGTGACCAGACTTTTCCCTTGGAGATTGTTTGAAGTTGTTTTTTCCAGTCATGAAAACAGACAAAGATATACTTTCAAATTTCTTTTGTTGTTGTTTTTTATTGTTTCAGCTGTTTCTGACTATTCATGACCCCATTTGGCGTTTTCTTGGCAAAGATACTGAAATGGTTTGCCATTTCCTTCTCCAGATCATTGTACAGATAAGGAACTGGAGCAAATAGGGTTAAGTGACTCATCCGGGGACACATAGCTAGTAAGTATCTGAGACCAGATTTGAATTCAGGGAACTGAGTCTTCCTAAGCCCCAGATGGTCACTCTATCACTTAGCTGCAGTTTCCATCTCCACACTATTGTATTGTGAATCTCCTAAAGTTTCTCAGGGACAGTGGCAGCTCTGAAGAATCCCTTTGGAGAACTTAGAGGGCTCAAGTGCTCCCTATTCTTGTTAAACAAGCTGTTAGAAACTAGGGTTGGTATGATTTTCCATTTTCTGATCCTGAACTCTTAAAAGATTCTTACAACTATGGGAATCAATAACTCATCAAAGTAGGGTCAGGAATGTATCGAGAAAGAATGATTTTCTTGGTTTTATAGGACTATTCAGTGCAATTCTACATTGGTTTGAGGCTGCTTATCTTGATTCCAAGAGACTCCAATGTCTTGGTCTATTCACGCAGGGACCCAGTTATCCAAGCCTGATTATTTGCTTTTCAAAGCATAGGAATAAAGATAGTGGCCCTTTCTTCAGTCATTTTGCAGTTGTGCCTAACTCTTGGTGACCTCATTTTGGGATGTTCTTGGCAAAGATACTGGAGCAGTTTGCCATTTCCTTCTCCACCTTATTTTACAGATGAGGAACTGAGGCAAACAGGGTTAAGTGACTTGCCCTGGGTCTCACAGTCAGTAAGTGTCTGAGACTGGATATAAACTCATGAAGAAGAGTCTTCCTATAAATATTGATTGATGGCACATGTTAAAACCAGTGGGAATAGACGTCGGTTATGGGGAGGTGAAGGGGGGGTGAAGGGAAAAGTAAAAACATGAATCATGTAACCATTGAAAATTTTTCTAAAAAAGAAAATATTATTAAAAAAGGGAAAAAAAGAAGAATCTTCCTAATTCCAAGCACAGTACCCTATCCATTGTGCTCCCTTGCTTTCCAAACTTAAATTTCAACTCTGGCATTCTAAGACTATTTCCTCTCCAATTAAATTCAATAAGTATTTATAATACTCCTACCATGCAGAAGGCACATTGCTAAGTACTAGAGATACAAAGACCAAAATGGAAAAGTGCCTGCACTCAGAATACTTATGTTCTTTGGGGGAATAAGCCATATAAACATATTATTTGAGGAGGGAACACTAACAATTGGTGAGGAGAAGTCAGGAAAGACATCATTTTCTCTTTTAATATCAACCTACAGATGCCACAGCACCCTTCTGTCTCCTTATTTCAGACTGAATAACTTCAATTTCTATAGTTTTTCAACACTTGCTTTACTTTCTTTGCTTAAAAAACTTTTTGGAGGGGCCCTGCCACATTGATTTTCAGTGAAAAACCCTAGCATTGTAATCTAATATAGCATAGTGAGAGGATTAGCTTGTGCTTCTACATTCTATACTTCTGTTTATACCTCCAAGCGTTTTCTTCACTTCCCACCCCCCCACCACACACACAATCCAACACACACAACAGTATTATACTTAGCAAGTTATTTCTGTCTAGTATTTGTACAGTAAGTTATCCAGCCTGGGTTTTTCTTCTGTTCACAGGATAATTGGCTTCCCTAGCATAAAAGAGACACATTATCCTTTCTTGAATTATCCCTCACCCTTTTTACCAATCCTGCATGACTAAAATTTGAATTAAAATTTCTGTGAGGGCCAGACTGAGTAGTTTGATGAAAGGGAGATGATCTGATAGGGACAAGAATCAAATGCAATAGACAAGAGGAAGATAAAGTTAAATCTCATTCCTTATTGTGAGCCTGCACCATTGACTGGCACGGCTACTCGGTTTCTGCTGCTCAATAAAATGAAGCAATAGGAAGAAGTCATTTGTCAGGGAACTTATTTCTAGCCAACTGAATGGCACATAGCGGACAAACTGGCTTGGGTTCTCTGACCCAAAAGATTGGTTGGAGATAGAAAAAGGGGTAAGAAAAAATACAAGTATGTTCAAAGATACATATCAAAGGATATGTGGTCATTACAAATAGTACATTGGCAACCTTTGTCCTTACTCCCCCAAATTTTGTAAAACTTCCCTCAAGTTCCTGAAATACAATTTTTAAATCTGAAAAACTGAAAACTGAGATAATAGTCCTAAAGCTGGATCTGACCTTTCAAATAATTTAATTCAATCCTTTTATTTTGCACATGAGGAAACTGAAGCCCTGAGAAGTATATTTTGTTTGAGGTCACATAGACAATGTTTAGATATGGGATTTGAACTTGGATTTTGTGACTCCAAATTCAGCATGCTTCTCGTTGGACCATTCTTTGCCCTAATCTTCAGGGCTATTGAAAGGTGCATGGTGGGAATGGGTGTGCTGAAACACATTCCAGACAAAAATTACAAAGAAGCAAGATAAAAAAAAAATCATTTAAAAGGGATAAATTGGGGAAAAAACCTGGGTTGGTCCCATATTAAGAGTAAGACATCATAGAATACCATGATCATAGATTTAAAGCAGGAAGGAGTCTTAGAGGCCATCAGTCCAAACACCTCATTTATAGATGAGAAAATTAAGGCTGCAAGAAGAATACCCAATGGAAAGCCCACATACTCCATTGGTAGCCTTCTAATACCAAGGGAAAACAAAAAAAAGATCTCTAACACACTGGAAGATACCCTTGTATTTAATACTCCTTTATTAAACTTCTTTGGGGGTCATGGACAAGAAGAGTCCATTGCAAGAAGGGATGGATTGACATTCACCTCACTAGAGGGAATGCCCATATTGATGAGATCACAGCCCCATTTAGATATTTAAATATTTTGAGTATTGTTATGATAAATAATATTGACTATTAAATTTTTGAGGCAGCATGGTGTATAATGGATAGAGTATGGGACTTGGAATTTAGCACATGCCTTTGGGTTTGCATCTTGCTTCTAACCCCAGCTATGCGTCCATGAACAAGTCACAACATCTCTGGTCCTCTAACAACTCTCTACGACTATAAATTATTTGCCTTCCATGTTACTGGAGGGAGTTCCCACCCTGACAAAATCACAGGCCTTTGACAAATTGTACTTTGTACTCCTTTGGCATTTTCCACCAAAGTATCTCAAAAGCCTTCAAGTAAAGGTATTTCAAAGAACAAATTGAAATTTGATTTTAAAGGCTTATTTCAAGGATGCTCACAGACACTGATCATTTTTTCCGACATCCAGTGTGTGTAGATCAGATCAGTTATACAATTTCATTTATGTTCTAAATCTTGTGTTTTCTCTCCCCATGAAGGTATATTTCAATGAAATAAATTAATCTGTAGTCTCCTCTCTCCTCCTCCACCATACTAATATGACTACATTGTATATTAGGAGAGGATATCATGCGGCAGCTAGGTAGCACAGAGAATATGGAGTGCCAGGCCTGACCTGGGTTTAAATCTGGTCTCAGGCATGTCGTAGCTGTGTGACCCTGGACATGTCACTTAACCCTGATTTCCTAGGCCGAGGTAAGCTTTTTTTATTTAAAGGATAGGATATGTGCTAGGAGTTGTCAATATGAAATAAATCATTGTGTGCATAAACACTTCAATTTCAAAGACCCACTTTGCATTCCAGTGTTTCATAAGTCCTGCTGTCCACTGCATGAATTTGATATGAGCATATAGTCATGACTGAATCCTTTAAATAAAGCCATTATTAGTTAAAACTGGCACAAGGATTTCTAGTCAATTATTATGGTTTTGGAAATCTGAAGCCAGAAAGTCACATATTTTCTGCTCCCAGATACAAACCTTTCTCTTATTTTTAATAGTTTCTTTACCCTCTTACAATAATATATTTAGTTGTGTAAATTCATTACACATAGAACAGAAGAGAGAGAGAGATTCAAGATCATCTATTCTAACCTCTTCATCTTTCAAATAATGAAACAGACCCAGAGAAATAAAATGACTTGTACAAGGTCATATGGGTATTCTGAGTTGGGATTAGTTCATAGATTCAGATTAAGTTTACTGATCACAGATAGGTTTTCTTGACTGATGGTTTAAGTTCCCCAACCTCCTTTTCCTTGATGTAGCCTTTGATGATAGGTGCCTTTCCTCTTGCCAAGGTCAATGTCTCCTACTTATGCTTCTGATTGAATCTTCTTCTATCTAATTTGGAAGATATATCTTAATCTTTTTCTCTTATTTTTCAATCCATTTTTTATCTATTGGTTCCTTCTCTACTGCCTAGAAATATGAGTAGGTTTCCCTATCCTTAAATATTGGCCTTCAGTTGATGCCCTTAGTTGACCCTATTACCTTCTCAAACTCTCTTCCTTTCTTTTTCCCTTTCAATCATATTTATGAAAAGAATTACCTATCTTATTACTTCTTTTGCCTCATATTCTCCTCAATTTTCAGTCAAGAGCAATTTGTCTCCTTATTCCACCACCTTATTAAAACTGCTTTCTCCTTTGTTAGCAATCATCTCAGTTAAGTATAATGATGTTTTCTCTATCCTCATTCTATTTGACTTATTCATAGCTTTTGACTCTGTTGACTTTCCACTCCTTTTCTACTACTATCTCTTCCCTTGGCTAATCTCTCTTAATTTCCTTCCTGCCTATCTGGTCCCCCTTAGCCTGCTTAATTGTATTACCATTTATCTTCTTCCCATAAAACATGAGTGTCTCCAAGGCTTCAATACTGGGGTCTCATCTTCTTTTTCCATACTTTTTATCTTGGTGAGATAGCCAGCTCCTTTTGATTTAATTTTCACTTCTATGCAGATGATTCCTAAATCTGTATATCCTGCCATGATCTTTGTTATGCCACCAACTGCCTGTTGGACATCTCCTCCTGGAAATCTCAATGGCATATGTGAGAAGCGGCACCTACTCTATGTAGCCTGGGCTCATCATTTAGGGGAGCAAGGAGTGATTTGGCTTCTTTGCTACTTGAAATATAAAAAATGTAGTTGATGCCAGTGGTTTTTTAAGTTTTATTTTTTTCAGTTACAGTAAAACAATTTTAAGATTCATTTTTTAAAATTTTAATTCCAAATTCTCTCTCCTTCTCTGATTTCTCCTCTCATTAACAAGCAATTTGACAAGCAATTTGATATGTATTATATATGTGCAGTAAGACAAAACATTTCCATATTAATCATATTGCAAAAGAAATCACAAAAAAGAAAAAAGTAAAAAAAATCTTCAATTTGCATTCAGATTCTGTCAGTTCCTTCTTTGGAAGTGGAGAGCATTTATTATCATGATTTCTTCAGAACTGTCGTAGAAATAGTTATCATTCATACTTGATCATCATATAGTATTACTGTTATTGTATACAATGTTCTCCTGGTTCTACTCACTTCACTTTGCATCAGTTCATGCAAGTCTTCCCAGGTTTTTCTTGAAAATATCCTCATCATCATTTCTTATAGTTCAATAGTATTCCATCACAATCATATGTCACAACTTGTTTAGCCGTTCCCCAGTTGATGGGCATCCTTTCAGTATCCAATTCTTTGCCACCACAAAAGTAGCTGCTATAAATATTTTTGTACATAAAAGACCTTTTCCTTAAAAAAAACAAACAACTCTTTGGGATACAGACCAGTAGTTCTATTGCTAGGTTAAAGGATATGCAAAATTTTATATAAGCTTTTGGGTATAGTTCCAAATTGTTCCACAGAATGGTTACATCAGTTAACAACTCCACCAAAAATGCATTAGTAGACCAATTTTCCCACATCCCCTCCAACATTTGTCATTTTCATTTTCTGACATATTAGCCAATCTGATAGGTATGAAGAGGTACTTCAGAGTTGTTTTAATTTGCATTTCTCTAATTAATAGTCATAGCATTTTTATATGAATATAAATAACTTTCATTTCTTCATCTGAAAACTACCCATTCATATCCTTTGACCATTTATTTATTAGAAAATGACATGTTCTTATAATTGGTTCTCTTTTTATTTGAGAAAGACCTAATCAGATAAATTTGCTATAAAGTTTTTTTTTTTCCTTCTTTTTCTTTTTTCTTTCTAATCTTAGCTACATTGGTTTTGTTTGTGCAAAAACTTTTTAATTAAATGTAATGAAAATGATCAATTTTACATCCCATAATGCTCTTTATCTCTTGTTTGGTCAGAAGAAATAAAAAATTATTAGAGGAATTCCCATTATTTTGTAAGCAAATCTTTCTGCTGAGCAGTACAAATTAGCATGGTGAATTTAGAGAAAGATGAGAATAGTGTTTTATTTGATTTTAAGCAGGGATTGTATCTTTTTAAATTTTATTATAAGTAAAGGGGTTTTTTAATTGTATTTTTTGGTTCATGAGTATCTCAAGATTCTGATTTTGGTCCATGAGTATCTCATAATTCTGATTTTAAATCAGTATATTAATCTGGGTTAGTCCTGACAGAATATTAGGTGTTATTGGAAGAGATTATTTGAAAATACTTCATAGGTAAGTTTATTATTGAAGTGGGGAAATGGTGAAATCTTTATGTGCTTAAATGGTCAAATATAGAATACTATTGCTATCAGTGGCTGCAGCATTGAAAGGGTTTATGGGGAGTCTTTTCAGTGTAACATGGGAGGTCTCTCTGGCCCTGTAGGATTAGGGTGATAGATTTTTAAGAAATGAAACAAGAAAAATGGAAGCATAGAAAAATTGTTGCCCTTGTCTTATTAATTAAGGATTTTAGAATAGCTGGATCACCAATACACAGAAAATAAAGATAATTAATATTTCTGGATTTAACAATTAGAATCAGAATGAGTTTTTATTTTTTTAAGGATCAAACTTTGAAGGAAAAAGAGTACCTTAAAGATAAAGTAACAACAGGACAGGTGAAAAGAACAGTGTTAATTGGAGTAGAGACTGATAGGCTACAGACAGGAAGTATATTTTTTGGACTCAGAGGTTTCATTGGAGAATATGTTAAACCATGCTGAGATTAGGACTAAAAGTGAAGGTAGTTGGAGCAGAAGTGATAATGAGATTTGGGATCAATCTGGTGGTAAGAAAATCTCTGGTTTATCCTATTATTCCCCTCCCCAGTTACTACTCTACCCTCCCCAGATACCAAAGAAGTGTCTTCCTCAATGAGGGAGACAGGTTTGGTGGACTTTTCTGCACTAAGGAATTTGGGTAGTTGGAGGACAAATTTAATCATTAACATAATGAATAATTAGAATAATGGCTAGGAAGGGTGTACTCTAATAGTGGCAATTCAAGAGTTTTTATATGTTGCTGAGTTCCATCAACTTGAAGAACAATGAGGATTTTCACTTTCATGTGAACCTCTTAAGAGTTCTCATTTTAGGATAGCCCCTTATCCCTTTTTTAGGTGGCTAAAATGGGGAGTTCCTTGTACTTGGTCCCACAAAGATAAATTCCTTCTGCAGCTGATTCCCTGATGAGAGGTTGTCAGGGGAAGAAGTAAAATTTTAAAAGAGATTTGGTAGATTAGATCTATGATTTCTCTCCACAGCTCCCCTAATTTTTATGACCAGATTACTTCATTGGAAGCAGTGAGTAGAATCTAATATGAATGGTATCAAACTAGCTTTTTCTGCTGGATCTTCATCTAGGGTTGGGTAGATTAATTGGTGAAATTTAACAGAGAATAGGACAGTTCTAGTTGTTTGGGCAATTAGAGCTATGCCCACAAATGGACATGCCCCACCTGTATATTAACCATTAACCATGTCATTTCTAAATCCACCTCATTTTATTGAAGCCTAGTATAAAACATAGCTCTGGAAGACCTAATGTAGGCTGTTTGGCAATCTTATCTGTGTTTTCATAACCTTATCTTTTGGGATGTCTCTGTGTATAAAGACCAGTATAAGTGGAATCTTTGGCAATGAGTAAAATGTAGCTGGATAAATATTTTGGAACTGTTAAGTTTCCTAAAACAGTCATTTACTATACCCATTTTGAAAAGCAGCTACTTATTTATTATTGGACCCCAGTTGCTATTGAATGAATGTCATAGGGTCATACTATTACATTTCATCCAGAGTTGGCTGATATAAGATTGCCCCTCTAACAAGATGGGTAAGGCAGGGCACAGGAGTGTTCATTCTTCCATTTTTAAATGAATGGTGCATTTCAAACCATGCTTCCCCAGGGCCCTCAGCTGTTAATGCCTTTTATAAGCAGATGGTGACTTTTCTTGAGGGTGATATCTTCAAGTTGCCAGTCCAATGTTTTACCTCCTCTATTAGACCAATCTCCACCCCCTCAACTACCAACTTAACTGTTGAGGAACACTGTTTTTCCTGATTCTCTGATTGTTCTTCCTATTATGAGAGAATTATATGCAACTAGATCTCAGCAATCAATTTTGTAATAAGGGATACATTGATAGATAGGTCCGTCCAGTAGGTCAAGTTATGAGTTTCATGGTTGGTATGAAAGAGAGCTTGATAAGGAGCAGTTAAGAATTGTAATTATATTGGTTCTTGGGGGGTGATATGTGTCTTCTTGAGTAGCCAGAAATAAATGCTAGACAATTAAAGACTCTCCACTTTGGGTTCAGGCACAGTGATGGAATTTGTTGATGTCTTCTACCATATGTAGTTGTTGGTAGAGCATATTAATGCCCATCAGAAACATCATAGGGCCCTCTCCTGAGGTGAATGATCAGGTTGATGCATTTATGAAAAGAAACACTAGAGACTGGCTTGATCTAGATGTAGGAGGCATGATGTTATACATTGTGGTAGTTGAGGGAACCTTTGACTCCCTTAGCTGAGAATGATGCAGCCAATTCTGCTAAGTGATGACTCTCGGGCCAATTGGAATGTCCTACTTAATAGGATTAGTTTGATATCAACCAAATGGTTCTAGACCTGCCTCTATTTATCAGATTAATTATATTGGCACTCTACTCCAATGACAGGGCAAGAGTTTTGCCCTTAAATAAAGGTGATACTTATTTGGGACAGGACATTTCAATGCTGGTTAATATACCTCATCAAAACTTTGTTAGAACCTCTCTTTATTTTCTATGTTGTTCTCCCCCTGTCCTTTGGTAGATCCCTCTGATCAGAATGCCAGTTTCACCACCAAGGTCTAAAGTAAGTAAAAAAAATAACTCATTCACTGGGTTTTCCTTCTTTTGTGCTATCCTCACAAAACACTGGAATGTATTTTTAAAATACCATCTTTGCCATAATACCCTTGATCACTGGGAGTTGAGTTACCCAATTCCTAGAGCCTAAATTTTAGAAAATCAGTACTACCCTAAGAAGGATCAAAGGGAGATGTTTAGGCATTTCTTAGATTCTTCTTTCAGGAAGGTTTACCTAATGAGGATGGATTACTTTTAGGTATAGTCCTAGTTAACCACCTCCAGTCCTTTTCTTTTTTTCTTTTCCTCTGTTGTATTCCTTTATTTTTTTAAAGTTTATTTATTTAGAATATTTTTCCATGGTTACATGATTCATGATTTTCCCCACTCCTTTTCCCTCCTCCCCTCCCAGAACTTTCAAGCAATTCCACTGGGTAATGCATGTATCACTGTTCAAAACCTATTTCCATGTTATTCATATTTGCAATAGAGTCATATCCCCAACAAACTACATGATCAATCATATGTTTTTCCTCCACATTTCTGTTCCCACAGTTCTTTCTCCGGATGTGGATAGTGTTCTTTCTCCTAAGTTCCTCTGGATTGTCCTGGGTCATTGCATTGCTGCTAGTAGAAAAGTCCATTACATTTGATTGTTCCACAGTGTATCAGTCTCTGTATACAATATTCTCCTGGTTCTGCTCCTTTCGCTCTGCATCAATTCTTGGAGATTGTTCCAGTTCACATGGAATTCCTCCAGTTCATTTTTCCTTTCAGCACAATAGTATTCCATCACCATCAGATGCCATAATTTGTTCAGCCTTTCACCAATTGATTGACACCCCCTCTTTTTCCAATTTTTTTGCCGTCACCAAGAGTGTGACTATAAATATTTTTGTACAAGTATTTTTCTTTATTATCTCTTTGGGGTTGTAAAATTTAAATTAATATCCAATAACTCCAAGTATTATATTTTATAAGATTTATTAGTAATCACTTGAAGTAGAAGAAACAAAAGAACAAAGTACAAAAAACCTGAGTAAAACCATGTGAGTAAAATTCTCTTGCCTGGCTCTCCCCCAACCTATACCAACCACATTTCCAGGAAAAGAGAGAGAGAGAGGGTGGAGCTACACTCAAAATATATCCTCCCCATGTTAGCATGTAACATGAGAAGGAACATGGGAAGGTGGGAGAGAGAGTTCTGGGGAGCAAAATTCTAATTACACAATCCCCCTTGTGATTCCATTGGGAAACAAGCATGTAAAAATCTCCCAGATTTGCATATCTAGTTTTCCCAATGAATCAGTACACATAACCAACTTTTATCTCTAAAGATCTTTAACTAGAGGTATATACAATACTGTACTTTCTAAGGGAAAATTACAATAATCTGGGGATAAGAAGAAAATAAAAGAGAAAGAGAACAAAACTAATGATTGCCAGGCACATTGACAAAAAGCCAACTAAGGGGCAGTATCCTTTGGCATAAGAGTGTACATTCAAAATAAATGTATTCAACCCCCCGCAGTTCAATTCATTACATTTCAAAGTTCATTCTGGATCTTTTGGTGCAGTGTGTAGTTTCTGTAGGCATCTCCATGGCACATTCTTCAAACAGTTCATTTTCTTGATTTGGGGAGGTAGTAACTTTCTTATCCTAAAATTACTCTCAAACAAGAAAAATTTTATAAATCTAGAATTTTATGACAACAACATAATCCCCTCTGAGGAGGATGTTGACCAACACATGGATCACCCAAGGATATATGGCTGAGTTATGAGGTATATGAATCAATTGTCAAAAGAAAATCTAAAACATGAAAAAAAAACAAATAAAAAAGAAAACAGTAACTTCTGAAAGAAACATAAAATATCACATTTTCATGTGTAAAAATTCTAAGTAAGTAAGTATTAATAAGCCCATAACAGGTCCTTGAATCAGGGCCCAATTAAAGTGATTTATGTCCATAGAAAGACCTGTGGAAGTAGAGACACAGAAGAAAAACAACTGCTTGATCACATGGGTTGAAGGGGACATGACTGGAGATGTAGACGCTAAGGGATTACCCTAATGCAAATATTAATAATATGGAAATAGGTCTTGATCAATGACATATGTAAAACCCAGTGGAATTTTTACTCATTGGCTATGGGGGAGGAGAGGAGGGAAAGAACATGAATCATGTAACCATGGAAAAATATTCTAAATTAATTAATAAAATAAACATTTTCAATTAAAAAATAAAGTGATTCATGTCCCACAAGCCTGTAGTACCAATTATACACTTACCCAATCAGCAGCCAGGACTACAGAAAATTGCCATACTGTAAAATAAAGTAAAGGGACTAGATTTTAAAGCAAAGAGGTCTGATTTTTACCTTCACTCTCAGGGATAGGGGAGCCAAAATGGCAGCCAAACTGAGGTACTTGGCAGAAATCTGGATCTGGCATGAGAGAATCCTGCATCTGAGGGTATCCCCAAAATAAGTTCAAGTCTCCTGTCTTGGTGGAGAATCTCATCAATCCCACTGAGATTGGTTGGTCTCCTTGACCTTGTGTTCCTTGGCACTGTGCAGTGGTTCTTTTGTGATCCCATATCCTAGAATCAGACACAATCATTAATCAAAGTCCTATAATATTTAACAATCAATGGCAGGTTTCCATAGTCTAAAGCTTTTGGGTATACATTGACATTAGGACTAATGGACATTTTAAACTTATACTAGTGCAAAAAACAAACTATTAATACTAGTAACATGTGCTTAAAGTACAAAAAAATGAGAGAAAAAAAGAAAACTCAAATACTTTATTGCACACATAAGGAAAAACAATAATAAAATAAAAAAAAAGAAAAATATATACTTCGCATTTCATGACAACACTATGTTAGCCAAGCAGAGACAAAACACAGAGTTTTCTCACCCCCAAATAAGATTCATTTCCCTTATCTTCGCTATGATCCACAGTGTAAGTGCACATGATTTTCACCAAGTAACAGCTTTTTTTAAAACAGTAGAACAGCGGTATTCCACACTGAGCATTATTTGGATGAACCCTATATTGGATGTTTGCAGAGACTGGGCAGACCAAAATGGCAAAGGGGCGTAGGGAGATGAATCTCCCCTCTAAACCTTGAGATTACTCAAGTTATCAATTGTAAGGTATCCAATCAGTACAACCAGGAACGGTAGTAAGAAAGGACAATCTAAAACTGTAATGCACACTGTTCTTTCATAGAGTGGGCCATGCTTTCAATTCTACTTCCTGCCTGTAAGTGGCACTACCCTAGTATGTACTGGTTAGGGGTAAGAGCCTCATAAGGAATGTTTGGGAGAAGAGTTCCATCTCTTCCCCTCCCCAGGGGTAAAGCCAGTGGCCCTGTGACACATCAGTTCCCACCCCCACAGCCAGGAGCATGGAAGCCCCACTGGGTTAGCCAGCCTGGGGTTGGGGTAAATAGCATGGATTGGCTGCTCCAGGCTCAGTGAGCACAGAGGCACAGAGTGTGCATGGTGGTCTAAGAACCCTCTCATCTGCAAGCTGGAAGTTCAAGCAGCTACCATGCGCTTGAGACCCTCTAGGGGGAGGGGGAGAGGTGTAGTGCCAGGAAGCAGGGGGCCAGCTACTTAGCTTCTCACCTTCTGCAGCAGGAACCTGGGAAATCCACAGTGCTTGGGGGCAACGGTGAGGAGAGCTGGTACAGGAAGATGGGCCTGGGCAGATGGGTGGGGGCAGGATGCAGTGGGAAGAGGCTTCTCTGCTTCAGCCAGGAGCCCCACAAGCAAGAGCAGACTGGCAGAGACACCACTACTTGGCTCCCATCATGGGCAGGTCCCCCACCACCAAGAAAACTCCTTATCTTTACTCAAAGGCTATCTTAAAAAAAAAAAAGTCAAGTATTCTATCCCTTCATGGCTCATCAAAAATGTTAGATTTAAATTAATATCCACTAATTCCAAGTATTATAATTTGTAATATCTTAAAGTAGAAGAAATAAAAGAACAAAATACAAAAAAACCTGAGTAAACCATGTGAGTGAAATTCTTTAGCTTGGCTCTTCCCCAACCTACACCAAACACATTCCCAGGAAAAGGGAGAGAGAGGGCAGAACTATACTCAAAATATATCCTCCCTACTTTAGCATCTAATGTGAGAAGGAACATGGGAAGCTGGGAAAGAGAGTTCTGGGAAGTAAAATTCTAATTATACAGGGTACAAACCCAGCAGTGGTATGGCTGGATCACATGGTAAGCATTATTTAAAGCCCTTTGCACATAATTCCAAATTGCCCTCTGGAATGGTTATCTCCAGTTCTTCTTTATTCCATATGTGAAATCATGTTGGCCTTGAGATTTATCCCATAAGAAAATGGGTCGATCCAAACAATTCCTTTCTAGAAAGGGCTTAGGAATCAAAATATGGAATTATGTGGAGATGCTTTGCTATTTAATAAGAGAGGGACATAAAACATTCTTTATATGTCATGATGAAAAGGAATTTACTTGAAAGAAAGGGGAAATTTTGGTTTTAATGAGGGTATGTCATTATTTAAGCCTCAGAGAAGAAAGGGTATAGAAATCACTAAAAGAACTAAAATTTGGCACTATTTCTTTAATGGGACTCTCAGGGAGTGGAAAATTTGGTTGTGTGGTTGGTCGAGATTGGGCATGGCACAGGAAAAGCCCCAGTATCAACTCAGCCCCTGGGATGGTGGTATTGCTGGTGGTAGACTTGGTGGTATTATGGATCTATGCTATGCTGCAGCTTCTTTAGAAAGCTAGTTGTTTACATTTATTTCCTTTTTTTACTCTTACATTAAAAAAATAGAATTTATTCCCAAGTATCTCAACCCTTCCTTTTCCTCCCCACACCATAGAGGACATACCCCAACAAAAAGAGATTTATATATAAATTATATATTTCATTTCACTATTTATCAGTTCTTTCTCTGTAGGTGGACATACACAAGGCATTATTCAAATATTAATTCTAGAGTTGTATATAATGTTCTATTTCTTCTTATTTCAGACTTCATTATTTTGTGGAGGTCTTCCCAAGTTTACAAAAAGAAAACTAACCTGCTCATCATTTCTTTCTTCCCCCCCTAAAACCCTTATCTTCTGTCTTAGAATCAATATAATATATTGGCTTCAAGGCAGGAGAGTGGTAAGGGCCAGACAATAGCAGTTATGTGACTTGCCCAGGGTCCCACAGCTAGGAAGTTTTTGAGGCCAGATTTGAATTCCCTCAAACCCTCATCATTTCTTACAGCACATGTGCTATGCTTCTGATGTTCCTGGTGGGGTTCCAGGTAATTGTGGCTGTCTTAACTTCAGGGAAACTACTCTGAACCAGCCCTGACATTATCCTCCCTGTGTGAATTATACTTTTTAAAGAAACTTTTGTGCTTTTTATCGTTTTGCTTCTTGTCTGAAACTCTTCCTCTAGTCTAATCTTGCTTATGACTACAGAATTGTTTAAAGACTGAATTGGATAGGTCTCTGAAAAATTTCTTTTGGACACAAGTCTCAGCATTAAAAAGGTAACTTGGCTATAACTCACTGGTGCATTGGATAGAGTGCTAGACTAGGAAGACTTATGTTCAGATGCTTATTAGTTGGGTGACCCTGGACAAGTCATTTGACCTCCTATTCAGTTTTTTCATCTTGTTCCCTTAAATGTGTCTCCTAAGGTTTTTGTAAGGATAAAATGAAACAATATTTTAAATCACTTTATGAAACTCAAGTGCTATATATATATATATATATATGTATATAAATGCTAGCTATTATTATTATTATTATTATAATTCTTATCCTTATTGTTATGTAAAGGGCAGGAAGCTATTTTGCTTTCTTGATGGTGGTAGAAAAGATCCAACTCAGAGGGAGGTGGTGTCAATGGTTTTAGTGGAATTCCTATTACCTGGCAGGGAACCTTTCTGATCTAACATCACCAGTCAGACTGGCGAACATATAGGGGAAAGGGAGTCGTGTTTTGATCAAACTAAGTTGTATCTTTTAAAATCTTGTTATCATTAAAGTTGCTTTATTGCATTTTATGGTCTGTGGGTGTCTCATTGCATTTTAATGCCAAGTCCAAAATACTGGCCTACCCTCAAGTAGGCCTGGACCAAAATAGCATCTTAAATTCAGCATGTCTGAAAAGGAACTCATTATTTTTCTCTCAGACATAAACTTGCTTTAGACTTCTCTATGGGTTTTAGAATATTGTCAGGTCATTTATTTAACCTTAGTCAAATGATTTTCAAATGTGTAGAAGCAAACTTTATGCATTCTACTAAGACCACATACTATACTTAGGTTATATCTAGATTATTCTAAAACATTTGGATTAAAAGTGAAACATTTAGTCATCTAGCTGTTTTGTTTTCACAATGCCAATCTCATGGGTATCTGAAAACATCTGGAAAATTAGCCATCTTTTTCACTTTCTTTCTCAATGTTTGCCATCATATAAATGAATGGTATCTGACTTTTAAAAAAACCCCTCTTAATGCTTTAAAAAAATGCTCATTTTCCTCTATGTGACATTGATATTTGCTAATTGAGGAAGATCCATTTTTGTGGGGGAAAAAAACCTTATGAATTCAGCAAGTCTTTTAAATGAATTTGTATGTCATTGGTCACAAAAGTAACAACATCCATTGGAAATATAGTAAGACATCTAAATGTGAATTAGAATTTTTATTCAGTCTACCAAAGTTATGCTTGTTTATTGTATGGAACCATTTAATGAGATGCAATAACTCCAGGGCTCCCCAGAGGTGCCTGGCCCACAGGTTGGGAATCACTGGTATAGATGACACACTTTTACTTTATCTTCTGAATCTAAATTTGCAGCTTAAAAAAAGCTTATTAAAAGAGGGGAAGGGAAAAAATTATGCTGATGGTGCATTTACAGAATAGTGATGAGATCAAAATCTTTCATTTGCAGTGAAAGATCAATAGACTCATTTAAATACCTGCATTGATGAATTCATATTAATGGTAGAGATTTTCACCAATTTGCATCTAGAAAGGGCTGTGCCATCATGAATTCCCCAGTTTTATGAATTAGCCAGCCTGTAAGAGGGATGCAATTGATATTGAGGCAATAATGCCTTGTGGAATTTGCTTATTTGTTTTGACAAGTGAGGTTTGGTTTTATGATAATATTTCATAGTACACAAGTAAATGCCCTGTAGGATGTTTTGTAAAGGTAATGAAGCCTTAGTGATCTGCAATCTTGCTGCAGCTTTCGGATATTAAATCTCTGCTGAAAGTAGAACGAGTCAGCTGGCATTTATATTGAGAATTCCTAGGTTGAAGTCAAAATTAGCAAGAATCTCCAGGATGATAATTGTATCAGTGGTTTTATCTTAATTGTTATCCTGATGTGTTTAAGTAAAAGAGAATTATTCAGGGGATCAAATATTTTCAATATGATATCTTAGGGAAAATGTTACATACATATGCATTTCATAGGACTTTTGTGAAATTTTAAAATTGATTTTTGGGAAATTTTTGAAATGATTGTTTTGTTAAAGAAGACTAAAATCAGCTATAGGTAAGTTATATTTATGGAACTCGTGACAAAAGAGGTGCTCTGTCCTCTCTAATATCTGTATTCTTTACATTAGAAGTATCATATAGCCATCTGCAGACTCCATTCTCACAACACTCCCAGAGAATCAGATTACAGTGTAATTGGGGATTATTTAACAAAATGCAAAGAATAATAGCATATAGATGATGTTCTATGTAGTTTTCCAAATCAATACATAGCCCTCAGGTATCTTTATATATGGTTTAGTGGACCTGATACTATTTGAGTTTGATGCCACTGCTCTTCACTATTCTCTACTTTTTTATTTTTATTTTAATTAATTTATTTATTTAGAACCCTTACCTTCCTTCTTGGAGTCAATACTGTGTATTGGCTCCAAGGCAGAAGAGTAGTAAGGGTAGGCAATGGGGGTTAAGTGACTTGCCCAGGGTCACACAGCTGGGAAGTGTCTGAGGCCAGATTTGAACTCAGAACCTCCCATCTCTAGGCCTGGCTCTCAATTCACTGAGCTACCCAGCTGCCCCACTATTCTCTACTTCTGAATTGCTTGCCACCTTGTTCTGTTGGCAACCACATTTTGCCTAAGCCTACTGTTTCCTGAGCTCCTTTTCACATCCTGTTGAATGATATTGGAGGAAATCATACTAATCGAGTCCATAAAAATTTGTTTTCTAATCTCATTTGGATCCTCACTGCAGCAAGACATTGCTTAATTAATTTTATTGCACCACTTTCCACACCAACTATTCTAAACTTTCTTGAATCTCCTCAAGGATCACACAGGGAACTATTCCCCCACTATCTTTCTCAAACTTCATTGAAAAAAAAAAAACAAAGTTATTTGATAAGAGTTCCCTCTTCTAACCTTCTCCTAATCTTATACAATTCAGATATTTCCTTTCTCTCCTCCCACCCCTTCCTTCACCCTTTTCTCCAAAGAAGAGGTGGTTTTTCTTCTGTCCAAAACTAGCCCTTCTTTGTGTACACCTGAAATTTCTTTATGCCCATTGTCTTCTCTATCAGATTACCTTCCCAATTTCCCTGATATGCCTCTAGTTTTTGCTTTCTCTCAGGACTCCTTCCCCGTTACTTACAAAGATATCCATGTCTCATTCTTACTCTTCCTTATCCTATGTATCTTATCCATTGCCTATTCACATTATTTCTATCTTTACAATAACTCTCCCTTTTTCTCTATTTACAAAGTCATCACCTCTTTACTGAATTATTGCAGTAGCTTCAAATCTCTCCTCACTCTAATATGTCCTCAGCTCAATGAGCAGTGTTATTTTTATAAAGAATGCATCTCATCATGTCACCCCATTAATTCAGTAAACTCAATGGCTTCACATTATCTCTAAGATCAAATAAAAAGTCATTTGCTTCAGATACTTTCTAGTTTTACCTGGTGTTATGCAGGGTAAATGATTTCATCTCTGTTTGCCTCAGTTCCCTCATTTGTAAGAGGGGATAATAACAGCACCTACCTCACAGGGTTGTTTTGAGGATCAAAAGATATGATATTTGTAAAGAGTTTAGTAGCCACTATAGAAATGCTCATTTTCCTCACTCCTCTCCCCTTTCCTATTTAAAGCTATTTACAATCCAGCTCTTTAGTACTTTTCCGGTCTGCTTACACTTTACCCATCATACACTTTATGATCGAGCTTCCCTAGACTCTTTATTATTCCTTATACATCCACTTTCTACTTCCCCGTACATGCTCCAAATGTTCTCTCTCCCCATTTCTACATCTTAGTTTCCCTGACTTCTTTTAAGATTCAGGTTAAATTTTCTCCTGTGCAGGAAACCTTTCCTGCCCTATCCCCACCAGAGATTTTATTCCAACTGAAAGTCAAGATATCATCCCATTGTATCTTTGGTCCTCTTTGGAAAAGAAGAAACAACAATATATCTGTTATTATTCATTGACATGTAAATTTACATTAGAATATAAGCTCTTTGAGGGCAGGGAACATGCTTTTGGCTTTCTTTGGCTCTCCAGGATTTAATAGTATCCTAGTAAATGCTTAAAGAAATCTTGTGGCTGACCCTCCTGTTTTAGATGAAAAGATTTCGTTAATTCTGTTGACTTTATTTGCTAATCCTCCGAGTCTCTCCTTGGACATAGAATGATTCTGAGAGGGCAGGATGGAGCAAAATTTCTAAAACTTTAACTTTGCTGAGAGAGCAGACATCAAAAGTAGGATTGATCTGAGGTTGTAAAAGATACTTCAAGACAAATGAAGATCTAGCAGTTAGCATGGCAATCACACACTTTCAAGAAGATGTGGAGCAGGTAACTTTTCCCCACTTTTCCTTTTTAGATGGTGAGCCTAAGACATAGATTGAATATTACTTTCTCATTCATTTTCATAAACCTTGGATATTTGGGGTGGGATGAGAGGAGAAGAAAAAGTCAAGATTCTGTTATTGTCTATGCCTGGAGATCTGGGAGGGAGTAAGGAAGGCCTGTTGGAGGAGACGGTTAATGAATTCTGTCTCCCTATAGCTGTGTTTAGTCAATTTTCCTTTTTACCCTATTCTATTTGTTTTATACTACATGATAACACAATAATTGTTTCAATCTGTGAGCATAGTGAGATTGGAATCTTCTAATGGTTGGAGGCTCTGAAATAAACATTGTATAGCAGGCATTTTAAACCTTTTTCTACAATTTTTTTAAGATTATAAAATTTTAATGTTTAATTGATATTCCATTTCATGTCCTAAACTAAACTGAATCTGGGCAGAAAAATAGGTGACTTTGAGGAAGTCACTTCTACTCTGTATATGTTTCTTCATCTGTAAAATGGGGATAATAATACTTACACTTCCTACTTCATGGGATTTTTGTGAAGAAAGGGCTTTGTAAAAACGAGAGCTCTATGCATATGCAATAATAATAATAATATGTTATCATTATCATGATTGTTTCATTATAAATTTAGATTGCTTATTAACCCTATGAAAACACATTATATGAAATTTATAGCAATACATAATATAAAATTACACTTTTAAGCCAAGTCCATCATCTGGGATAGGATGAGAGGTTTTGAAGGTTTTATTACCCTCTACTGGCTGGCTGGGATACTGCAGCCACTTTCTAAGTGGCTTTTCTTTCATTGCACATGCACCACAGTGACTGAAGAAGCTTATATGGTAGCCCAACTAGAGTGCCACCTGTTGGCTAACACAGACACTTTGTTATTTAAACTTTTTTCTTTGGTTAATCAACACAGCAACAACTGACTCCCTGAAAGGATAGCAAGTATCTGAAGCAAAGTGTAACATTTATAAAAGTAAAGATTCACCCAGTGTAATTCAGAGGATCAAGGTCTACTAGGTCCTCATTTAATAAGGTTGTTTAGGGAAATTAAATCATAAAATGGATCATAAAAAGGATCACAAAATTCAGAGTAAGAAGAAGCTCCAGAAGCTTTAATTACAACTTGTGCCCAAATAAGAATATCTTGTATAACATCCACAATGATCCCCTGCTTGACAAAATTTAGTAATGATGACTATCCTATCCCTTAATTTTTGATAGTGCTAATTGCTATGGATTTGCCGTATATCAAACTTGTATCTACCTCTTCACAACTTTCAGTTATTCATCCTAGTTTTGCCTCCTACTGACAAAGAGACCATTTCTAATTCTGGTTCCATATTACAGATCTTTAAATCTGTGAAGTCTGCTATGATGTGTCCATAAATCTTGTCTTTTCTGGACAAAGTTTAAATAGTCCTTATATGGCATAGTCTCTAGTGCCCTGAAGTTCCCAATAGTCTTTTTTAAAAATGAGCTCCTTTTCAATATCATTCCCCCCAAAAAAGGTGCTTAATAATTCTTGTTGATTGATTGACTGACTGACTAAAAAATGTCATCTAGAACTAAACATCATTTTCCAAATGTGATCTGAATGTGGATAGCAGGACTATCATATGCCTATCACCTGGACATTACGTTTCTTTTTTTTTTTTTTTAAACCCTTGTACTTCAGTGTATTGTCTCATAGGTGGAAGAGTGGTAAGGGTGGGCAATGGGGGTCAAGTGACTTGCCCAGGGTCACACAGCTGGGAAGTGGCTGAGGCTGGGTTTGAACCTAGGACCTCCTGTCTCTAGGCCTGACTCTCACTCCACTGAGCTACCCAGCTGCCCCTGGACATTACGTTTCTTAATGAAACCTACACTAATATTAAGTATTAACAACTTTTCTTCTTCTTTCTTCTTCTTCTTCTTCTTCTTCTTCTTCTTCTTCTTCTTCTTCTTCTTCTTCTTCTTCTTCTTCTTCTTCTTCT